>NC_133330.1:156198826-156566326 GCF_042186555.1 Aquarana catesbeiana | reverse complement strand
AGTGTGTGTGTGTACACTGAGAGCACCCGAGTAGTGTGTGTGTGTACACTGAGAGCACCCGAGTAGTGTGTGTCTGTGTACACACTGAGAGCACCCGACTAGTGTGTGTGTGTGTGTGTGTGTACACACTGAGAGCACCCGAGTAGTGTGTGTGTGTGTACACTGAGAGCACCCGAGTAGTGTGTGTGTGTGTGTGTGTGTGTGTACTGAGAGCGCCCGAGTAGTGTGTGTGTGTGTGTGTGTACTGAGAGCGCCCGAGTAGTGTGTGTGTGTGTGTACTGAGAGCGCCCGAGTAGTGTGTGTGTGTGTGTACACTGAGAGCACCCGAGTAGTGTGTGTGTGTGTGTATACACTGAGAGCACCCGAGTAGTGTGTGTATACACTGAGAGCACCCGAGTAGTGTGTGTATACACTGAGAGCACCCGAGTAGTGTGTGTGTGTGTGTGTATACACTGAGAGCACCCGAGTAGTGTGTGTGTGTACGTACACTGAGAGCACCCGAGTAGTGTGTGTGTGTGTACACTGAGAGCACCCGAGTAGTGTGTACACTGAGAGCACCCGAGTAGTGTGTACACTGAGAGCACCCGAGTAGTGTGTGTGTATACACTGAGAGCACCCGAGTAGTGTGTGTGTACACTGAGAGCACCCGAGTAGTGTGTGTGTACACTGAGAGCACCCGAGTAGTGTGTGTGTACACTGAGAGCACCCGAGTAGTGTGTGTGTGTGTGTGTGTACTGTGAGCACCCGAGTAGTGTGTGTGTGTGTGTGTATACACTGAGAGCACCCGAGTAATGTGTGTGTGTATACACTGAGAGCACCCAAGTAGTGTGGGTGTGTGTGTGTGTGTGTACACTGAGAGCACCCGAGTAGTGTGTGTGTGTGTGTACACTGAGAGCACCCGAGTAGTGTGTGTGTGTGTGTGTGTGTGTGTGTGTGTGTACACACTGAGAGCACCCGAGTAGTGTGTGTGTGTGTGTGTGTGTACACTGAGAGCACCCGAGTAGTGTGTGTGTGTGTGTACACTGAGAGCACCCGAGTAGTGTGTGTGTGTGTACACTGAGAGCACCCGAGTAGTGTGTGTGTGTGTGTATACACTGAGAGCACCCGAGTAGAGTGTGTGTATACATTGAGAGCACCCAAGTAGTGTGCGTGTGTATACACTGAGAGCACCCGAGTAGTGTGTGTGTGTGTGTGTGTGTATACACTGAGAGCACCCGAGTAGTGTGCGTGTGTATACACTGAGAGCACCCGAGTAGTGTGCGTGTGTATACACTGAGAGCACCCGAGTAGTGTGTGTGTGTGTGTGTATACACTGAGAGCACCCGAGTAGTGTGTGTGTGTACACTGAGAGCACCCGAGTAGTGTGTGTGTGTATACACTGAGAGCACCCAAGTAGTGTGTGTGTGTACACTGAGAGCACCCGAGTAGTGTGTGTGTGTGTGTACACACTGAGAGCACCCGAGTAGTGTGTGTGTGTGTGTGTGTGTGTACACTGAGAGCACCCGAGTAGTGTGTGTGTGTGTACACTGAGAGCACCCGAGTAGTGTGTGTGTGTGTACACTGAGAGCACCCGAGTAGTGTGTGTGTGTATACACTGAGAGCACCCGAGTAGAGTGTGTGTATACATTGAGAGCACCCAAGTAGTGTGCGTGTGTATACACTGAGAGCACCCGAGTAGTGTGTGTGTGTGTGTGTGTATACACTGAGAGCACCCGAGTAGTGTGCGTGTGTATACACTGAGAGCACCCGAGTAGTGTGCGTGTGTATACACTGAGAGCACCCGAGTAGTGTGTGTGTGTGTGTGTGTGTGTGTATACACTGAGAGCACCCGAGTAGTGTGTGTGTGTGTACACTGAGAGCACCCGAGTAGTGTGTGTGTGTATACACTGAGAGCACCCGAGTAGTGTGTGTGTGTGTGTACACTGAGAGCACCCGAGTAGTGTGTGTGTACACTGAGAGCACCCGAGTAGTGTGTGTGTGTGTGTGTGTACACTGAGAGCACCCGAGTAGTGTGCGTGTGTATACACTGAGAGCACCTGAGTAGTGTGCGTGTGTATATACTGAGAGCACCCGAGTAGTGTGTGTGTGTGTATACACTGAGAGCACCTGAGTAGTGTGTGTGTGTGTGTGTACTGAGAGCACCCGAGTAGTGTGTGTACTGAGAGCACCCGAGTAGTGTGTGTGTGTACACTGAGAGCACCCGCGTAGTGTGTGTGTACTGAGAGCACCCGAGTAGTGTGTGTGTACTGAGAGCGCCCGAGTAGTGTGTGTGTACTGAGAGCGCCCGAGTAGTGTGTGTGTACTGAGAGCGCCCGAGTAGTGTGTGTGTACTGAGAGCGCCCGAGTAGTGTGTGTGTACTGAGAGCGCCCGAGTAGTGTGTGTGTACTGAGAGCGCCCGAGTAGTGTGTGTGTACTGAGAGCGCCCGAGTAGTGTGTGTGTACTGAGAGCACCCGAGTAGTGTGTGTATGTGTGTGTATAGACTGAGAGCACCCAAGTAGTGTGTGTATACACTGAGAGCACCCGAGTAGTGTGTGTGTGTGTGTGTACACTGAGAGCACCCGAGTAGTGTGTGTGTGTGTGTGTACACTGAGAGCACCCGAGTAGTGTGTGTGTGTGTGTGTGTGTACACTGAGAGCACCCGAGTAGTGTGTGTGTGTGTGTACTGAGAGCACCCGAGTAGTATGTGCGTGTGTATACACTGAGAGCACCCGAGTAGTGTGTGTGTAAACTGAGAGCACCCGAGTAGTGTGTGTGTGTGTGTACTGAGAGCACCCGAGTAGTGTGTGTGTGTGTGTGTGTGTACACTGAGAGCACCTGAGTAGTGTGTGTGTGTGTGTACACTGAGAGCACCCGAGTAGTGTGCGTGTGTATACACTGAGAGCACCCGAGTAGTGTGCGTGTGTATACACTGAGAGCACCCGAGTAGTGTGTGTGTGTGTACACTGAGAGCACCCGAGTAGTGTGTGTGTGTGTACACTGAGAGCACCCGAGTAGTGTGTGTGTGTGTGTACACTAAGAGCACCCGAGTAGTGTGTGTGTACACTGAGAGCACCCGAGTAGTGTGTGTGTGTGTACTGAGAGCACCCGAGTAGTGTGTGTGTGTGTGTGTGTGTGTGTGTACTGAGAGCACCCGAGTAGTGTGTGTGTGTGTGCGTACTGAGAGCACCCGAGTAGTGTGTGTGTGTGTGTACTGAGAGCACCCGAGTAGTATGTGCGTGTGTATACACTGAGAGCACCCGAGTAGTGTGCGTGTGTATACACTGAGAGCACCCGAGTAGTGTGCGTGTGTATACACTGAGAGCACCCGAGTAGTGTGCGTGTGTATACACTGAGAGCACCCGAGTAGTGTGCGTGTGTGTGTGTACACTGAGAGCACCCGAGTAGTGTGTGTGTGTACACACTGAGAGCACCCGAGTAGTGTGTGTGTGTACACTGAGAGCACCCGAGTAGTGTGTGTGTGTGTGTACACTGAGCACCCGAGTAGTGTGTGTGTGTGTGTGTGTGTGTACACTGAGAGCACCCGAGTAGTGTGTGTGTGTGTACACTGAGAGCACCCGAGTAGTGTGTGTGTGTACACTGAGAGCACCCGAGTAGTGTGTGTGTGTGTATACACTGAGAGCACCCGAGTAGTGTGTGTGTGTGTATACACTGAGAGCACCCGAGTAGTGTGTGTGTGTACACTGAAAGCACCCGAGTAGTGTGTGTGTGTACACTGAAAGCACCCGAGTAGTGTGTGTGTGTGTTTACACTGAGAGCACCCGAGTAGTGTGTGTGTGTGTTTACACTGAGAGCACCCGAGTAGTGTGTGTGTGTACACTGAGAGCACCCGAGTAGTGTGTGTGTGTGTGTGTGTGTATACTGAGAGCACCCAAGTAGTGTGTGTGTGTGTGTACACCGAAAGCACCCGAGTAGTGTGTGTGTACACTGAGAGCACCCGAGTAGTGTGTGTGTGTGTGTGTGTGTGTGTGTGTGTGTGTGTGTGTACACTGAGAGCACCCGAGTAGTGTGTGTGTGTGTGTGTGTACACTGAGAGCACCCGAGTAGTGTGTGTACACTGAGAGCACCCGAGTAGTGTTTGTGTGTGTACACTGAGAGCACCCGAGTAGTGTTTGTGTGTGTACACTGAGAGCACCCGAGTAGTGTTTGTGTGAGGGTATGTACTGAGAGCACCCGAGTAGTGTGTGTGTGTGTGTGTGTGTGTGTGTACTGAGAGCACCCGAGTAGTGTGTGTGCTGATAGCACCCGAGTAGTGTGTGTGTGTACTGATAGCACCCGAGTAGTGTGTGTGTGTGTACTGATAGCACCCGAGTAGTGTGTGTGTGTGTGTGTACTGATAGCACCCGAGTAGTGTGTGTGTGTGTGTGTGTGTGTGTGTGTGTGTGTGTGTGTGTGTGTGTGTGTGTGTGTGTGTGTGTGTGTACTGAGAGCACCCGAGTAGTGTGTGTGTGTGTGCTGATAGCACCCGAGTAGTGTGTGTGTGTACTGATAGCACCCGAGTAGTGTGTGTGTGTACTGATAGCACCCGAGTAGTGTGTGTGTGTGTACTGATAGCACCCGAGTAGTGTGTGTGTGTGTACTGATAGCACCCGAGTAGTGTGTGTGTGTGTGTGTGTACTGAGAGCACCCGAGTAGTGTGTGTGTGTGTGTGTACTGAGAGCACCCGAGTAGTGTGTGTGTGTGTACTGAGAGCACCCGAGTAGTGTGTGTGTGTGTGTGTGTGTACTGAGAGCACCCGAGTAGTGTGTGTGTGTGTGTGTGTGTACTAAGAGCACCCGAGTAGTGTGTGTGTATGTGTACCGAGAGCACCCGAGTAGTGTGTGTGTACTGAGAGCACCTGTGTAGTGTGTGTGTGTGTACTGAGAGCACCCGAGTAGTGTGTAAATTTAATAGCTACGATGCCCGGCGGTTGTGGAGAGGCGACTCTTTGTACATCTTGCCGCATGTATGCGTTCCTTGATCATCCGATCGAGGGCGAATACTGCTGTGCAAAATGTAAGCACATTGTTTCCCTGGAAGCCCAGGTTCTGAATCTGGGGAAGCAACTGTCAGCACTGAGAAGTCCCTCCATACTAAAGGTGAGCCAGGAACGTACACGGCAGGGGCCAGCACAGAGGCGGGTGGAGACAAAGAGGTGCAGGCACTAGCAAAGAGTAGATGGGTGACAGTCAGGAGGGGTAGAGGGGGAAGTGCCAGAAAGGCCGATCCAGGACTGGAGCATCCCAATAAGTACGCTCCATTGAGTGACATTGGTGAAACCAGTCAGGGACCAGCACTGCTGGAGATGAGGGACTCTCCTAGCTGCCAGGGGAAAAACTCCTCCAGTGAGAGTGGGGGGGCAGCAAAGGGAAAGGAAAGACAGATTCTGGTGGTAGGGGCCTCAATTCTTAGAAGGACAGAGAGGGCAATCTGTAACCAAGACCTGAAGCGCCGAACAGTATGTTGTCTACCGGGCGCTCGGGTTCGGCACATCACAGATCTTGTGGACAGATTACTGGGAGGGGCTGGGGAAGACCCGGCTGTCATGGTGCACGTTGGCACCAATGACAAAGTCAGAGGCAGATGGAGTGTCCTAAAGAACGATTTTAGGGACTTTGGAGCTAAATTGAGGAAAAGGACCTCCAAGGTAGTGTTCTCAGGAATACTACCGGTACATCGAGCCACACCAGAAAGGCAGAGGGAGATTAGGGAAGTAAACAAGTGGCTGAAGAGCTGGTGTAGTAAGGAGGGGTTTGGGTTCCTGGAGGACTGGGCCGACTTCTCAGTCGGTAACCGGTACTATAGAAGGGACGGACTGCACCTAAATGAGGAGGGTGCAGATCACCTTGGAATGAAGATGGCCAAAAAGTTAGAGGGGTTTTTAAACTAGGTGATGGGGGGGAGGGTCCAGAGACAGTGATAGCCAGCGTGGAAGATATTCCAGAGGGTAGTATTGGGGGCATTAGTGGTAGGTTAACCAAAGCACAAAAACACAAGGTGAGTATAGTAGCAAGTTCTAGTTGCAATCTTGAAACACCCAATACGAGGACAATATGCGACCGGTCTAAACTATGTGGCATGTTCACTAATGCCAGGAGCATGGCGGACAAGATGGGTGAACTAGAGATACTGTTGCACGAGGAGGATTTGGATTTTGTGGGAATTTCAGAGACCTGGTTCAACAGCTCTCATGATTGGCTGGCAAACATTCAAGGGTATACCCTATACCGCAAGGATAGAGAGGGTAAAAAAGGGGGAGGGGTATGCCTATATATCAAGAATAAGGTACAAGTGAATGTGAGAGATGACATCACTGAGGGGGCTAGGGAGGAGGTGGAATCTTTATGGGTAGAACTCCAAAGGAATGAAGCTAAGGGGAAAATAATACTGGGAGTATGCTATAGGCCCCCTAACCTGAGGGAGGAAGTGGAGACGGATCTCCTATCACAAATTGGATTAGCAGCAAGGATGGGAAGTGTTATCATAATGGGGGATTTTAATTATCCAGACATAGACTGGGCGGAGGGAACCGCGCATTCATTTAAGGCTCGCCAGTTCCTTAATGTCTTGCAGGACAATTTTATGGGTCAGATGGTAGACGCACCAACTAGAAATAAAACATTACTAGATCTACTGATTACCAACAATACAGACCTGATCACAGATGTGGAAATACGGGGCAATTTAGGTAACAGCGATCACAGGTCAATTAGTTTCAGTATAAATCACACAAATAGGAAACATGAAGGGAACACAAAGACACTGAATTTCAAAAGAGCCGACTTCCCTAAACTACAAACCTTGCTAAAAGGCATAAATTGGGATAAAATATTAGGAACAAAGAATACGGAGGAGAGATGGGTTTGCTTTAAGAGCATATTAAATAAGGGCATTAGCCAATGTATCCCATTGGGTAATAAATTTAAAAGAGCGAACAAACATCCTGGATGGCTTAACTCCAATGTAAAAATGCATATAAAAGCAAAGGAGAAGGCCTTCAAAAAATACAAGGTTGAGGGATCATCCTCAGCATTCAGAATTTATAAAGAATGCAATAAGAAATGTAAGGGTGCAATTAGGACGGCTAAGATAGAACATGAAAGACACATAGCGGAGGAGAGCAAAAAAAATCCCAAGAAATTCTTTAAGTATGTAAACAGTAAAAAAGGGAGGGCAGACCATATTGGCCCCATAAAGAATGAGGAAGGACATCTGGTTACAAAGGATGGGGAGATGGCAAAGGTATTGAATTTATTCTTCTCCTCAGTCTTCACGAGTGAATCGGGGGGCTTCAGTAACCAAAACTGCAGTGTTTATCCTCATGACACAACACAGGAAGCACCTACATGGTTAACAGAGGACGGAATTAAAATTAGACTTGACAAACTTAACATTAATAAATCACCGGGACCAGATGGCTTGCATCCGAGGGTACTTAGGGAACTCAGTCAGGTGATTGCCAGACCGTTGTTCCTAATTTTTACAGACAGTCTATTGACTGGAATGGTACCAGCTGATTGGAGGAAAGCCAATGTAGCACCAATATTTAAAAAGGGCCCAAAAAACATCCCCGGGAATTACAGACCAGTTAGCCTAACATCAATAGTATGTAAACTCTTGGAGGGGATGATAAGGGACTATATACAAGATTTTAGTAATAAGAATGATATCATTAGCAGTAATCAGCATGGATTCATGAAGAATCGTTCTTGCCAAACCAATCTATTAACCTTCTATGAGGAGGTGAGTTGCCATCTAGATAAAGGAAGGCCCGTAGACGTGGTGTATCTGGATTTTGCAAAAGCATTTGACACAGTTCCCCTTAAACGTTTACTGTACAAAATAAGGTGCGTTGGCATGGACCATAGGGTGAGTACATGGATTGAAAACTGGCTACAAGGGCGTGTTCAGAGGGTGGTGATAAATGGGGAGTACTCAGAATGGTCAGGGGTGGGTAGTGGGTTTCCCCAGGGTTCTGTGCTGGGACCAATCCTATTTAATTTGTTCATAAATGACCTGGAGGATGGGATAAACAGTTCAATCTCTGTATTTGCAGACGATACTAAGCTAAGCAGGGCAATAACTTCTCCGCAGGATGTGGAAATCTTGCAAAAAGACCTGAACAAATTAATGGGGTGGGCGACTACATGGCAAATGAGGTTCAATGTAGAAAAATGTAAAATAATGCATTTGGGTGGCAAAAATATGAATGCAATCTATACACTGGGGGGGGGGGAACCTCTGGGGGAATCTAGGATGGAAAAGGACCTGGGGGTCCTAGTAGATGATAGGCTCAGCAATGGCATGCAATGCCAAGCTGCTGCTAATAAAGCAAACAGAATATTGGCATGCATTAAAAGGGGGATCAACTCCAGAGATAAAACGATAATTCTCCCGCTCTATAAGACTCTGGTCCGGCCGCACCTGGAGTATGCTGTCCAGTTCTGGGCACCAGTCCTCAGGAGGGACGTACTGGAAATGGAGCGAGTACAAAGAAGGGCAACAAAGCTAATAAAGGGTCTGGAGGATCTTAGTTATGAGGAAAGGTTGCGAGCACTGAACTTATTCTCTCTGTAGAAGAGACGCTTGAGAGGGGATATGATTTCAATTTACAAATACTGTACTGGTGACCCCACAATAGGGATAAAACTTTTTCGCAGAAGAGAGTTTAATAAGACTCGTGGCCACTCATTACAATAAGAAAAGAGGTTTAACCTTAAACTACGTAGAGGGTTCTTTACTGTAAGAGCAGCAAGGATGTGGAATTCCCTTCCACAGGCGGTGGTCTCAACGGGGAGCATTGATAGCTTCAAGAAACTATTAGATAATCACCTGAATGACCGCAACATACAGGGATATGTAATGTAATACTGACACATAATCACACACATAGGTTGGACTTGATGGACTCGTGTCTTTTTTCAACCTCACCTACTATGTAACTATGTGTGTGTGTGTATTGTGAGTACCTGTGTATTGAGAGTGCTGTGAGTGCCTGTGTATTGTCTTGTTGAGAACCTGTGTATTGTTGAGTATTAATGTCTGGAGTGCACGTGGACTGTGAGTACACGGGTGCTGTGACTGCACGTATGTTGCGAGTACCTGTGTATTGTCTTAAGAACCTGTGTACTGTTGAGTATTAGTGTCAGGAAGCTAGTTATTAGTTAATTTGGACAGAGTATAGCCCCCAATCCCCATTAAATTAGTGGGTACAATGCCCGGCGGGTGTGGGGATGCGACTCCACACCCGCCGGGCATGCGGTGTACATCACATGGCATGTATGCGTTCTTTGATCATCTGATCAAGGGCGAATACTGCTGTTTAAAGTGTAAGTACATTGTTTTCCTGGAAGCCCAGGTTCTAAATCTAGGGAAGCAACTGTCAACACTGAGAAGTCCCTCTATACTAAAGGAGAGTTGGGATCATACCAAGCAGGGTCCAGAGGTAGAGATAGTCAGTGCAGAACATATTCCAGAGGGTAGTATTGGGAGCATTAGTGGTAGGTTGACTAAAGCAACCAAACCCGAGGGATTTATAGTAACAAGTCCTATTTGCAACCCCAGGAGCACCCAATAAGGAGATAGTATGCGACCATCCTAAACTACGTGGCATGTTCACCAATGCCAGGAGTCTGGCCGACAAGATGGGAGAACTAGAGATACTGTTGTACGAGGAGGATTTAGATTTTGTAGGAATTTCAGAGACTTGGTTCGACCACTCTCATGATTGGCTGGCAACCATTCAAGGGTATTGCCTATATCGCAGAGATAGAGAGGGTAAAAAGAGGGAGGGGTATGCCTGTATATCAAAAATGATGTACAAGTGAATGTGAGAGATGACATCACTAAGGGAGCAAGGGAGGAGGTAGAATCCTTATGGGTAGAGCTACAAAAGGAAGGAAACTAAGGGGAAAGTAATACTGGGAGTATGCTATAGGCCCATTAACCAGAGGGAGGAGGCGGACCTCCTATCACAATTTGGATTAGCGGCAAGAATGGGAAGTGTCATAATGGGGGATTTTAATTATATAGACAGACTGTGTGGAAGGAACCGCACATTCATCTAAGGCTCGCCAGTTCCTAAATGTCTTGCAGGACAATTTCATGGGTCAGATGGTAAATGCACGAACTAGAAACAAAGCGTTACTAGACCTACTGATTACCAACAATACAGACCTGATCACGGATGTGGAAATACGGGGCAATTTAGGAAAAATCGATCAAAGGTCAATTCGTTTTAGTATAGAATCACACAAATGGGAAACATTAGGGGAATACAATGAAACAGAATTTCAAAAGACCCAACTTCCCTAAACTACGATCCTTGTTAGAAGATAATTGAGATAAAATCTTAGGAACAAAGAACACTGAGGAAAAATGGATATGCTTTAAGAGCATAATTAAGTGCATTAGCCAGTGCAAGCCCAGTTGGAAATAAATGTAAAAGAGCTAATAAAAGTCCTGGGTGGCTTAACTCCAATGTAAAAATGGATATAAATGCAAAAGAGAAGGCCTTCAAAAAATGCAAGGCCGAGGGATCATCATCAGCATTCCAACTTTACAAAGAATGCAACAAAAAATGTAAGGGTGCAATCAGGGTGGCTAAGCTAGAACACGAGGAGGAGAGTAAAAAAAAAATCCCAAGAAATTCTTTAAAAACATAAATAGTAGGAAAAGGAGGTCAGGTCATATTGGTCCTATAAAGAATGAAGTAGGGAATCTGGTTACTAAGGATGGAGAGATGAATTAGGGGGCTTCAGTAACCAAAACTGCAATGTTAATCCTTATGACATGTCACAGGAAGCACCCTCATGGTTAACCGAGGACAAAATTAGAATTAGATTTGAAAAACGTAGCATTAATAAGGTCGGGACCAGATGGCTTGCACCCAAGGGTCCTTAAGGAACTCAGTCAAGTAATTGCCAGACCATTGTTCCTAATTTTTACGAACAGTCTACTGACTGGAATAGTACCAGCTGATTGGAGAAAAGCCAATGTAGCACCAATAGTTAAAAAGGGCCAAGTTACATCCCTGGGAATTACAGTTAGCATAACATCAATTGTATGCAAGCTCTTGGAGGGGATAAGGGGCTATATACAAGATTTTAGTAATGACAACGCATGGATTCATGAAGAATCGTTCTTGACAAACCATTCTGTTAACCTTCTATGAGGAGGTGAGCCGCCATCTAGATAAAGGAAGGCCCGTAGACATGGTGTACCTGGATTTTGCAAAAGCATGATACAGTTCCCCATAAACATTTACTGTACAAAGTAAGGTCCATTGGCATGGACCATAGGGCGAGTACATGTATTGAAAACTGGCTACAGGGGCGAGTTCAGAGGGTAGTGATAAATGGGGAGTGCTCGGAATGGTCCGGGGTGGAAAGTGGGGTTCCCCAGGGTTCTGTCCTGGGACCAATTCTATTAAATTTATTCATAAACGACCAGGAGGATGGGATAAACAGCTCAATCTCTGTATTTGCGAACTATACTAAGCTAAGCAGGGCAATAACTTCTCTGCATGATGTGGAAACCTTGCAAGAAGATCTGAACAAATTAATGGGGTTGGCAACTACATGGCAAACAAGGTTTAATGTAGAAAAATGTAAAAAAAATGCATTTGGGTGGCAAAAATAATAAAAAAGAATGCAATCTACTCACTAGGGGGAGAACCCTGGGGAAATCTAGGATGGAAAAGAACCTGGGGGTCCTAGTAGATGACAGGCTCAGCAATGGTATGCAATGCCAAGCTGCTGCAAGCAAACAGAATATTGGCATGCATTAAAAAGGGGATTAACTCCGGGAGATAAAACAATAATTGTCCCACTCTAAAA
This sequence comes from Aquarana catesbeiana, assembly GCF_042186555.1. NCBI lineage: Eukaryota > Metazoa > Chordata > Amphibia > Anura > Ranidae > Aquarana > Aquarana catesbeiana. The sequence continues at coordinate 156,554,511 of NC_133330.1, read as the reverse complement.
GACTCTGGTCTGGCTGCACCTGGGAGTATGCTGTCCAGTTCTGGGCACCAGTCCTCAGGAAGGATGTGCTGGAACTGAAGAGAATCTAGAGAAAGGCAACAAAACTAATAAAGGGACTGGAGGACCTTAGTTATGAGGATAGGTTACGAGCACTGAACTTGTTCTCTCTGGAGAGGAGACGCTTTAGATGGGATATAATTTCAATGTACAAATACCGTACTGGTGACCTGACAATAGGTATAAAAGTTTTCAGCGAAAAATAAATTGAATAAGACACGCGGCCATTCACTAAAACTAGAAGAACAGCAGTTTAACCTTAAACTGCGTAGAGGGTTCTTTACTGTAAGCAGTTAGGATGTGGAATTCTCTTCCACAGGCAGTGGTTTCAGTGGGGAGCATCATTTAAAAAAAAGAATTAGATATGCACCTGAACAACCACAACATACAGGGATATACAATGTAATATTAACATAAAATTTTACACATAAGTTGGACTTGATGGACTTGTGTCTTTTTTCAACTTCATCTACTATGTAACTATGTAAGAAGTTTGACCACAAAAAAAAAAAAACCCTCTAAACGCTGTTAAATGCTAGGGGTGTTTAGCATGTCATCGTTAATGTCAATGGCCAGAATAAATTAAAATTCTAGCCAATTAAATAAATGCCCAAACACTGCTAAAGGCTCCTGTCACACGTGCGGACTGTATGTCCGTATTTCATCCATTCGTGTGCAGGGACCTCAGCGGGGATCAACGGAGCCATCCCCACTGAGCAAGAGGATGTTCACAGGTCGGATCAACACGGATCCGCACGTGTGAAAGGGGCCAAACTCAATTAAACAGGTTTGAAAAAAATGCAGCTTGAGTGAGCTTATAACGCTGATTTTTTCCTGTCAGGAGGAACAATTTACAAGAAACTAGTGTGCATGAGGCCTCAGAAGCAGCGGGAGAGTTACACCCCCCCTCCCCATTCACCGCTTCCTGGTGGTTCTCGGGCTTACTTGAATGAATGATCGGTAGGCCCGGAAACCGATCCAGTGGTTGCAGTGGAGGACCACAAAGACTGGCTGAGAAAAGATGGCCTCAGCTAAACTCAATGGTCTAGGATGAGAAATGTCCAGTAAACAATGCCATTTTTTAAAAGAAGCATTAGATCAATGTTTATTTGATCTAATGATTTCCATTGTAGACGCCAGATCTCTCTATAAAGAGGGCCTGTAATGGTGTACTGTTAATGGCAAGGGATGTGTACATTTCTTGCGATCGCAACAAAAGTGATAAAAAAAGTGATAAAAAAATTAAAAAATAAAACCATTTAAAAAAAGGGACAGTGTAAAAAAACAAAAAAAAAAACAAACAAAAAAAAAAAACTTAATCACATTTTTTTTTTAAATGCCCCATCCCCCGTGCTTACGTACAGTGACTAATGCATACGTAGGTCACGCCCACATATGTAAACGGAGTTCGCACCACACGTAAGGTACTGCCACGAATATTATAGCGAGAGCATTAATTGTAGCAATAGACCTGCTCTGTAACACTAAACTAGTAACCCATACAAATGTTTAAAGCGTTCCCTATGGAGATTTTTAAGTACCGTAGTCTGGTGCCAATCCACGAGCGTGCGCAATATTAAAGCATGACACATTGGCTATCTATTTACTCAGCCTAACATCATCTTTCATATTTTTTTTTTTTGTAAAAGGTTATATAGGGTTTTGTTTTTTTATTAATTCATTAACCACTTCAATACCAGTCACTTTTTAAATCACTCTTCCGCGGTCATGCTACACTGTACCCAAACAAAATTTATATAATTTTCTTCCCACAAATATAGCTTTCTTTTGGTGGTATTTGATCATCTCTGCGTTTTTTGCTAAATAAAAAAAAGACTGAAAATTTAGAAAAAAAAAAAAAAGTTTTTCTCCTTCACCGACAGGCACTGATAAGGCGGCACCGATAGGCAGCACTGCTGGGCACTGATAGGCAGCACTGATGACACTGGCAGGCAATAGTAACGGGCACTGAGTGGCAGCTGCCTGGGCACCGATTGGCATATCCCTGGTGGTCTAGGGTGGCATACCTGTTGGGGTTCCTTTGTGGGCATCCCTGGTGGTCCAGGGCAGGCTGAGCTGATAACCAATCAGCACAGACCCCCCCCCCCTGTCAGGAGAGCCACCGATCGGCTATCCTCTACCTGCGTCTATCAGACGCAAATGAGGAAAAGCCGATAAACGGTGCTTCCTGTTTACATCGTGATCAGCCGTGATTGCACATGGTTGATCACGTGGTAAAGAGCCTTCGACAGATCCACTTTACCAAGATAGGTGATGCAGTGTGTCAGACTGACACACCACCGATCGCCGCCCCCACAAGTGCGCGATCGCAGCTTATCCTGCTGGACATCATATGACGCCCAGTCAGCATAACTGAACCACGTCGGCCGTCGTTCTGCTATAGGCCAAGCGGGAAGTGGTTAACCACTTCTCGCCCGCCATATAGCAAAATGACGTCGGCAAAGTGGTTTAGTTATCCTGACCAGACGCCATATGACGTGATCAGGATAATGAGCCAGTGTGCGCCTCTGACGGAGACTCTACACCCTGATCAGCTGTGATTTGACACAGCTAATCACGTGGTAAAAACAGGAAAAGCTGTGTATCAGCTTTTCCTCACTTGCGTCAGACACGAGAAGAGGAGAGCTGATTGGCTGCTCCTTTGACGGGGGGGAGTCTGCGCTGATTGATTACCCACCCAGGACCACCAGGGAGGCCCACCACTTGTGACCACCAGGTATGCCAATCAGTGCCCACAATTGATACCAATCAGTGCCCATCACTTATGCATGCCAATCAGTGTTGCCTTTCAGTGCCCATCATCATTGACTATCGGTGCCCATCAGTGCAGCCTCATCAGTGCCCGTCAGTGAAGGAGAAAACGTACTTTTTTTGTAACAAAAAAAAAAAATTCAATTTTCGTTCTTTTTTTGTTTAGCAGAAAATAAAAATCACAGAGGTGATCAAATACCACCAAAAGAAGCTCTATTTGTGGGGACAAAATGATAAAAATTTTGTTTGGGTACAGTGTAGCATGACCACGCAATTGTCATTTAAAAAGCGACAGCTCTGAAAATTGGCTTGGGCAGGAAGGGGGAAGTGCCCTGTATTGAAGTGGTTAAAATGTATTTCCAAAAGAAATGCGTTTGAACTATCACTGCGCAGATAGATGCCGTATGATATAAAAAATTGCAACGACCACCATTTTATTGTCTAGGACCGCTGCTAAAAAATAAAAAAAATAAAAATATAAATATATTTGAAGAAAAAAAACAAAAAACAAAAAAATAAAAAACACTTTTTTTTCCAGTACTTTATTTCAAGACATCACATGGTAAAGTACAGAAACCAGTAATTGTGGAGTAAAACCATTGCATACATAAAGCAGCAGATACGTGTGTGAACAAGTTACCTGGAATACCAGGTATTAGGGAGTCTCTGTACCTTGTGTGGCATTTTACATGGTAGACACCAGTATTATAAAGCATAAGAAAAAGAATGACCCAAGGGTTGCGCAAAATGAAAAGGATAGCATAGAAGAGAAAGAGGAAGGGTGAGAACAGAAATCAGGGAGGAAAAAAAAAGCCAGACATACTGCCAAGCCCTTCAGGGCCTAGGGACTCACTATCAGTCTCCAGTAAAGGGGATTTAATTCAGCAGCTCCTTACACCTCTCAGAGTAGACTAATTTGTGCCAGTAGAACCATTTCAGGAATTTCTATCGAAGGCCTTTCTCTGTGGCCACTAGGTCTTCCATCATTGATTTCAGCTACTTTTTTTTCCAACCAACCGGCTATGGAAGGTGGCTGTATCTGCTTCCAAAAAAGTGGGATACAACTCTTAGCTGCGGTAAGCAGCAAAGGTAAAATGGATCACCTGTAGACCTTACTGGAGAACCGGTGGTGGTGCAGAAGGAAAAACGCAGGGTCTTTCGGTAGCTAATTTTTTGAGTGATGCATTGGACCTCTGTCCAGTATGAACCCCCCCCAGATTTTGGGGAATTGGCAGAATTGGCCAGGTAGGCAAGTGGTTAATTGTACAGGACACAGGCAAAGTATTCATAGACCCTGCAACATCCCCAAGCAATAAATGAGAAGGGTGGGCAATAACCAGGCAAACAGACCCAACTAACTTTAGAGTGCCGCTGCAAGAACCTTACAGCCAAAAGTTGCATCCACAGAAGTTTGGACATCCACCTGGTAGAGCTTTGAGAAAGTATGAACAGAGGACCAGGTGGTGGTCTTACACAGCTAGACTTCAAATGCCTAGTGCAAAAATGCCCAGGAATCTTGCACTGAGCCAGTGGAAAATGGTGCATAAAAGTGCAGGAGGAGATTTGTCCTTGAGAGATTAAACTCTAGCACTCAGATTTATTATCCATCCTGCGATGGTGGATTTGGAAGCCGGGGTCATTTGCGAGGTCCTGGAATAGGACAAATAGGGAATCCGCATTTCTGATCAAAGCTATAGCTTTGAGGTAGACTCTAAGGGCTCAGACTACATCCAGGCAATAATAATGACATAAAATATTGCGATCGCCATTTTATTCTCTAGGGTCTCTGCTAAAAAAGTATGTTTGGGGGTTCCAAGTAATTTTTTAGCAAAAAAATAGGATTTTAACCACTTCAGCCCCGGAAGGATTTACCCCCTTCCTGACCAGAGCACTTTTTCCAATTTGGCACTGCGTCGCTTTAACTGCTAATTGCGCGGTCATGCAATGCTGTACCCAAACGAAATTTGCGTCCTTTTCTTCCCACAAATAGAGCTTTCTTTTGATGGTATTTGATCACCTCTGCCATTTTTATTTTTTGCGCTATACACGGAAAAAGACCGAAAATTTTGAAAAAAAATGATATTTTCTACTTTTTGTTCTAAAAAAAATCCAATAAACTCAATTTTAGTCATACATTTAGGCCAAAATGTATTTGGCCACATGTCTTTGGTAAAAAAAATGTCAATAAGTGTATATTTATTGGTTTGCGCAAAAGTTATAGCGCCTACAAACTAGGGTACATTTTCTGGAATTTACACAGCCTTTAATTTATGACTGCCTATGTCGTTTCTTGAGGTGCTAAAATGGCAGGGCAGTACAAAACCCCCCCAAATGACCCCATTTTGGAAAGTAAACACCCCAAGGAAATTGCTGAGAGGCATGTTGAGCCCATTGAATATTCATTTTTTTTGTCCCAAGTGATTGAATAATGACAAAAAAAAAAAAAAAAAATTACAAAAAGTTGTCACTAAATGATATATTGCTCACACAGGCCATGGGCATATGTGGAATTGCACCCCAAAATACATTTAGCTGCTTCTCCTGAGTATGGGGATACCACATGTGTGGGACTTTTTGGGAGCCTAGCCACATACGGGGCCCCGAAAACCAATCACTGCCTTCAGGATTTCTAAGGGCGTACATTTTTGATTTTACTCCTCACTACCTATCACAGTTTTAAAGGCCATAAAATGCCCAGATGGCACAAACCCCCCCCAAATGACCCCATTTTGGAAAGTAGACACCCCAAGCTATTTGCTGAGAGGCATGTTGAGTCCATGGAATATTTTATATTTTGACACAAGTTGCGGGAAAGTGACAATTTATTTATTTTTGCACAAAGTTGTCACTAAATGATATATTGCTCACACAGGTCATGGGCATATGTGGAATTGCACCCCAAAATACATTCTGCTGCTTCTCTTGAGTACGGGGATACCACATGTGTGGGACTTTTTAGGAGCCTAGCCGCGTACGGGCCCCCGAAAACCAATCACCGCCTTCAGGATTTCTAAGGGTGTACATTTTTGATTTCACTCTTCACTGCCTATCACAGTTTCGGAGGTCATGGAATGCCCAGGTGGCACAAACCCCCCCCAAATGACCCCATTTTGGAAAGTAGACACCCCAAGCTATTTGCTGAGAGGCATGGTGAGTATTTTGCAGCTCTCATTTGTTTTTGAAAATGAAGAGACAAAAAAAAAAATTTTTTTTTTCTTTTTTTAATTTTCAAAACTTTGTGACAAAAAGTGAGGTCTGCAAAATACTCACTATACCGCTCAGCAAATAGCTTTGGGTGTCTACTTTCCAAAATGGGGTCATTTGGGGGGGTTTTGTGCCACCTGGGCATTCCATGGCCTCCGAGACCGTGATAGGCAGTGAAGAGTGAAATCAAAAATTTACGCCCTTAGAAAGCCTGAAGGCGGTGCTTGGTTTTCGGGGTCCCATACGCGGCTAGGCTCCCAAAAAGTCTCACACATGTGGTATCCCCGTACTCAGGAGAAGCAGCAGAATGTATTTTGGGGTGTAATTTCACATATTCCCATGGCATGTTTGAGCAATATATCATTTAGTGACAACTTTGTGCAAAAAAAATAAATAAAAATTTGTCTCTTTCCCGCAACTTGTGTCACAATATAAAATATTCCATGGACTCGACATGCCTCTCAGCAAATAGCTTGGGGTGTCTACTTTCCAAAATGGGGTCATTTGGGGGGGGTTTGAACTGTCCTGGCATTTTATGCACAACATTTAGAAGCTTATGTCACACATCACCCACTCTTCTAACCACTTGAAGACAAAGCCCTTTCTGACACTTTTTGATTACATGAAAAAATTATTTTTTTTTGCAAGAAAATTACTTTGAACCCCCACACATTATATATTTTTTTAAAGCAAATGCCCTACAGATTAAAATGGTGGGTGTTTCATTTTTTTTTTTTCACACAGTATTTGCGCAGCGATTTTTCAAACGCATTTTTTGGGGAAAAAACACACTTTTTTACATTTTAATGCACTAAAACACACTATATTGCCCAAATGTTTGATGAAATAAAAAAGATGATCTTAGGCCGAGTACATGGATACCAAACATGCTTTACAATTGCGCACAAACGTGCAGTGGCAACAAAATAAATACATTTTTAAAAGCCTTTAAAAGCCTTTACAGGTTACCACTTTAGATTTACAGAGGAGGTCTACTGCTAAAATTACTGCCCTCGATCTGACCTTCGCGGCGATACCTCACATGCATGGTGCAATTGCTGTTTACATTTGACGCCAGACCGACGCTTGCGTTCGCCTTAGCGCGAGAGCAGGGGGGACAGGGGTGCTTTTTTTTTTTCTTTATTATTTTTTTGCTTTTTTATCTTATTTTAAAACTGTTCCTTTCATTTTTTATTTTTTTTTAATCATTTTTATTGTTATCTCAGGGAATGTAAATATCCCCTATGATAGCAATAGGTAGTGACAGGTACTCTTTTTTGAAAAAATTGGGGTCTATTAGACCCTAGATTTCTCCTCTGCCCTCAAAGCATCTGACCACACCAAGATCGGTGTGATAAAATGCTTCCCCAATTTCCCAATGGCGCTATTTACATCCGGCGAAATCTAAGTCATAAAATGCTCGTAGCTTCCGGTTTCTTAGGCCATAGAGATGTTTGGAGCCACTCTGGTCTCTGATCAGCTCTATGGTCAGCTGGCTGAATCACCGGCTGCATTCTCAGGTTCCCTGTTGAGACAGGAGAGCCAGAGAAAAACACGGAAGACGGTGGGGGGGGGGCATTCTCTCCCACTGCTTGTAAAAGCAGTCTAGAGGCTAATTAGCCGCTAGGATTGCTTTTACATGAAAGCCGACCGCTGGCTGAAAAGAATGATACCAAGATGATACCTAAACCTGCAAGCATCATTCTGGTATAACCACTCAAAGTCGTGAATGGTGTACCTGAAGACAAAAAAATGGTTAACAATAAAGCACAGTAAACGGTAAAGTATAAAAAATTGCATACCTGAAAAGCAAGCATGATAAAACATGATAACAATAAAACATTGCAGAATAGAATACAGTAAAAAAGAGCAGAACAATAGAGAGAATAGAGAGAGAGAGAATAGAGAGAGAACAATAAAACGACAACTATTATTTTTTATTTTATATTTTTGTTTGTGTTTTTTTTTTTTTTTTTTTTTACACTTTTTTTGTAACTGTAACTTTTATAACTGTAACCGGTTCCAGGTTCGGGTCTCTCAAAATGCGATGGCATCTTGGGAGACCCTGTGAAAGTGTGTCCTAGTCTGTGCAATGCTGTACCCTACGCTAATACTCAACTAGTGAATGGTAGCGTTCAAAACATTCACCAATGCAAAGACCAGGATTGTCAGGACAGGAGGGACAATAATAGCGGGTGTCACGCCTATATCCGCGTTTGCTGCAGACACAACATCTTTTTTGGGGGGGTTCGTTGGGTAGGGGTACTCGGGAGGACATAAAAATGCCTCTCATGCAGCCGACTGCATTTGGTTGGGGATGTGAATGGGGGAAGTACGGGCGCTGCAGAAGTGGTGGGTTCCCAATTAGGATTGGCGAATGCAGCAGGAAGGGCATTATGGGCACGACGGGCCTGTGTTTGTCTTTTTGGTGGCAGCGGGACACTACTTGTGCTTGCCACCTCACCAGCTTGAACTGCACTTATGGGACTCGCCACGTCACCAAGTGTTACTGCAGTGCTGGTTTGACTACAACCGGGGTGTACTAGGCCGCTGGCGCTTGCCAGTTCACCAAAACGCTACCAAAAAAACTGTTAGCGATCGCAGGGATCAGGCCTGACTCTGCGAACGCTGCAGTTATGCGTTTAGTGTTTTGTAAGTGACAGTGATCGATCGATACTGCACTTGGGTGGGCTGGGCTGGGCCGGGTGGAGGGGCAAAACGCTAGTGCTAGCAGGTATCTGGGCTGATCCCGCTAACACTGCGTTTTTGGGAACCCTAAACTGCTGGGGACGCTAGTATAGATCTGAACGGATCAGATATTGATCCAATCAGATACTATACCACTAAGGGAGGTGTACGCTGCGTGCGTGGGTGTTAGCGCGACCGGCGCTAACCTGACGCCTGGGGCTGGTGCTTGCCAGTTCACCAAAACGCTACCAAAAAAACTGTTAGCGATCGCAGGGATCAGGCCTGACTCTGCGAACGCTGCAGTTATGCGTTTAGTGTTTTGTAAGTGACAGTGATCGATCGATACTGCACTTGGGTGGGCTGGGCCGGGCGGAGGGGCAAAACGCTGGTGCTAGCAGGTATCTGGGCTGATCCCGCTAACACTGCGTTTTTGGGAACCCCAAACTGCTGGGGAAGCTAGTATAGATCTGAACGGATCAGATATTGATCCGATCAGATACTATACCACTAAGGGAGGCGTATGCTGCGTGCGTGGGTGTTAGCAGTACTGGCGCTAATCTGACGCTGCCTGGGGCGACGCATATCACCGCCGGGTGATCAGGGGGCTAAACCTTTATTCGGTAATAAACAGCGGGTGCCCTGACACTATAAAAAATAAACGAACTAACCAGCGTCACCCGTAACGGTTATACGGTGATCAGTGGTGAAAGGGTTAACTAGGGGGCAATCAAGGGGTTAAAACATTTATTAGATAGTATATGGGGGTCCGTGTCGCTATAAAACGCTGACGGCGAACCTAAATATTTACGTCCCTAACTATCGTCACCAGCGACACTAATACAGCGATCAGAAAAATGATCGCTTAGTGACACTGGTGACAGGGGGTGATCAAGGGGTTAAAACTTTATTAGGGGGGGTTAGGGGGGTATCCTAGACCTAAAGGGGGCCTAACACTCACTGCCCTAACACTGTAACTGTCACAAACTGACACCAATACAGTAATCAGAAAAAAAAAAAAAAAACCTGCTTGGTGTCAGTTTGTGACGGGGGGGGGGGGGGGGGGGGGTGATTGGGGGGCGATCGGGGGGGGGGGGGGATCGGGGTGTTTAGTGTGCCTGGCATGTTCTACTGTGTGTGTAGTGTTGGTGCACTCACATACCTGTCTTCTCTCCTCGGGCCGGAACGGAAATTACTGAGCCGAGGAGAGATGACATAATTTCCTCTGCCTCTGTGTACACTACAGAGGCAGGGAAATGATCCCATTGGCTGGGAGCGATCGCGAGGGGGGGGCCACGAATGGATGGCCTCCCCCTCACCACCGATCGCCGGGGGAGATTTGCCGACCGCCGCAGGCACCGGGGTGGGGGGGGGTCCGATCGATCGGACCCCCCACCCGCGGGCAGGCAAGGACGTACCTGTAAGTCCTTTTGCCTGCCCGTGCCGCTCTGTCGACGTACATCGTCATGCGGCGGTCGGCAAGTGGTTAACTTGTAAGCAACAAATGTCAGAAAAAGGTTAAATGGTTAAACTAAGCTCATCTACAGAAGTTGATTCCTTTGATCTAAAAGAAGGAGAGATACATTGCATCTCTTCTCTAGTCTTTATCTCTCTCGCTAGGGAATGTCTTTTTTTGACAGCTCTGGCTCTGCATTAGAATCAGGAAATATACAGATCCTTTTGGGGTGGGGGGCAAGGAGAGGGGCAGGACAGGGGATGAGCAGTATATACAGTGAGGGGGCAGTCTGTACAGACAGGCTCCCTCAACTTGCCGATGCCGACTGTCACAGTCAGCTTTTAAATGCAATTATTGGCTCTCTCTTCTATACTTAATAGCCAAGCTATCATTCGGTCCCTCACTGTATGTATGACTACACCTCTCTTGTCTTTCTCTGCCCCAACCTCCCCCCAAAAAATTACAGTTCCAGAATAAAAAGGAAAGAAAAAGCCGGCAATTACATTTAAAAGCTGACAGTGACAGTCAGTGCTGGCAAGTGAGGGAGCCTGTCTGTACAGACTACCCCCTCACTGTGTATACTGCTCTTTCCCTGTCCCTCTCCTTGCGCCGCCCCCCCCCGTGACTGGTTGCCCCTAAGAACCAATGCAAAAACTGATGAAAAATTGACCATTTGTCAGTTTACATAAGTTTTTCTTCCGATCCGAGGGCTTTCATCCGCTCAAAAAAATTGGATGTTAGCGTGGCGGATGAAAATAGATGTTCATTCGTTGTCATCCGTTTTTCCATAGACATGCATTGATGTCCGTTTTTCATCCGTTAACGGATAGATGAAAAAGGGACAAACGGTCCGTAGGTGTGAAAGGGGCATGGCGAGACAGAAAAGAATCAAGCTGCACAATGTTAAGGCTCTTGCGAGCAGCAATGAGCCTTTCTACATTAGCAAGCATGTAGCAAGAAGCTCCCTCTTCAAAATAGCAGCATTTTGGGGGAAATCTGCCTCATTTAGAGAGGACATTTAAGGATCAGATTCAGGCAGAGAAACGGGGAGCTGGAGAAGAGGCGTGGTGTTTTCTTTCCCTGGGAAAAGAAGGCTGTATTAAAGTGGTTGTAAATCTAAGAATAAGCAATACAAATTGCGTGTACATACAGTTGTGTGAAAAAGTATTTGCTCCCTTTCTGATTTTATTGCATATTTCTCACACTTAAATGATTTAGATCAAACTAATTTTAATACTCCACAAAGATAACCCAAGTAAATCCAAGATGCAGTTATTTCATTTATTAAAGGAACAAAGCTGTTTAAACCTGCCTGGCCCTAAGTGAAAAAGTAATTGCCCCCTCCCATGCCTCCCGAGTTAAATTTCACTTGCACCCACCCAGACCTGAATACTGCCAGACCTGTTGAATCAAGAAATCACATAAGTAGAAGCTGTCTGACAAAGTGAAGCACGCTAACAGATAACAAAAAGCCACACATCATGCCACAACCTAAAAAAAATTCAAGAACAGATTGGAAACAAAGTAATGTACATGTATCAGTCTAGGAACGGGTTCAAAGCCATTTCTAAGGCTTTGGAACTCCAGTGAACCACGGGGAGAGCCATTATCCACAGATAGCGATAATTTGGAACAGTGGTTAACCTTCCCAGGAGTGGCTGGCCTACAAAAATTACTGCAAAAGCATGACGACAACTCATTCAGGCCATCATAAAAGAACCCAGAACATCTAAAGAACTGTAGGCCTCACTTGCTTCAGGTAAGATCAGTGTTCATAATTCAACAATAAGAAAGACTGGGCAGAAATGGCATCCATGGGAGAGTGCCAAAGCCACTGATGACCAAAAAGAACACAAAGGCTCATCTCACATTTACCAAAAACATCTTGATCATCCCCAAGACTTTTAGGCAAATATTCTGTGGACTGATGAGACAAAAATATGACTTTTTGGAAGGTGTGTGTCCTGTTACATCTGGCATAAAACTAATAAAGCATTTCATAACAAGAACATCATACCAACAGTCAGACATGGTGGTGGTAGCGTGATGGTCTGGGGCTGCTTTGCAGCTTCAGGACCTGGACGACTTACCATAAATTGATGGAACCATGAATTCTGAGCTCTACCAGAAAATCCTAAAGGGAGAATGTCTGGCCATCAATTTGTGACTTCAAGCGCACTTGGGTTATGCAGCAGGACAATAATCCAAAACACAAACAGCAAGTTCACCTCCAAATAGTTACATAGTAGGTGAGGTTGAAAAAAAGACAAGTCCATCAAGTCCAACCTATGTGTGATTTTATGTCAGTATTACATTGTATATCCCTGTATGTTGTGGTCATTCAGGTGCTTATCTAATATTTTTTGAAACCATCGATGCTCCCTGCTGATACCATTGCCTGTGGAAGGAAATTCCACATCCTTGCCTCTCTTACAGTAAAGAACCCTCTGTGCAGTTTAAGGTTAAACCTCTTTTCTTCTAATTTTAATGAGTGGTCACGTGTCTTGTTAAACTCCGTTCCTCGTAAAGGTTTTATCCCTATTGTGGGGTCACCAGTATGGTATTTGTAAATTGAAATCATATCCCCTCTCAAGCATCTCTTCTCCAGAGTATAAGTTCAGTGCTTGCAACTTTTCCTCATAACCAACATCCTCCAGACCCTGTATTAGCTTTGTTACCCTTCTTTGTACTCGGCTCCATTTCCAGTACATCCTTCCCGAGGACTGGTTACCAGAATTGGACAGCATACTCTAGGTGCGGCTAGACCAGCGTCTTGAAGATAGAAAAGGTTCAAACAAAGCAAAATTTAAGTTTTGGAGTGGCCTAGTCAAAGCCTGGACTTAAATCCAATTGAGATGCTGTATCATGACCTTACACAGGCCGTTCATGCTGCAAAGCCCTCCAATGTGGCTGAATTAAAACAATTCTGCAAAGAAGAGTGGGACAAAATTGCACCACAGCAATGTGAAAGACTCATTGCCAGTTATCGCAGACGCTTGATTGCAGTTGTTGCCAAGGGTGGCACAACCAGTTATTAGGTTTAGAGGGCAATTACTTTATCACATAAAGCCAGGCAGGTTTGGAAAGCTTTTTTGCCTTAAATGAAACCATCATTTAAAAACTGCATTTTGTATTTACGCGCGTTCTTTGTGTACTAATAAAATGTGTTTGATGGATATGAGTCATTTAAGTGTCACAAATATGCAAAAACAAAAAAAAAAACAGAAAGGGGGCAAATACAGTTGTGTGAAAAAGTAAGTATTCACAGCCTTTGCTCAATACTTTGTTGAAGCACCTTTGGCACCAAATACAGCCAAGTCTTTTTGAGTATGATGCTACAAGCTTAGCATAACTATTTTTGGTCAGTTTCTCCCATTCTTTGCAGGACCTCTAAAGCACCATTAGGTTGGAAGGGGAGCTTTGGTGCACAGCCATTTTCAGATCTCTCCAGAGATGTTCAATTGGGTTGAAGTCTGGGCTCTGGCTGGTCCACTCAAGGACATTCACAGAGTTGTCCCGTGGCCACTCCTTTGTTATCTTGGCTGTGTGCTAAGGGTTGTTATCCTGTTGGAAGATGACCCTTCTCCCCAATCTGAGGTCCAGAGCGCTCTGGAGCAGGTTTTCATCAATGATGTCTCTGTACATTGCTGCATTCATCTTTCCCTCAATCCTGACTAGTCTCCCAGTTCCTGCCACTGAAAAACATAACCACAACACGATTGATGCTGCCACCACCATGCTTCACTGTAGGGATGGTATTGGCCAGGTGATGGGCAGTGCCTGGTTTCCTCCAGACATGACGCTTGCCATTTAGGCCAAAGAGTTCAATCTTTGTTTCATCAGACCAGAGAATTTTGCTTCTCATGGTCTGAGAGTCCTTCAGGTGCCTTTTGGCAAACTCCAGGTGGGCTGTCATTTGCCTTTTCATGAGGTGTGGCTTCCGTCTGGCCACTCTACCATACAGGCCTGATTGGTGGAGTGCTGCAGAGACGGTTGTTCTTTTGGAAGGTTCTCCTCTCTCCACAGAGAAACGCTGAAGCTCTGTCAGAGCAACTTTTGGGTTCTTGTTCACCTCCCTGACTAAGGCGCTTCTCCCCTGAGCGTTGTTTGGCTAGGTGGCCTGCTCTAGGAAGGTTCTAGTGGTTCCAAACTTGTTCCATTTATGTGATCATTGGGACCTTCAATGCTGCAGACAATTCCTTGGACTCCATGGCTTGGTTTGTGCTCTGACATGCACTGTTAACCGTGGGACCTTATATATAGACAGGAGTGTGCCTTTCCAAATCATGTCCAATCAACTGAATTTACTACAGGTGGACTCCAATCAGGTTGTAGAAACATCTCAAGGGTGGTCAGTTTCATGGCATATTATGGCAAATGCTGTGAATACTTATGTACATGTGATTTTTTAAAATAAATTTGGAAATATTTCAAACTTCTTTCACATTGTCAATATGGGGTATGGTTTGTAGATTTTTGAGGAAAATAATGACTTTAATCAATTTTGGAATAAGGCTATAACATAACAAAATGTGGAAAAAAAAAACACGGGGTTATGATCTGGGCTCTGGCTAGGCCAATCCAAAAGGTGCATTTTCTTTTTCTGATGCTAGTCAGGTGGATTTACTTCCATGCTTAGGGTCATTGCCCTGCTGCATCACCCAACTTTTACTTAAGCTTCAGCTGACGGACAGCCACCCTGACATTATAATGTAGGATATTTTGGTAAACTTGGGAATTCATTTTCCCCTTGATGGTAAGTGGTCCAGGTCCAGAGGCAGCAAAGCAAGCCCAAATCATGATGTTCCCTCTACCCTTGAAACAATGTTTTGAGGTTGGTGCGCTGTGCCCTTTTTGCGCCATACATAGTACTGAGTATTCTTCCCAAACAATTCAACTTTTGTTTCAACAGTCCACAAAACATTTTCCCAGTAGTGCTGCTGTTTCCAAGGTTCTCTTTGGCAAACTTCAAGAATGCAGTAATGCTTTTTTTTTTCTGGAGAGCAGCAGTTTCCCCTGTGGTGTTCTGCCATGCACATCCTGCCTGTTCAAAGACTTACATATGGTAAACTTGTAAACAAGGATGTTTGCCAGTTCCAGGGATGACTTCTTCTTTACCTCATTGAGGTTTGTATTGTGCCTTGGGAATAATCATGTCTGGGTGCCCATTTCTAGGAACAGTAGCCACAGTACTAAACTATCTCCATTTATAGAAAATTTGTATAACAGCTGACTGATGGATGCCTAAAAACTTTGAGATTGCTTGTATCCTCTTCTCCCAGCCTTATACACAAACTACTCTTGATTCTATGTCTTCAGAGAGCTTTTTTTTTGCGAGGTATGGTTCACATTAGCTGATGCTTCTCATGAACAGCAATCTCAAAATGTCTGAGTGTCTTATCAAAGTAGCTGCAAACCACACTTCCAAACTCATTTAATCGATAGGACTCCAGGTGTGCAAACTACTGACTCCAATTAGCTTTCAAAGTAGTCTATGGGTTCCCTTACTTTTTCCTCTATCACATGAATGTTTAAAATAGGTGTTCAATAAAGACACGAGAAATTTGAATTGTGTGTTACGGTACCTAGAAAAAGTATTCATACCCCTTGAAATTTTCCTCATTTTGTCATGTTACAACCAAAACACGTAAATGTATTTTTTTGGGATTTTATGTAATAGACCAATACAAAGTGGCACATAAATTGTGAAGTGGAAGGAAAATGATCAATGGTTTTTAATTTTTATAACAAATATCTGAAAAGTGTGGCGTGCATTTATATTCAGCCCCCTTTACTCCGATACCCCTAAAATGTAGTGGAACCAATTGCCTTCAGAAGTCACCTAATTAGTACATAGAGTCCACCTGTGTGTAATTTAATCTCAGTATAAATCCAGCTGTTCCTGAAGCTCTCAGAAATTTGTTAGAAAACCTTAGTGAACAAACAGCATCATGAAGGCCAAGGAACACACCAGATAGGTCAGGGATAAAGTTGTGGAGAACTTTAAAGCAGGGTTGGGTTATAAAAAAAATATCCCAAGCTTTGAACTTCTCAAGGAGCACTGTTCAAGCCATCATCCGAAAATGGAAAAAGTATGGCACAACAGCAAACCCACCAAGACATGGCCGTCCACCAAACGGACAGGCTCAGCAAGGAAAGCATTAATCAGAGAAGCAGCCAAGAGGCCCATGGTAACTCTGGGGGAGCTGCAGAGATCCACGGCTCAGGTAAGAGAACCTGTCCATAGGAATACTATTAGTCATGCACTCCACAAATCTGGCCTTTATGGAAGAAGCTGGTCAGAGTTGATGGGAAGGTGGATGGAGCCAAATACAGTGAAATCTTAAAAGAAAACCTATTGGAGTCTGCAAAAGACTTGAGACTGGGGCAGAGGTTCACCTTCCAGCAGGACCACGACCCTAAACATACAGCCAGAGCTGGAATGGTTTAGATCAAAGCATTTTCATGTGTTAGAATGGCCCAAAGTCCAGACCTAAATCCAATTGATAATCTGTGGCAAGACTTGAAAATTGCTGTTCACAAACGCTCCCCATACATCCTAACAGAGCTTGAGCCATTTTGCACAGAAGAATGGGCAAAATTTTCACTCTCTAGATGTGCAAAGCTGGTATAGACATCCCCCAAAAGACTTGCAGCTGTAATTGCAGGGAAAGGTGTAAAACATTGAAAAACATAATTTTCCTTCCACTTAATTATGTGCCACTTTGTGTTGGTTGATCGCATAAAATCCCAACAACTTATATTTGATTTTGGTTGTAACGTGACAAAATGTGGAACATTTCAAGGCACTGTATAAGCTTAAAGCATTTGTTACCCCAAAATTTCATATTCCTGATATGTGCCTGCTGTTACATGTACCTGTATGAGAAAGTATCCCGTTCTATTTGTATGCTTCCTTTGTGTGACAACCCTTGTGTTCCTGCCAGTCCCTCTGCGTTCCTAATAAAAACGGACCACACTAAGCAAAATACACGGTGGCCAGTCCTCTAGCTATGCTGGGAACTCAGTGTGCTTTCCTCCAATGATGAGACTTGCCCTGACATGCCCCTGCTGCACAGCCATTAACTGGGAAGCTCAGTGTTCTGCTGCTTCTCCTCCCCCCAGCTCTTATGCAGCTGAGAACAGGGCATGTGATCACTTATAAAAAAAAAAGGGAAAAAAGGTGTTTAGAAAGTAGATTTTTATTATCTATACAAAAATGTTTTGCCTTTCATTTAGATTTTAAACTGAATGGGTTTATTTACAAGGTGATCATTTAAAATCACTTTAACTAGTTAAGGACTGGAAGGATTTGCCCCCTTAATGACAGGCCATTTTTTGTGCTGTGGCACTGGGTCACTTTAACTGACAATTGCGGGGTCGTGCAACGCTGTACCCAAACAAAATTTACCGTATTTTTCACACCATAAGACGCACCCCCCCCCAAAAAAAATGGGGGGAAATGCCTGTGCGTCTTATGGAGCGAATATAGACCAGTGCCCTACTCCCCTGCCAAATACCAAGCCAGCCTCTCGGCTCCTCAGCTGTGGGTTGCCTGCTTCTCCCTGTCAGGATGGGAGCGTCTGTGTGTCTGACAGGGAGCATGTTCCCCCTCCTTCTCTGGGCAGAGGGGGCTTTCTATTCCCCCTCCTTTTCCGGGCAGTGCGGGCTCTGTGTGTTCTCTACCTCCTTCTCTGGGCAGTGTGGGCTCTGTGTGTTCTCCCCCCCTTCTCCGAGCAGCAGCAGCACCAGCCGAGTAGGAGATCAACGACACACAGAGCGGGCTGTGTTTGCATTCCATTTCCTCTCCCTTCTTCTGTCAGCAGTGGGGGTGGGGATTATTAACCACTTGAGGTCCGGGCCATAGCCGAATGACGGCCACAGCGCGGACCTCAATTTCCGGGAGGCCGTCATGGGACGTTCTCCCCTGTGCACGCGCGCGCTGTGATCACCGACTCACGGAGACTCGGATGATCACAGATATGAGTAAGGGGCCGATCACTGCCACCTTACCATGTGATCAGCTGTCAGCCAAAGACAGCTGATCACATGATGTAAACAAAAGCTCGGTAATCGTTTTCTTTTCAGCGTGAGAAAAAAAAAGCCGATTACAGGCTTATGTTAAAGGGACATCGGTCCCGAAGAGGAAGGAGGCACATATGCTTCATCTGAGCCTGCCAGTGCCATCTGTCATTGCCACCTGCCAGTGCCCAGCAGTGCCACCTATGAATGCCCACAAGTGTCACCTATGAATGCCCACAAGTGCCACCTATGAATGCCCACCAGTGGTGCCAATCAGGGCCACCTAGCAGTGCTGCCATCAGTGTAAGCAATCTGTACCCATTATTGACATCCATCAGTGCACATCACTGCCACCCATCAGTGCCGCCTCATCAGCGTACATTAATGAAGGAGAAAAATTACCTGTTTGCAAAATTTATAACAAAATATAAAAAATATATAATTTTTTTTTTTTAAATCGGTCTTTTTCAATTTTAACAAAAAATAAAAACCGCAGAGGTAATCAAATACCACCAAAAGAAAGCTCTATTTGTGGGAAAAAAAATGAAAAAAATTTCATTTGAGTACAGTGTTGTATGACTGCGCATTGTCATTCAAAATGCAACAGCGCTAAAAGCTGAAAATTGGTCTGAACAGGAGGGGAGTTTAAGTGCCCAGTAAGCAAGTGGTTAAAGCAGCGGCAGGACTAGGCAGCTTGCAGAGGGGGACACTGAATTGTCATTATAATAAATGGCTTCAGCCAAACACTAACCATGAGTGAAAAGTTTGTATTATCATTCATATTCTCTGGAAAATAGCCAAGAAATCAAATTCTGCCAGGGTATGTAAACTTATGAGCACAACTGTGTAATATATATATATATAATTATATATACACCCACACACACAGTATCTCACAAGACTACACCCCCTCACATTTTTGTAAATATTTTATTATATCTTTTCATGTGACAACAGCTTGTATAACAGTGTACATTTCCTGTACCCTCAAAATAATTCAACACACAGCCATTAATGTCTAAACCGCTGGCAACAAAAGTGAGTACACCCCTAAATGAAAATGTCTAAGTTGGGCCCAAAGTACCAATATTTTTTGTGTGGCCAACATTATTTTCCAGCACTGCCTAACCCTCTGGGTCATGGAGTTCACCACAGCTTCACAGGTTGCCAATGGAGTCCTCTTTCACCCCTCCATGGCGACATCACGGAGCTGGGTGATGTTAGAGACCTTGCGTTCCTCCATCTTCCATTTGAGAATGTCCCACAGATGATCAATAGTATTTAGGTCTGGAGATGTGCTTGGCCAGTCCATCACCTTTATTCTCAGCTTCTTTAGCAAGGCAGTAGTCATCTTGGAGGTGTGTTTGGGGTCGTTATGTTAGAATACTGCCCTTGTGGCCCAGTCTCCGAAGGGAGGGGATCATGCTCGGCTTCAGTATGTCACAATACATGTTGGCATTCATGGTTCCCTCAATGAACTGTAGCTCCCCAGTGAAGGCAGCACTCATGCAGCCCCAGACCATGACACTCCCACCACCATGCTTGACTGTAGGCAAGACACACTTGTCTTTGTACTCCTCACCTGGTTGCCGCCACACACGCTTGACACCATCTAAACCAAAAAGGGTTCATCTTGATCTCATCAGACCACAGGACATGGTTCCAGTAATCCATGTCCTTAGTCTGCTTGTCTTCAGCAAACTGTTTGCAGGCTTTCTTGTGCATCATCTTTAGAAGAGCCTTCCTTCTGGGACGACAGCCATGCAGACCAATTTGATGCAGTGTATGGTCTGAGCACTGACAGGCTGACCCCCAACTCCTTCAACCCCTGCAGCAATGCTGGCAGCACTCGTACGTGTATTTCCAAAAGACCACCTCTGGATATGACGCTGAGAATGTGCACTCAGCTTCTTTGGTCGACCATGGCGAGGCCAGTTCTGAGTGGAACCTGTCCTCTTAAACCGTTGTATGGTCTTGGCCACCGTGCTGCAGCTCAGTTTCAGGGTCTTGCCAATCTTATAGCCTAGGCCATCTTTATGTAGAGTAACAATTCTTTTTTTCAGATTCTCAGAGAGTTCTTTGCCATGAGGTTCCATGTTGAACTTCCAGTGACCAGTATGAGAGAGAGAGCGTTAACACTAAATTTAAAACACCTGCTCCCCATTCACACCTGAGACCTTGTAACACTAACGAGTCACATGACACTGGGGAGGAAAAATGGCTAATTGGGTCCAATTTTAGACATTAATGGCTTTGTGTTGAGTTATTTTGAGGGAACAGCAAATGTACACTGTTATACAAGCTGTACACTCACTACTTTTCATTGTAGCAAAGTGTAATTTCTTCAGTGTTGTCACATGAAAAGATATAATAAAATATTTACAAAAATGTGAGGGGTGTACTCACTTATATATATATATATATATATAATAGAAAGATGATGTTAATAAAAGAAATAAACATCCAATATTTCAAATAAAAAATAAGACGGGGGCGTGTCCTAGAGCGGGATGTGAGAGGACGTGCATCACGGAAGCTCCCGCACTGATCCTCCAACGATCCTCTTCCCAGCCAGTTACAACTCCCGGAATCGGGGCAAATCCGGCATAGGAACCCTTCCTGTAGTGCCCAGTAACACTGACAAGTCTCACAGGGGCCATGCAGACCCGAAAACATGCGGAGGCCAGAACGTCGGATTTATAACATTCCGACGCGGCTCCTCTCTGACAGCGTGCTTGAGGCACACGGAGAAGGCAAAGGATGCGGGTAAGCCCCCAAAGAATCCCAAAGGGACAGGGAAAGAACCCCTGGGAGACATGCTCTATCATGCCCAAAAACTAGCGGGTCAGGCAGCCCAGGGGAGCGGGGAGGACATGCTTGCTACCCCTGCTGTGTTCCATACCCAGCCAGAGGAGGAGACATACACACAGGGCCCTGCAGCGTCCCCTAGTCAGAGTCTGCCAGACATGGGAGAGGAGGATGGGGGAGAGGAAGCAGAACAACCTTTCCTAGCAGAAATACTACGAGCAGTACATAAATGTACAGCATCAGTACACACCCTGCAGGATCAATTTGGAGGCCTGAAGGAAGAACTGGGGGGTGCATTAGACATGATTTGCAGAAAACAAGGGAGCACACTACTGCGGCTGAAGGCCGTATCAGCGAGATAGAAGACAAGATTACGCCATTGCTAAGACACATGCAAATAACAGCCAGGATTGCCAGAGCGAACGAACTTAAATCTGATGATATTGAAAATCATTTGAGACGGAACAATATATAGTGGGGCTCCCAGGGAAGACAGAGGGCAGGGACCCCACGGAATTTGTTGAACAATGGCTCCTGCAGGTGTTTGGGAAAGAAGTGTTCACCCCACTGTATTCGATGGAACGAGCGCACAGGGTACCACCCAGGCCCCTTCGACCAGGACACCCGCCATGCACCATGATATCCAGGCTACTATAAAGATAATATATACTATATACTATAAAGATAAAGAAATTGTGCTACGCCAGGCAAGGGAACAACGCAATGTTCAATTTAAAGGGGCCCACATCTCATTCTATCCTGATTACTCAGCAGAGATACAGAAGCGCAGAGCTAGATTTACCGATGTTAAAAAACGATTGCAAAGGCTCAGGGCCACATACGCCATGCTATTTCCGCTGAAACTTCGGTTACGGCAGGGGGCCAATCCCACTTCTTTGAGGCGGCAGCCGAGGTGCCCTGATGGCTGGATGCCAACGAGCATACCATCAGAGAAGCGGGAAGAGGCGCAGCAGAAGGGGATTGATCCACACACCTAAGATTCTGCAAGTATACAAACAAGTTTAAAAAAAAAAAAAAAGTTTGGCTGGGAAGCCGCTACCTACTGACATTCTACAAGTGTTGAGAACAAGCGAAGTTACCTCAAAAAAAGTTCAGTGACTTTTTAGTTCCAATTACCCACAAGTTTGACCCAAGTAGTACTTGGAGTTAAGGGTTGAGTTGTCATGAGCAATCCACAGTTTTTTGCACATACTGTTATCCAGTTTTTCTCTATTCACCCATGTACCCCCTACCTTCTCCCCTGCAGGTTAGAGGGATTTTCCTCAACACTTTGGGGGTTTTACTCCCCATGCAGCAAAAGGGGCAAGGTGATTGATTGTTTTACAGCTTTGTTATCGTTATGTCATGCTACTACCACAGCATCAGCTCAAGCAGGAACCAGCAAGCAAGCAGGAGAGACTGATAAGTGTGGTTTCGTCTTCCATACCAAAGCGAAACACCCTACATGTGACTCAGGTACTCTGTTTTTGTTACACTTGGGGCGCCACAACTATGCATACCCTAAAGCGCCTAGGGTACACAAGATGCCTTATCCTACGAGAATATATACAAATGTGTACTGTTCCTTTGCTTTCTTGGAACATTAGGGGAATTCAGAGTCCTCTGAAACGCACCATGGTTACCACCAGTCTTAAAAAAATACTCCCCCGCCATTTATGCATTGCAGGAGACCCACTTGGTACCGGAGACGATTTCATACCTGGGATTCTCCTGGGTAGGTTGGGCATATCATTCCACTCACACCTCTTATTCCAGGGGTGTGAGCGTGATGGTGCATCATGCCATAGGTTTTCAAATGATAGACAAATTGATAGATGAGGGGCGTTATGTGATACTACTGTGTAAAATCCACCAATTGAAATATATACTTGCTGCCATATATGTGCCACCTCCTTTTACTACAGAGGTACTAAGGTGGTTGTTGACGTATCAGTTGGGCCACCCAGATGTTCCCTTTAATATTGTGGGAGACCTAAACTGCTACATGGATCCAGTTCTGGATAAGCACCTGCCTCCGGTGACTTCCCGCACAAGAGCTCGAACGGCATTGCGGAAATTCACGGAGGAGTTTGGATGGACTGATCCGTGGCACAGTCTTAACGCACTGCAGAAACAATTCTCCCCGTCAAGGATTGACATGTGTCTCTGTACACCCCAAACGGCACATCTACTGGAGGACATTAGATACCTGGTATGGGGGGGTGTCAGACCATTTACCCCTATTGGTTTCCTTGGTTGCCAAGCCTGCTGCTGACTTGCCTAGGGCACCATGGAAACTCAATGCGTTTTGGCTCAACCTACTTCTCTCTCATGAACGGGTGTTGGCTGAGATCTCTGAGTTTTGGAGACGCCATGAGGATCGTCCTGATCTAAGGTTAACATGGGAGACATTTAAAGAGTTTCTCAGGGGAATCTTGATCACTGAGGTCTCGGCATTAAATCTAAAACACACGCTATTAAGGATCAGACAGAGCAGTTGGTAAGCCAGCTAGAGGCAGAATATATTGGAGACCCCTGACGCGGCTAGGGAAGCGTGGCTGGCTGCACAAGAGGCGGTGGTTCGGATTACAGTAGAGGCAGCAGATAGAAAAAGATTTTTTAATAAACAGGCCTTTTATGAGGAGGGAGAGCAGACAGGCCATCTTTTGGCAAAAATAGGGAAGGCACCCATACGTCTCCATCCATTGGAGTGCTGTGTAACGAGGGAAGGAGACTGGTGAACACTCCTACCCATGTAATGAAGGAACTGGTGGGGTTCTATTCTGACTTGTATAGATCTAGGGCGACTTATTCGAGCACTGACTGGTAAGGGATTACCTGCAGGGAATTGAACTGCCTGGACTGTCGAATTCTCAATGTGCGCTCCTAGACTCGCCAATTAAACTTGAGGAACTACAAGAGGCTCTCCCATGGAAATCTTCAAACAATATGGGGGGGGGGGTCATCATTTTGCCTCCCCTGCTAAAAGTCCTTAACTATGCGAGAGAATGCCAAAGCCTGCCTGACTCCATGATCAGAGCTAATATAGTTCTTCTCCTAAAACCAGGTAAAGACCCCTTAGACCCAGGACCATACAGACCGATATCACTCTTGCAGAGTGATATCAAAATCCTGGCGAAGGTCCTGGCCCTGAGACTCAACTGGGCCATATCCTCCATTATCCATTCGGACCAGGCAGGTTTCATGCCCCAAAAATCTACTGCAATCAACCTCCGTAAGACTTTTCCTGAATCTTCAGACACAGGCGGGTAACATGGGGGATAGCGCCTTGCTCTCACTGGATGCCCACAAGGCATTTGACAGTGTGGAACGGGAATACCTATGGGATGTCATTGGCAAATTTGGCTTTGGCGAAGGGTTCCTGTCATGGATGAAGCTGTTATACTGCTCACCACAGGCGGCCATTAGAGAGGTGGGACACATTTCTGAACAATTTACCCTGCATAGGGTGCCCACTGTCACCTCTCCTGTTCGCCATTGCCATCGAACTCATGGCAGCCCTGATCAGAACAAGCCAGCGAGTGAGCGGATTCCTATATGGAGTGATTCAGGAGAAGCTTATGCTATACGCGGACGACTCTATGCTGCTTCTGGGTGACACAGCTGACTCCCTGAAGGAAGCTATGGCAATAATTGGTGAATTTGGAAACTATTCAGGACTCGTTATTAACTGGACCAAATCCTCGCTACTGCTGCTGGATGCAAATCCAGAAAGCGGAGGGCGGATGATACACAATATACCAGTGTCTACCGGCCTTTAGTACTTGGGCATTCAGGTCACATCAGAACCACTCGATTTTATCTCCCTTAACCTGATCCCACTATAGAATTCGGGATAAAGCAAAAATCTGGTCCCGCCTTCGGATGTCTCTGGTCGGAAGCATTAATCTGATAAAAATGATTTTTATGCCCCAACTCCTATATATACACTGCACAACACACCAAAGGCGATTCCTCTGAAATTGTTTAGAATTATTAATTCCATTTTTATAGGCTTCATATGGCTAGATAAACCCCCAAGGATAAAACTAGAACTACAAAAGTCTAAGGAAGCGGGAGGCCTTGCCCTCCCTAATCCTTGGGCTTACTACCTGGCAGCTCAGGCACAACATATAGCCCGGGCCATGCCTGAAGAGATGGGAATGGAGGAGGGGACTGTGCTATGCCTCTGGCCATGATGACGTACCCACTAGTATGGTGGCCCTAGCATATGCAAAATCAAATAAACAATTTCCCACATACGTCCTGATGCAGAAAAAATGGAATGAACTTAGACAGCTGCAGGAAGTGGAGGGCTTCACCGAGTACAGTCCAATATGGGTAAATAGGTATTATGAGGAGCTACTGTCGCTGGATTGTGGTGCTCGGAGGAAGAGGCACGGGGTCACACACGAGACATATTTTTACAGCGGGAAAACTGCTTCCCTTCCCTGAGCTGAAAGAGAAATTTCACCTTCAGCAATCAATGCTCTTCTACTACTTACAGCTGCAACATGTAGTGAAAGCACAGGCTGGGGGGGGCCCCGTGGACTCTCTCACCGACCCCAATCTTTCGATACATGACTGTTGTTTCACAGTTTCCGGGCTTTATCTCTAGAACTTATTCTATGGTTTCTAATATTTACCTGGGGGATTTCCTCAGGCTGCCTCAAGTAAATGGGAGAAGGACGTGGGAACATTCGAGGCTGAGCAATGGGAGGAGGCAGTCCAGGCAGTACAAATTTGTTCAGTGAATGTGGCCCAGAGGCTATCTCAATTATATATCGTACTCAGAGTACACTTCACACCCGACAGACTGTTCAGGATGGGAGTGAGACCGGTCTCCAACTGCCCCAGGTGCGCGAGGGATCACGGGGACTAAATACATCTGCTCTGGAGGTGCTCCAAACTACATTTATTCTGGACAGGGGTACTTGCCACCATTAACAGCGTATACCAGACCACCATACCTACAGACCCAAAGTCATGCCTACTTGGGATACTAGACGACATTCCCATGGAGGACAATGCTAAACAGGCCGCGGTCAGGGCCATGTTTCAGGCTCGCAGGCTGATCCTCCGGAATTGGAAGGCAGTTGAGCCTCCAAGCATGAAGGAGTGGATTGCCCAAATGGGGGATACCATAAGAATGGAGAAGTATGTCTTTCAGCATAGAGGTCGACCGGGCCTCTCTCCGGTTGATCTTGTCATGGATAGACTGTTGAGGTAAAAGACGGGATAGTGAGGTACAAGCGCAAACTGTGAGGCACCCACCTTAGGTAACTCTGAATATGAGACGGACAAAAGAAGAAACAACCTAATAGAAATACTACCTGTATTGGATAGGACGGATTGGTATTGGAGGTTGAGAGAACTGTTTGAATATACCTCTTGCAAGGTTAATTGTATTTTATGACAGATTCTATGCTTGAAATGTGTGCTGTAAAATATATCTATGTGTTTTGTTATCTAAATAACATCTTTGATTTAAAAAAATAAAAATAAGACTCAAATCAGCATGCTTGTGGCAGCAATACCATATGAAGTGATGAATGAACCAATTCAAGTGAAGACACAACAGTGTTAGAAATGACTAAGTAAGTGAAATTCCAATTAAACAAGTAAGAAAAAATTGTGACACAGATAACTATAAAATCCAAGTGTAGACACAGCGGTGTCAAGTGTAGTGACTGGAGTAGGTGAATTATCACTTCCAAAATAGGTGACTGATGTTTAATCCCGGTGGTGGTTGGTGACACCCAAGTGCTAGCAGCTCACCTCAGTAAGATAATAGCATTCATTTAGGCAGATCTTTCTCTAGGTATCATGATGTTTCCACCCACCTCCATGTATGTTGTTAGTGTCTTCAGCTTTATAAATTCTGGCAGTCAGGTATCCAAATTGTGATCTCAGCAATATCTCTGAAGGTGTGCTAGAGGTTATTGAAGTAGAACTACCGTATTTATCGGCGTATAACACGCACATTCATTTTAAGAGGGAAGTTTCGGGAAAAAAAAACTACATTTTAAATAAGAAACTTTGAAGCAAAATAAGAGTCAGTGCCCATCTGCAGCCTGGCCATTGCCATCAATGCAGCCTGATCAATGCCCATCTGCAGCCTCACAAGTGCCATCAATGCAGCCTCACCATTGCCATCAATGCAGCAGCCTCACCATTGCCATCAATGCAGCAGCCTCACCATTGCCTTCAATGCAGCAGCCTCACCATTGCCTTCAATGCAGCAGCCTCACCATTGCCATCAGTGCAGCCTGATTGAACAGAACAGTGGTCCAATGGCGGCCCAGGAGACGGGGCTTCCTATTACAGAGGCCGCCAAGTAAACAGGAGATTCTCACTGAATGTAATCTGACGGCGCTCATCCCACCCTGCTCCCTGTCCCCTCTGAGGCAGCTAAAATTGAAGTATTGGCGTATAACACGCACACGCTATTTGCACCCGATTTTTCTGGTGAAAAAGTGAGTGTTATACGCCAATAAATACAGTACCTGAATTAGAGTGAGAAAGTAGATGCAGACACTTCTGTGTCTTCACTTGGATTATTTTATTCCTCACTTCATATGTTATTGCTGTCAGCAGCATACTGATTTGAGTCTTTTATTTAATGATATATTGGACGTTTATTTCCTTATTTATTTAATTTTACTTGACACGGCAACATCATCTTTCTATAAATTCATCACAGTAACAGATTTACTTATCTGTGTTTGCAGTTGTTAAGCCACATATTTTGAAGCGGTAGTGTGAGAGCCACACTTTACACATTATATATATCTATCCATCTCATGGTGTCACTTGCAGTTTACGGCCGATGTAAAGACCATTATTTTTTTTTTTTTTGGAAAGCATCAGATCAATGCGTTTTTTTGATGATGCTTTCTATTGTAGAGAAGTGATCTGGGGTCTTTATTGACCCCAAATCTCTCCAGAAAGAGGACCTATCGTGGTTGTAAAGGTAATAAAAAAAAATATATTTTTAAAAGGCACATTTTATAGCGTGACATGTTGGGTATCAGTTTACTCGGTGTAACATCATCTTTTTATATTTTTACAAAAATATTGGGTTATATATTGTATTTTTTTGTAAATTTAAGTGGATGTTGTTGTGGATCAAAATTCGGCTGGTTCAGCAAGGACCGGATGATTTTCAATATCTGTGTCGCCCTCCCTGTTAGATGGAAGACAATTGTTAGATCAGCTTCTGTCCAATGAGACTGCTGGAAAAATAGGATTTTTATAACAGCTTACCTGTGAAATCCTTTTCTTTTGAGGTACATCACGGGACACAGAGCCTCAGTAATTACTGATGGGTTATGTAGTATCACAAGGTGATTGGACACTGGTCACACACTTGACAGGAAGTTCAACCCCCTATATAACCCCTTCCCTTACTAGGGATACCTCAGTTTTGTAGCAAAGCAATATAAGTGTATTAGAAGAGTCCCGTGATGTACCTCAAAAGAAAAGGATTTTACAGGTAAGCTGTTATAAAAATCCTATTTTCTTTCTCGTATATCACGGGACACAGAGCCTCAGTAATTACTGATGGGATGTCCCAGAGCAATGCTATTTGAGGGGAGGGGACCACACAACGTAGGGTGTAATCAGACCTGAGGACCTCGTACCGCTGCCTGCAGCACACTACGCCCAAAGGCGATATCCTCATGCCTTCCCACATCCACCTGATAAAATCTGGTGAATGTATGGACTGAAGACCGGGTTGCGGCCTTGCAGATCTGAGCCATAGAGGCCCAGTGATGCACCGCCCAAGAAGCACTAATAGCCCTTGTGGAGTGTGCCTTGATTTGAAAAGGTGGAATTTTCAGTTTCAAACCGTAAGCTTGAATAATCATTTGTCAAATCCATTTTGAAATGGTAGATTTTGACGCTGCCTGTCCTCTATTGGGACCTTCTGGCAGTATGAACAAAACATCCGTTTTGCGAATTTGAGCAGTTGCTTCCAGATAGGCCTTGACTGCTCTTACTACATCCAAAGAATGTAGTGACCTTTCTTCCATAGAACAAGGATCTGGGAAAAAGGAAGGTAGAACAATATCTTGGTTTAGATGGAAATCTGAAACCACCTTCGGTAAAAAGCTAGGATGAGGGCGCAATACCACTCTATCCTTGCAAGATTAAATAAGTCTCTTTACAGGAAAGAGCTGCTAATTCTGATACTCTTCTAGCAGAAGAAATGGCTACCAGAAAAGTTAACTTTCTTGTCAACAAGACCAAGGGAATTTGACGTGTTGGATCAAAAGGCTGTCTTTGTAAGACTGACAGAACCAAAAATTCAAGTCCCAGGGGTTTAGGGGAATTAAGACGCATCGCCCCCTGCATAAAGTTTCGGACCAAAGAATGTGAAGCAAATGGCCGTTGAAATAATACTGATAAGGCCGAGACCTGGCCCTTGATGGTACTCAAGGCCAGCTTAATTTCTAATCCCATTTGTAGAAAGTCAAGAATTCTACCTATGACATATTTCCTGGGATACCAACCCTGGCTTAACACCAGGATACATACTGTAAGTCTTCCAGACTCTATGATAAATTACTCTGGAAGCTGGCTTCCTTGCATTGATCAATGTAGAGATCACAGGGCCTGAAAGCCCATGATTCTTCAGAACCTGGGTTTCAATAGTCAAACCGTCAAATTTAGCGTCTGTAAGGCAGGATGGAACATTGGACCTTGAGATAACAGGTCTGGACATGATGGTAGGGTCCACGGGGAACCCACTGTCATATTTACTATTTCTGCATACCAAGCTCTTCTGGGCAAAGTTGGGGCCACCAGAACTACCGGCTTCTTTTCCTGCCTGATCCTGCGAAGGAGTCGTGACAGTAGCAGAACAGGAGGGAATGCATAAATCAGTGAGAACCGATGCCACGGAATCACCAATGCATCTGTCCCGCATGCAAGAGGATCCCTTGTTCTTGCCACAAACTTGTCGATCTTCTTGTTGAATCTGGATGCAAAGAGATCTACATCTGGAATCCCCCATCTTTGGCATATGGCCCAAAAGACGTCGGGGTGAAGAGACCATTCCCCTGGGAATAACCGCTGGCGACTCAAATAGTCCGCCTGCTAGTTCTCTATCCCCGGAATGAAAACTGCCGATATGCATGGCACGTTTTTCTGCCCAGACTAAAATCTGGTTCACTTCATCCTGAGCTGCACGACTCCTGGTGCCTCCTTCATTGATATAAGCCACTGCTGTGGCATTGTCGGACTGGATCCTGACAGGGCATCCCTGTAGCCTGAGAGTCCAGGCCTTTAGGGCTAGATACGCCGCACGGATCTCCAGAATGTTGATGGGTAAGGTCCTCTCGTTTTTGGACCTTTCCCCCTGGACCGCAGACTGTTTCATAACTGCTCCCCAACCTGAAAGACTGGCATCCGCTGTTACCACTGTCCAGGTAACCGGTAAAAAGGATTTTCCTTTTTTCAGGTTTTTGGGTATTAACCACCAACTGGGGCTCTGACGTACTGTGGGAGACAGACGCATCGGAAAATCTGATGCCTGCACCTTCTTGTTCCAGGCAGACAGGATACTGTGTTGCAGCAGTCTCGAATGAAACTGAGC
This sequence comes from Aquarana catesbeiana, assembly GCF_042186555.1. Classification (NCBI taxonomy): domain Eukaryota; kingdom Metazoa; phylum Chordata; class Amphibia; order Anura; family Ranidae; genus Aquarana; species Aquarana catesbeiana. Next base: position 156,523,906 of record NC_133330.1, on the reverse strand, counting down.
ATAAGAACTGCTTCGAATGAAGCCACCATCTTTCCCAGCAGCCTCATACAAAGGCGAACAGAAGGACTCCTTTTTGTCCTGACCACCTGAATCAGTTCTTTTAAGGCACTGATCTTTGCCTGAGGTAAAAATACCTTCTCTTGGTTTGTGTCTATGACCAGGCCCAAATACTCTAGTCTTTTTACTGGCTTTAAGAAAGACTTTTCTAAGTTGAGAATCCAACCTAGGTATTCCAAGTAGTTGACTGTGGTGACCAAGTTCTGGTCCAGGCAGGCTACCGACCGGTCTATCAAGAGCAGGTCGTCTAGGTATGCTATGACATTTATACCTTGGGCCCTTAATCTGGCCAGAGGAGGAGCAAAGATCTTTGTAAACACCCGAGGTGCAGTGGCTAGCCCGAAAGGTAGGGCTATAAACTGAAAGTTGCGTTTTTCTACTTCGAAACGCAAGTACTTTTGATGAGCAGGGAAAATGGGTACATGCAGGTACGCATCTCTGATGTCTGTCGATGCCAGAAATTCTCCTCCTTGTAGGATGGAGACTACTGATCGAATTGATTCCATGCGAAAGCATCGAATCCTTAGGAATCGGTTTAGATCCTTTAGATCCAGAATAGATCTGACATCTCCATTTGGTTTTTGAACCGTGAAAAGGTTTGAATAAAACCCCAATCCCTGCTCCTCCGTGGGAACCACCACGATGACTTTTTGCGACAATAGTCGCTCTAACGCTAGAAGGAGAGACCGCTTTTTCTCTGGATCTCTGGGGACATTTGATCTGAGGAATCGAGGAGAGGAGAATACTCGGAACTCCAGTTTGTAACCTAGGGTTACCGTGGAGATTACCCATTTGTCCTGGAAATCTTAGTGCCAGACCTTTGAGAACTGTAGCAGTCTTCCCCCCACCCGAGCGAGTGGGGGCGCTCCTTCATAAAGAGGTTTTAGCGTCTTGTCTAGTAGGCTTCTTCCCCCAGGACTTCTTTTGTCTCTGGGATTGACTCTGAAATTTATTTCTTGAGTCTGACGGGGGAGGCCGTCGCGACTGCCTGGAGGCTGATGCTCCTGGCACCGGGGAAAGCGCCCGTTTAAAAGAGGGACGTTTGCTCCCTTTCTTAACTGGTAAGAGTGTGCTTTTCCCACTAGAGATCTTTTGGATATAATTATAAATATATTATAATTCCTCTCCAAACAGCCTTGCACCACGAAATGGAAATCCAGCCAGAAGCTTCTTACATGGTGATTTGGCTGACCAATTTTTCAACCATAAGATTCTACGCATATGCACCAACCCAAGAGAAAGGCGAGAGGTTTGGATGATAGAATCTCTGATTGCAAAACAAAGCCGCTGGAAGGTTAGGTTCAGGTAGAACTTTGAGCACCTGCTTAACATGGTCTCTCAAGTATTGACAGACTCCAATTGCTGCCACTGCAGGTTGAGCTACTGAACCTGCTAAGGAAAAAATATTTTTTAACAGGAATTCCTTTTTTTATCAGTTGGATCCCTAAGCATCTGAGCATTGTCAACGGGACAAGTCAGACTTTTATTTACGGAGGAAATGGCGGCGTCAACTGCCGGTATACCCCACATTTTTAAAAATTTTTCCTCCATAGGATAAAGTGATGAAAACTTTGTAGGCGGAAAAAAATGTTTATCTGGGCGATCCCACTCAGAATAAATGAGCTTTTCCAGTAAGTTATGAACTGGAAAAGTATGTGTTTGAGGAGGCTTCAGTGAACCCAAAGAAGAGGAGGGTTCTTTAACTGACTCAGATACGGGCAACTTAAATGTGGAGCGGACCAATCCAGCAAGGATCTGAACTAGCACCTTCTCATCCTGAGAAGCTGAAGAGGGCCCTTTTCCACTTGATTCCTCAGAAGAGGAATCATCAGTCCCATCCTGATCCTCTGAGAGGGATTCCTCTCCTTTTTCCCAGATTTCCTCAGCTTGAGGGTCCTGGGTAACGGAGGGAGACCTGGTGCGTTTTTTTCCACTGAGTGAAGACGCAATTAAGGCCATTAGTCTTTCCTCTAGTCCATTAATGGTTGAGGAAAAAAACTCCTGCGTAATGTATACAGGGGCTGAAGTGCCAGAAGCAGATGCAGCCCCTGACCCCGACGGCTCACCCTGGCCAGCCATCCCCGGTCCCACAGGGGGGAAGGTGCTGCAGACGGGGGGTCCTCAGAGCCCGAAGGAGATCCCCTAGAGCCTCTGGTTTTCAGGGTACCTGTACCTCTTCTACCCATAGTGCAAAGCAACAAGGTGGAGTTATCACCAAAAAACTGACTGCTGAGCGATGTAGTTCAGCAACTGCCGCTGCTACCAATGCCCAGTCTGGTGTTTTAAAGTAAATGCTCCTGGGAGAATGCCTGTGTCCCACCTCACATGCGACCGTCAGCTCTGTGTCCCTCCATAGGCTGTGTGCATCTTAAAAAGAGTGCACTTTATAGCCAGCGATGTGAGCGTCTAATCACGCCGAACGTTGTGCTAACGCTCCACCCCCCCTCCTCCGACCACCCCTCCCGTTTTTTCAAAAAAACGTGCGCTTCCCGCGCGAGCCGAGGCTCCAGCCTTTGGGCCAAGCATGGAGGGGAGGCTGGGGTGGAGGAGAAAGAAGGCCGGTGGATGAGGAATCCGCTGAGAACGCCGGTAGCGCGGCAGCAGCAGTAGAGCGGTAATTACCGCCATCTATTCAGACCACCTGGCCCCCCTAAATCATGGGAGGAATCATCCCTAAGGAGAGAGCCCCCCAACCCATCCTACCTGGAGTCTGGCTGGAGAAGCGCGCAGCGTGGACACTGAGACAGATAGACAAGCATGACAAGGTATGTGCTCTTGGCAGCCCCCGGTGGCGACAATTAGGGGTGCGCATCTTCACTGGCCTCACAATTCGATTCGATTACGATTATCAAGTCAACGATTCGATTCGATTCCGCGATGCATCACGATTACAGCGCAAGTCCGCAAGTTCTCATGGTTTTCATCAAAAAAAATTCAAGTAGTCAGGAGGACTCCATTTTTTTTATTCTATCTGTTCTTAAGAAAAAAAGAGACAGCAGAGGAGCTCCAGGCTCTCTTCCAAAATACTAAAGGAGATGGTCAGAGCCTGCGGACATGCTACCGGAGATGATCAGAGACTGCAGACATGCTACAGGAGATGGTCAGAGACTGCAGACATGCTACAGGAGATGGTCAGAGACTGCAGACATGCTACAGGAGATGGTCAGAGCCTGCAGACATGCTACAGGAGATGGTCAGAGCCTGCGGACATGCTACCGGAGATGGTCAGAGCCTGCGGACATGCTACCGGAGATGGTCAGAGACTGCAGACATGCTACCGGAGATGGTCAGAGACTGCAGACATGCTACAGGAGATGGTCAGAGACTGCAGACATGCTACAGGAGATGGTCAGAGACTGCAGACATGCTACAGGAGATGGTCAGAGACTGCAGACATGCTACAGGAGATGGTCAGAGACTGCAGACATGCTACAGGAGATGGTCAGAGACTGCGGACATGCTACAGGAGATGGTCAGAGACTGCGGACATGCTACAGGAGATGGTCAGAGACTGCGGACATGCTACAGGAGATGGTCAGAGACTGCGGACATGCTACAGGAGATGGTCAGAGACTGCGGACATGCTACAGGAGATGGTCAGAGACTGCGGACATGCTACAGGAGATGGTCAGAGACTGCGGACATGCTACAGGAGATGGTCAGAGACTGCGGCGGACATGGCACAGGAGATGGTCACAGACTGCGGCGGACATGGCACAGGAGATGGTCACAGACTGCGGCGGACATGGCACAGGAGATGGTCACAGACTGCGGCGGACATGGCACAGGAGATGGTCACAGATTGCGGCGGACATGGCACAGGAGATGGTCACAGACTGCGGCGGACATGGTACAGGAGATGGGCACAGACTGCGGCGGACATGGCACAGGAGATGGGCACAGACTGCGGCGGACATGGCAAAGGAGATGGGCAAAGACTGCGGCGGACATGGCACAGGAGATGGGCAAAGACTGCGGCGGACATGGCACAGGAGATGGTCACAGACTGCGGCGGACATGGCACAGGAGATGGGCACAGACTGTGGCGGACATGGCACAGGAGATGGGCACAGACTGTGGCGGACATGGCACAGGAGATGGGCACAGACTGCGGCGGACATGGCACAGGAGATGGTCACAGACTGCGGCGGACATGGCACAGGAGATGGTCACAGACTGCGGCGGACATGGCACAGGAGATGGTCACAGATTGCGGCGGACATGGCACAGGAGATGGTCACAGATTGCGGCGGACATGGCACAGGAGATGGTCACAGACTGCGGCGGACATGGCACAGGAGATGGTCACAGATTGCGGCGGACATGGCACAGGAGATGGTCACAGACTGCGGCGGACATGGCACAGGAGATGGGCACAGACTGCGGCGGACATGGCACAGGAGATGGGCACAGACTGCGGCGGACATGGCAAAGGAGGTGGGCACAGACTGCGGCAGACATGGCACAGGAGATGGGCAAAGACTGCGGCGGACATGGCACAGGAGATGGTCACAGACTGCGGCGGACATGGCACAGGAGATGGGCACAGACTGTGGCGGACATGGCACAGGAGATGGGCACAGACTGTGGCGGACATGGCACAGGAGATGGGCACAGACTGCGGTGGACATGGCACAGGAGATGGGCACAGACTGCGGACAATAATGCAGAGTTGTGGTGTGATGAAGGCACAGCCCCCCCCCTCCCCCTCTGTACTTACATGCTGCTCTGCCGGTGGCAGCCTGTAATGAGCAGGGTGATCTGCCTGCTCACCATCTCCCCCCGATCTCCATTCCAGCCGCCGGTTGTCGATCCATCGTATCTCTCCTGAGGTCAGCAGTGAATTCTCCCGGGACAGCACTCCGTGCGTTAAGCTATTAGTGTGTGTGTGTATATTCCGGTCATGTGACTCTCGGCCGCGCCTCCCTCCTCTCACGTCTCTCCTGATGTCAGCCCCGCCCGCCGCTCTTCTGACCTGATAGCTCCAGTCAGTGGGCGGAGCTGACATCAGGAGAGACTGAGAGGAGGGAGGCGCGGCCGAGAGTCACATGAGCGGAATATACACACACACTAATAACAGCTTTCCGCACGGAGCGCTCTCCCGGGAGGGGGCGGGGCCAGAAATCGATTATTCGTGTCGCATGCATCGATGCCGCATCGGGGACACCCGAATCGCGATGCATCGATGCTGCGATTAATTTCAGCAGCCCTAGCGACAATAGGCATAGCATACATTTACTTAAAAAAACCAAATACTGGGTCCCAGGGTCCAGCTCTCTAAAAAGAGAAGCGTTACAGGTAAAACCTTGTTTCTTCAGACACGAGGCCCGGGTACCATCCAATTTGGCCTGAAAAAACACTTTGAATGGATCCGGTTGCATGGCTTGCCCCAGTATAGGATATCCCTTTGGAGCTTAGCACAGCATATCTTATTCGTGACCAACACCTAAGACACTGGCGAAAAAACTGAGGCATTCCCAGTAAGGGGAGGGGTTATATAGGGGGTTGAACTTCCTGTCAAGGGTGTGACCAGTGTCCAATCACCTTGTGATACTACATAACCCGTCAGTAATTACTGAGGCTCTGTGTCCCGTGATGTACGAGAAAGAAACCCTCTATAACCACTTCAGGACCGCCGCACGCAGATGTACGTCCTAAATTTGAAGAGGGATATCTTTTTTTATGGCAGCAGCTAGCTGCCATAAGCCTGGTATCCTCCTCTCCAGCGGGCGGTCCGGTTTCCGATAATAGTGGTCTCTGCGTCGGATTCGATGCGAGATAACTTTTAAATCGGTGGAGGGAGAGGGGCCGCCCCCTCCCGCTGCCCTCTGGTAGCGGTGGAGGCGATCGGATCCTCCTCCTTCCTGGGTAAGGAGACGACCGAGGGGAAGATGGCCCCCACCTGTCTCCATACCATTGCAGGGCAGAAGCGACGTCAAAACATCACTTCCGCGGCGCGATGCGAGACAGACATGCCTGAGCACAGCTCCGTCTGACCCGGTCAGTCAAGCTGGAATTCCCAGGGCTATTCAGCACAGATTTAGCTCAAATCTCCCCAGCACCCCTGCAGAACATACCTGTGCATGCTGATCAGAAAAAAAGGACCAAAAAGCCGCTCCCAACACTCCATGACGTATTATCTCCTAAACATGGAGAAATCGCATACTAAGAAGCTCCAAGATGGCACCGGCTCCTATGCAGCTTCCAGCACGCCCACGCCTGCTCTGCAAGCAACTTCTAAAAACTGAGTACAGTTCCCCACTCTCAAAAGCTGACTTAGATGAAAGTCTGTCAGCTATATATGAAAAGTTTGCTGACAAAATACAGCTATAACTGCACAACACCACCAGTGCATTATCACAGGAGATAGCAAACATAGGCAACCACACTGACATTCTTGAAACAAAACATGATGAACTTTCTTAAGCTCATAATGACCTTAGAAAAGATTATGAGTCACTTGCAGATAGCTTTGCTTTTATGCAACCTCAATTGGAAGATTTGGACAACAGAAATCGACGTAACAATATAAGAGTGCGTGGTATCCCAGAATCGATTACCAACCTGGCACCTGCAATCTCCAAACTTTTCCACAATCTGCTACTAGACAAACAAATATCTGCATTCACCTGCGACAGGATTCATAGGGCTCTTCGCCCCAAACCAACACCTGATAAACCCCCACGTGACATCATTATGTGCATGAAAGACTTTCTTATTAAAGAGGACATCATGCGAGCCTCCAGAAACACCACAAACATAGTTTGAGGTCACAGGATACAAATTTACCCTGATATTTCACCAGCTACGCTTGACAGAAGGCGCAGAATGAAAGAAGTTACCACCATTTTGCAAACAGCCAGAATAAAATATCGCTGGGACTTCCCATTTAAACTCTCAGTGATACACAATGGCTCTACCCACACAGTTTACAACATCATCGAGGGAAAAGAGCTCCTTGTGAAGCTGGGCCTTCTGGATCCTGAACCCCCTGTCCGTCCTCCTTCTACCCCACGAGCCTCACCGATTTGGTCAACCCCAACTTCACGCCGCAACCAACCTCATGACCAGTCTGTCTTCTAAGCCTTGATATCCACGAGGCATCTGACAGTGTCAATTGGTCTTACCTAAATCACCTCCTCTCCAAATTTGGAATTTCAGATAAATTTATACATGGCTTTAACGCTCTCTATCATTCTCCATATACTAGAATCAAAATCCCAGGTAATAACTCAAAATTCTTCCCTCTAAGCAGAGGAACTAGGCAGGGCTGCCCCCTATCCCCACTTCTATTTGCCCTAGCTACTGAACCCCTGGCACATGCAATAAGATATAACAATAATATAAAAGGTTACACCAAAGGCCCCAATGAATTTAAACTTAGCCTATATGCGGATGATGCCCTATTATTCTTATCCGACCCACTTATCTCCATACCCAATCTTCTCGCAGAACTCAAAAACTTCCACAATATCTCGGGTCTAGGCATTAAACAAATTTTCAGCTTTACCTATCAATCTCCCTCATAACACACAAACTCTTTTACAACAGACAGGGGCTTAATCTCACAACTCTATAAGTACATGTAGCGCTGGTAGATTTTTAATCTATCGCTGATAGGTAAATCTTGTGAGTTATTTGTTAGAGGAAGTTAGATTTGCCTCTGTTCCAGCTTGGCTGAGTTGTGTGTAGTTCCACACTGTGCTGGTGGGTGTCGTCACCATGGGCTGGTGTTGGAAAGGCAACGTGTTGAAGCGTATGAGTGCTCCCCTGTCCAGGAGACAACTCGGTGGAGGCGGTCCTCCGAGTTGCATTCTGGGAGAGGGTATTTATGGGACAGACGCCATGTTTAGGGGTTCGTTTTTCAGCCACCTGCTGGCCCTCAGGTATGCGTTAAGAGTAGCACCACGTGGTCCTCCGTTTCGGAGGCCCACGTCACTGCGGCGTGTGGGTGGGCCCAGAAGCCTGTCTGGGGCCTACCACAGCAGCAGAGGAATGGTCCTGAGCTGTCTATCCTGAGTGAAGAAGCTGGACAACCGAGGAGATCCCAGGGGAGGACCCGTCATGGAAGGATCATGCGTAGTGCTGGTCTGGAGAGGGGCCTGGTGACTCGGTTGGAGGACGTATCCCGAAGTAATCTTACTGCATAGTACTGCCGGGTTGGCTTAAAGGTTCAAGTACTGTGTCTGACATTCATCGCAAACCAATACATCCTGTGGCAGAGGATCGTACATGTTTTATTCCAAACAAGTCTGTGGCAGAGACTTTTGTTCGTGCTGCGTACTGGCTGCTAGGCAAGTGAGAGAGGCCAATCCAGGTGGGCAAAGATTGAATCCCACAAGGGGAGTGCATTTCACTACAAGTGTTCAATTCCAAAGAATGTTCTAAAGAATACTAAGGAAAGGTATTTGAGCTTCCCTGCAACTTTCCTTCTGCCTCTTTCCTGCTACTTCCTTTATTACTTAGAATGCTAATTTGTAGTCCTGTGAGCCTCCAGGTAATTGACCAAATCTCCAAAATAGTATATCTTTGCAAATGATCAGCTGCTAACGTTACGCATGTCTCATAGCCATGCAAAATAGTTAAACCAAATTGTACACACGCTGCGCTTATCAAAATAAAAAATAAGAAATTTCCACTAAAATATTAATAAAGTGATATTGTGCTTAACATATACAAAATTAATACTATACGTTAATGTGCAATAAATTTCAATGAATGAATAAATAGGTAAAAGTGCTCCAATAAGCCTGTGCATTGCAAATATTCCACAAAGCTTGTGCAATTTTCAAACATTAATAGATAATTCAACACAAACATCCATGCGATTTAGTGTTGTATCCATGCATTTCAGTGCTGCATCTATGCAATATGGTGTTAGTGCAATGTTCAAACAATAAAAAGTAAAAAATACAAAAAAAAGGCATCCATGCGATTTGGTGTTGCATCCATGTGATTCTATGCAATTCAGTGCTGTGTTGATGTGCAAGGGTCAAATTAACAGTCCACAGATCTTCCACAAGCCATTCACGTGTTATGGTGAACACAAACTAAAGTGCTGTGCGCTCATACAAGTGCTCCCCCCCAGGTGATAGCCCCTCACCTTAGGGCGTGCGACCTTGCAATTAAGCTTGGTCAGAATGCGCCTTAGAACTTCTCTGGGTTCGATGTTATATGCAGGGTCCTGGATAGATTTGCACTGGTGCCTCTGTTCCTCACAGCAGTCCCGTTTGTACCTCAATATATCAACATAAAAGGACTTCATGGTGCAGTATGTACTAAATTTATTAAAATCATAAACAAATCCCGCAATGGGTACTCACAGTAACAAGGCGCTTAAGGGCGCCACACTAAAACAGCAGAGACGAATGGGCAACAGCGGCCGGTATGGGGTGGCGTGCTAATCTGTCCCAACCGGTTGTATGTATAACGTTCCGTCCTGTCCCCTTCCCCTACGCGTGTTCGATACAAGGGGTATTTCGTATCTTCATCAGGGGGTGATTTGATTGGACGTTGAACCTGTCAATTAATATATCCTCTCCGTGGCCATTTTGTTGTGGCCTGCTGACACTCTAGTAAGCAATCAATGTGTTTCTATGGGAGAAACGTCTATATGCAAAAATAGATGGATACAAATGGCAAAAGATAATAGCCATGGATTCCCCATTTTGCCTGATATATATAGTAAAAACATTTAACAATGATATTACTACATTAAACTACTCAGGACGGACGTGGGACGATTAGATCAGCACCCCCTATGTAAACCAGTTGCTGTGAGAGGTGTAACATAGTAAATCTACAAAACGACAATATAATATAGAATTACATGTAAGAGGTTAAAAATTAAGAATAAAAAAAAAATATAAAATAAAAAAATAAAAATAAAAATCCAAAGCTCATACGAATAATAACTCGTCTATATGAGCATACATAATCAAAGTTTAATACATATACTTAAAACCACAATAGAAAAAAAATTAAATATAAATAAAATATATAAAAAATATATATAAAAACAGTATATTGCTAGCAAACACTGGTTAAACATTATATAGTACAAAAAGGTATACCTAACCCATAAGATAGTGTTATCAATATGGATATTAACAGGATATGCCCATAAAAGGTTGTGTATAGCCAACAAGGGGCAGTATATACTCCTTGGCTTCACCATTCCTATGTGTGTAGTCATACTGGTGTGACATGATGTTGGGATATATTAAAAATATATATGTGCTCAATGGTTACTTAAAAAACATCTAAGATCAAAATCTTTATTTAACCCTCCAGGGGCCAGAGAGCCCAAATGGTGTATCCACCATGATTCTCTTCTGCTGATTTCCCTAACATAATTGGACCCCCTCCAGTGACGTTTGGGTGCCTCAATGCCCCAAAATTGCATCCCTACTGTACTCTTGTTGTGTACATCTCTAAAATGTACAGATAAAAAATGCTTATCAAACCCCTTTTTTATATTCCTCACGTGTTCTTCAACACGCTCTTTTAATGCCCTAACCGTTCTACCAACATAAATTACATGGGCATTTAACCGCGTAAACTACACCAACTGTATCACAAGAGATGAAGTCCCTGATGGTATATGTGTGGTTGTTGAGTGGATTGACAAAATCTTTTACTTTCCTAACATTAGTAGGAACTCTGTTGCAACTGTAGCAGCGACCACAACTGTGGAAACCTATCATATCCCAAAACAACTTGGGTTTGGGAGGGGGAGGCTCTACTAAATTGTGCACCAGTAGGTCACGTAGACTAGGTGCTCTCTTGTATACTAGCCTAGGTTTTTCTGAGAGACTCCCTTTTAAATGGACGTTTTGTTTTAAGATGTTCCAATATTTATGGATAATTCGCTCCACGTCTTTATTCTGTAGATTGTAGTCCAGAACAATACAAGTACCCATATCATTGCTGGTGCTGGTTTGTCGGACGCTATCCTTGAGTAAATCCTCCCTATTTAGATTCTTAATTTAATTTTTCTCCTTTTCCAGGAAATTCTCACTGTATCCTTTCTGTTTGAACATAGTGGTTAACATATTAGATTGAGTTTCAAAATCTTCTACCTGTGTGCAATTCTTCTTAATTCTCATGTATTGGCCTCGAGGAATGTTATCTAACCAAGGTCTGAAATGACAACTCATAACAGGGCTATATGAATTGCGATCTGTCGCCTTAAAGTATGTTTTTGTTTCAATTCCTTGAGATGTATTGCTAATTTTCAGATCCAGGAAGTGTACCACACTTTTACTAATGTTCCATGTCAGATCGATATTCTGATCATTGTTGTTCGTTATTTCAATCTTTTCTGCCAGGTGATCCCCATTGCCTTTCCATATGATCAGAAGATCATCTATGAAACGTCTATAGAGCAAAAATGTAGTAGAGCCTCCCCCTCCTAAACCCAACTTGTTTTGGGATATGATAGGTTTCCACAGTTGTGGTCGCTGCTACAGTTGCACCAGAGTTCCTACTAATGTTAGGAAAGTAAAAGATTTTGTCAATCCACTCAACAACCACACATATACCATCAGGGACTTCATCTCTTGTGATACAGTTGGTGTAGTTTACGCGGTTAAATGCCCATGTAATTTATGTTGGTAGAACGTTAGGGCATTAAAAGAGCGTATTGAAAAACACGTGAGGAATATAAAAAAGGGGTTTGATAAGCATTTTTTATCTGTACATTTTAGAGATGTACACAACAAGAGTACAGTAGGGATGCAATTTTGGGGCATTGAGGCACCCAAACGTCACTGGAGGGGGTCCAATTATGTTAGGGAAATCAGCAGAAGAGAATCATGGTGGATACACCATTTGGGCTCTCTGGCCCCTGGAGGGTTAAATAAAGATTTTGATCTTAGATGTTTTTTAAGTAACCATTGAGCACATATATATTTTTAATATATCCCAACATCATGTCACACCAGTATGACTACACACATAGGAATGGTGAAGCCAAGGAGTATATACTGCCCCTTGTTGGCTATACACAACCGCTTATGAGCATATCCTGTTAATATCCATATTGATAACACTATCTTATGGGTTAGGTATACCTTTTTGTACTATATAATGTTTAACCAGTGTTTGCTAGCAATATACTGTTTTTATATTTATTTTTTTTTTCTATTGTGGTTTTAAGTATATGTATTAAACTTTGATTATGTATGCTCATATAGACGAGTTATTATTCGTATGAGCTTTGGATTTTTTTATATATATATATATATATACACACACCGTATTTATCGGCGTATAACACGCACCCTAAGTTTATAGAATTTTAAGGAAAAAAACTTTTAGGAGGCAAGTTTAAGGAAAAGAAACTTATATTAAAATGCCCATCAATGCAGCCTCATCAGTGTTCATCTGCAGCCTTGTTAGTGTCATTGCAGCCTTTTCAGTGTCAGTGCAGCCTTGTCAGTGCAGCTTTGCCCCAGTGCAGCCTTGTCAGTGCAGCCTTGTCGTCAGTGCAGCCTTGTCGTCAGTGCAGCCTTGTCCCCAGTGCAGCCTTGTCAATGCAGCCTTGTCCCCAGTGCAGCCTTGTCAATGCAGCCTTGTCCCCAGTGCAGCCTTGTCCCCAGCGCAGTGTACATGCCTCCTGGTAGTAGTTTTAAATATGGCGCCGCGGAGTTCGGATGGACTCGGCGCCGGCGGAAGTGAACGAACGCCGCCGAGATACACATAGCCGAGGGTTCTCGGCTCTTTCCGGCGCCGCTCACAGTCCCGCCCTATGATGGACATAACACAGGTCCAATGGCGGGACTGGGCGTGACTGTGAGCGGCGCCGGAAAGAGCCGAATACACCCGACTATGTGTATCTCGGCTCTCCGAACTCCGCGGCGCCATATTTGAAACTACTCGCTATGTGAATGTCGGCGGCGATCGCCGACATTCACATAGCGATAGCGGGGATCGGCGTATAACACGCACCCACGACTTTCCCCTGATTTTAAGGGGAAAAAAGTGCGTGTTATACGCCGATAAATACGGTATATATATATATTTTTTTTATTCTTAATTTTTAACCTCTTACATGTAATTCTATATTATATTGTCGTTTTGTAGATTTACTATGTTACATCTCTCACAGCAACTGGTTTACATAGGGGGTGCTGATCTAATCATCCCACGTCCGTCCTGAGTAGTTTAGCGTAGTAATATCATTGTTAAATGTTTTTACTATATATATCAGGCAAAATGGGGAATCCATGGCTATTATCTTTTGCCATTTGTATCCATCTATTTTTGCATATAGACGTTTCTCCCATAGAAACACATTAAATGCTTACTAGAGTGTCAGCAGGCCACAACAAAATGGCCATGGAGAGGATATATTAATTGACAGGTTCAACGTCCAATCAAATCACCCCCTGATGAAGATACGAAATACCCCTTGTATCGAACACGCGTAAGGGAAGGGGACAGGACGGAACGTTATACATACAACCTGTTGGGCCAGATTAGCACGCCACCCCATACCGGCCACTGTTGCCCGTTCGTCTCTGCTGTTTTAGTGTGGCGCCCTTAAGCGCCTTGTTACTGTGAGTACCCATTGCAGGATTTGTTTATGATTTTAATAAATTTAGTACATACTGCACCATGAAGTCCTTTTTATGTTGATATATTGAGGTACAAACGGGACTGCTGTGAGGAACAGAGGCACCAGTGCAAATCTATCCAGGACCCTGCATATAACATCGAACCCAGAGAGGTTCTAAGGCGCATTCTGACCAAGCTTAATTGCAAGGTCGCACGCCCTAAGGTGAGGGGCTATCACCTGGGGGGGAGCACTTGTATGAGCGCACAGCACTTTAGTTTGTTTACACCATAACACATGAATGGATTGTGGAATATCTGTGGACTGTTAATTTGATCATTGCACAGCACCACAGCACTGAATTGCATAGAATCACATGGATGCAACACCAAATCGCATGGATGCGTTTTTTGTATTTTTTTAACTTTTTATTGTTTGAACATTGCACTAACACCATATTGCATAGATGCAGCACTGAAATGCATGGATGCAACACTAAATCGGACTGTTAATTTAATCATTGCACAGCAACACAGCACTGAATTGCATAGAATCACATGGATGTAGCACCAAATCGCATGGATGCGTTTTTTTGTATTTAACTTTTTATGGTTCGAACATTGCACTAACACCATATTGCATAGATGTAGTACTGATATGCTTGGATGCAACACCAAATCGCATGGATGTTTGTGTTGAATTATCTATTAATGTTTGAAAATTGCACAAGCTTTGTGGAATATTTGCAAGACACAGGCTTATTGGAGCACTTTTACCTATTTATTCATTCATTGAAATTTATTGCACATTAACGTATAGTATAGTATTAATAGATTTTGTATATGTTAAGCACAATATCACTTTATTAATATTTTAGTGGAAATTTCTTATTTTTTATTTTGATGAGCGCAGCGTGTGTACAATTTGGTTTTCCTTTATTACTTGTTCATTAAAGCATTGGAAAATATACTCAAGTGTTTGGTGCTTGAGTCCAGAGGTAAACTCAACGGAACCCTAGACCCAGTGCCGGTGAAACAGAGGTATCGAGAGTGAAGGTAACAGCCCGCTTTAAACCAGCAGTTCCACCGAGAGTTAGTGCTGCATACATAAACTCCCTTACTATACCAGAAAAATCTACCCCAATGACACTCTGGGAATCTGAGTTAAATTGCTCCTTCTCCTCAGAGCTATGGAATGAAATGATTGACAATCTCCGTAAAAGCAATAGAGCTATCTCTTTCAGAGAATCCCCTATTAAATTGTTCACAAGGCGGTATATGACCCCTACCAAAATACACTCCTTCTACCCTGTGAAGCTTCCCCCAACTGTTTTAGGGGCTGCTCAGAACTTGGAACCTTCATACATGTATTTTGGAGTTGTGACCGTCTCAAATCTATCTGGCAAGTAGCTATAGATAGAATTGAAAAATCTTCTAAACAAAAAATTTCCCTTACTCCACAAACGTGCATTCTATATGCTAATGTTCCAAACACATCAACACCCTGCATTAGACTGCTGCACTCATTGATAAGTTCAATTCATTGGATGATAGCACTCAACTGGAGATCTAACATCTTATCATGGACACAGGTTCTGTATCGGATGGAAATGCTTAGACTTTCAGAAAGAATCCACCATACACTTCATGATAGCATGAATATCTTTAATAATAAATGGAACTATTGGACCTTACCGTAACCCCTTACAAAACCAACTCTTCCCTGAGTAACCCACCAAGAGATAAGATTTTTGTTATCTTTAAAAATCCAAATTGTAACAAGGCAACTAAATATTATAATCTTTACCTTGAATGATATATCTTCCTATATATACCAGTCGATCCTCTACCAATAATATTATATGATGAGTGCAAGTTTCACTCCTGCACTGTACTGTAATGTACTATCCATGTATTATCCAAATACCACACTGTATTGTTATACGAAGCTTCCTTTATTGTATTGAAAAAGTCAAATTTTCAAATAAAACTTTTGTAAACAAACAAAAAAAAAAAAAATCACTTCCACCCATAGCTCTTAAAGGGCCATTTTTTTTTTCAAATGACAATTTTTTTTAAAAATTGCATTTTAGTGTAAATATGAGATTTTTTTCCTTGTAATAGGAATAAAAGTGACTTTTTTTTTTTATACAAAAAAAAAAACAGTAAAAATAAAAAATAAAAGGTAAAATAAATAAGAAAAAAAAAAAATGTAAATGCGTCCGGTCCCACATGCAGAAGTGAACGCATATGTGAGTAGCGTCTGCATATGAAAACGGTATTCAAACCACACATGTGAGGTAGCGCCGTGATCGATAGAGCGAGAGCAATAATTCTAACCCTAGATCTCCTCCAACTCGAAACATGCAACCTGTAGAATTTTTTAAAGGTCTATGAAGATTTTTAAGGGTAAAAGTTTCTCGCCATTCCATGAGCGGGCACAATTTTGAAGCGCGACATGTTGGGTATCAATTTACTCAGCATAACATTATCTTTCACAATATAAAAAAAAGTGGGCTAACTTTACTGTTGTCTTATTTTTTAATTGAAAAAAGTATATTTTTTCCAAAAAAAAAAAAAAGTGTGCTTGTAAGACCTCTGTGCAAAATACGGTGTGACAGAAAGTATTGCAACAACCGCCATTTTATTCTCTAGGGTGTTAGAACCCCCAAACATTATACATTTTTTTTTCTAAGTAATTTTCTAGCAACTAACTTGTAAACAACAAATCTCAGAAAGAGGCTTGGTCCTTAAGTGGTTAATTCATGACTTGCAGCCAATTAGCTGCCTTCCTGATCAGTGTATTCTGACAGCAAAGAGTCCCCTCGTGGGGGGGGGATTCTTACATCTACATCATGGATGCAGAAATCTGCTTTTTTTTTTGTCAGGTTGAATGGAGAAGTATGGTACTGTCTACCCATTTCTCAGAAAAAGGTTAGAAATTATCCTAACCTTTGAGAGGAAAGAACACTATCAGAATGTTACCAATCTATACAGAACATATACTGTAGATTGCTTAAATTGCTGGTGATTTTTGGAAAAGAAAAAATAAATAGGGCACTTGTGTCTGCAAAAGCCTAGCTATGTGTGTGCAACTGTGAAAGGTGGCCGACTCACTCCTCTTGAAAATCTGATGGATAAGGCTGTCAGTAAATTCATGGTTATGAAAAAACTCATAGGCTCATAGCAGGTTATATAAGCGCTATAATGTGACTCTACTTAACTGCGATCAAACTTAGTGGTGTAGAGAGCACAAAGTGTGCTGCATCTGAGAAAATTATTTACATGATGATCTATTGAGTTCTGCGGCTAACCTGAGCTATTTACATGTGACATGACTTTTTTGATAAATTACTATTATATCCAAAACACTTGGAATCACAAATCCACACAATTTGTTTTTCTTACCATGTTACGACACAAAAAATTAAAACAACCCAAGTACTTGTAAAGAAATATTAAACTGGACAGAAGGTATAGGTTTCTTTAAGGCTGGGTCCACGCCTATGCGAATTGGATGCGGGTTTCCCCACATCCAATATGGATAGCAGGAGAATATGACCGGCTCTCTATGGAGCCGGTTCACATGTCTCTGGGTCAGCTGCAGAACGCACTGCACAGAAATGCTGTGTGTCTTTGCCTCCGTTTCTGGGTCAAATTCAGGCCCTGATTCGTCCCTGAAATGGAGAACGGGGACGGACAGTGTTCCTGTGCGATCTGCGGCCGGTTTAGGTGTGAACTGAGCCTAAAACCATATCAAACAAAATTATCCTGTAACTTTGTACTGTCATAAAAATTGTAATTCATAACCTACTGCTGCCAAGTATGTACAAAATGTGTGTACATTCAAATCTTTTTAATCAAATCCATAGACAGCCTTCATAATGGTCAAAGCAGATGTTCCGAGAGCTTGATCATACAGCTCCCAGGAAAGAAAATAAATTGTAAGGGTGGGGTTTAACCCTACATCACTAGCAGAGGGAGGTGAAGCAGGCAGCTCTGTGCTCTAAGGCGTACTCATAAGAACTGCTGTAGCCTTTCTCTGACACCAGGAAGAGACGTCTGTATGAGAAGGAGAGAAATGCTGGCAATATGGAGGAGGCATACCACCACTCCTGTGATGGAGTGATTGCCACTGACTACCAATGCTGGGGAGGTTATTTTTACATCCAGTGATTGACCACCAATGCTGGAGGAATAGGAAGGGGGTATATTTTTACAGCTGGACATTGACCACTAATGCAGGGTGAAAATTTTACAGCCAGCCACTGACCACCCATTAGTTCTAACTAAAGAGTTTATTGTCCCAATAGTGGCTAATTGACAGACACTGACTATTTTAAGAAGTTGTTCTTCAAGGTAGGCTGAAAAGCAATAGGAATTTGATTAAAAATAAAATTATATATACACACATACATATAGTCCCTCCCCTTTAGGACCCTCCCACTCTAAATAATTTTGATCTATGGGAGGGGTGAAAAAAAAAAAAAAATTACAGTAAAATAAATCACCACAGGTTCCCCTCTCCTCTTTGCCCTTTCTATTGAATCTCTTGCACAGCTCAATATTAAGAGTGCTGAGGTGGGGGGGCATCAACATAAACTTGTCTTTTTGCGGATAACACTCTTATTTTCTAACGTCACCTTTTACAGCCGCACATTGATCAACTTTGCTAGCATATCTGGGCTAACGGTCAACATGCAGAAATTGCAGGCTCTCAATATTTCCCTGTCCGCTACCAATCTGTGTTGCTTGCGAGAGACCCTCCCTTTCACTTAGGCGCCACACTATCTCCAATATTTGTGCATCAAACTCCTGTATAGCTTTGATGACGTATATAAACCTAACCACCCCCCCCCCCACGTTGGCTCATCTTACCTTACTGCTATGCACCCCCATAACCCACTACTCTTTTTTATCAAAAATCTGTTTTTCTACCCAGACTTCGTCTCTCCTGCCTCTTTTCACACCTGGCAGGCAGTGAACCGAATCACACTGACTTATTGCCTCTTCGTAACTCAGAACTCTTCCAATATTTGCAGCTTACCTCCCTGGCGGTATGATTATGTCAGATTTCTGATGCTGAAAGCAGTACAATTTTGCATGGAAATTTGGCGTTTTATATTGTAGGCCTGTAATTCTTAGGAATAACTCACTTAAATCTGTCCAAACAAGAGTCTAGTAAACATCCCGGGTATGATAAAGTTTGAAATAAAAAAAATTCAATAACGTAATCAAATCAAAAACACTGAAATTTGCTCAGTTGCAGAATTGACACTGTCATTACTTTCGGTGTTTGATGACGGATTTCCTCACAAATCACTATCGCTCAATTCTGCAAGTGACTAATTTATTAGCGCTGTTTTCTAGTGTCTTTCTATTGTGTTTTTTACTTTTTGAATTTGGCACCGTTCTCCATCCCTGTGCGTTGCAACGCTCGCAGGGAACGGAGCTCGGCTCTGTGATGAATCATGAATCGAGCAGAGGACGGCTCGCACACAGAGCGGGGAGGATATTGCAGGATCCCGGGGACAAGGCAAGTGAGCTGTACCCGGCTCCTGCGATGCAATCCCAAGTGTGGCTCGGGGTTACCGCTTTTGGTGCTGAAAATCCACCCCGAGCCACACTCAGGAATACCGTCAAGGAGGTTAAACATTTCTTACCTCACATCAAACCTGAATCCGAGGACTTAAATGTGAAAACATAGCCAAATGGGACTCATGCCCAGGCCTTATATCTCACCTCTACCTCCAATCACTGAACAAACTGGATTCTAAACCCCCTACATACACAAGCCGCTGGGAACAAGACCTCAGACTTTCGAGAGACTGACTGGACAGATCTCTGGGCCACAACCAAATCTTTTGTGCAAAATATCAATGCATTGGAAGTTAACTATAAAGTCTTGACCACCGAGTACCTGCTAGATTTTCCAAGTTATCCACCGACCTGTTTTCAAGGGTGTGTGGATAGAGGCACACATTTACATATCTGCTGGCCCTGCCCAATAGCTAGCCAGTTACTCAATTTACACCCTCCAAACTTAACTCTGATTGAATTTAAGCTGCTTCTCCATATAACCATGGCTGCTTAGGAGACTCCCTTAAATCCCTCATCATAAATCAAGACTAAACATGATTCATGCTCTAATTCATGTTAAAATTGATGCAGTCCTCCAAGACAGGGTCAAAAATTGCACAAAGTTGTGGCAACCCTGGGTCTGTCATTTTTTACCCCCTCACTTTGATAAATATTTACTGTTTCCCTAGCGATTTTGCTTTAGCTTTGCTTAGCCCTACTTCTTGCCCTCTCTAGAGCCTGGACCTGCTTTGGGCCACCCCTACCCTCCTCCCTTTTTCTTTTCTTCTTTCTATCCAGCTAGACTGTTTCTCAGAAGCTTTTATGTTATAGGATTTTCTCATCACCCAGTAAGAAACACCTCTTGGTTATAGCCTGTGGTTTGTGACACCATCCCTTTTTTTCCCGCCCTCTTGCTTCCTCTGTCTCAATTTTTTGTGTGACAGCTAACCTGTTTCCCTTTGCTATTTGATTGATGCCAATGATAATGCCTTAATGCGTGATGGTCCTGTGCTCAGAGACCACATATTACCACTTTTTGTATTCTGAGAACCATGTCTTATACTGATTAAAAAAAAATACTGAACAAGAATAAGATCGCCACAAGTGCCAGATATACTAGGTATGCCATCACTATAGCAAATATCAGCTTTGGTTGGCCAGACCCTTTAAGCACTAAACCACTTCTAAGGGGCAGTAGTCTGTAAAACAAATTCAGCAAAAAGATTACACCTGGCAACCAAATTCTGAGATGGTAGGTTAGGAAACACGTTTAAGTAATAAAATAACCTGGGAAGTGTGAGAACTAATTTAAATTTATACCTGCATGGCAGCCAAAACTTCTGGGTCAGAGAGAATGTCACTGACACCTGGCATCCCGGCAAAGCCACCAGGAAATCCCCCTAAAAGAAACTCGGTATTAGTTTGCACTGAAAACACTCTAAGAAACCATACTCTTATTATAAACCAGAAAAGTATAGCTTTACGGGAAGATAAACCCTAAAGTTTTACCATAACAAAAACAGTGGTTAGGTTAGCAGAGACACTGTCACTGCGGGGGAGGGGATGGGGGAGGCAAGCTAATCACTATGATAGGCAGACTTACTAGCCAATAGAAATGCACATGGGCGGGCAAGTTTTAGCACTATAAAAGCAGCAATGAAGCTTTGCCAGTTTTTGAATGCCAGCTTACGTAAACTGGAAAGTTGACGTGAAAATGAAGTGTTATATACAGATATATACATATGCAGTACTGTGCAAAAACTTTAGGCAGTTGTGAAAAAATGCTGTAAAAAATGCTTTCAGAAATAGAAGTGTTATTAGTTTAATTTTCATCAGTTAACAAAAATGTTAAAGTAAATAAACACAAGAGAAATCCAAATCAATATTTGCCTTCAACACAGCATTAATTCTTCTAGGTACACTTGCACACAGTTTTTGAAGGAACTCAGCAGGTAGGTTGTTCTAAACATCTTGGGGAACGAACCACAGATATTCTGTGGACGTAGGCTGCCTCCTTAGGTCTCTTCATGTAATACCAGGCCAACCCGATGATGTTGAGATCAGGGCCCAAGGCAGCGTTTCTCAACTCCAGTCCTCAACAGGTCATGTTTTCAGGCTGTCCATTATTTTGCACAGGTGATCTGATCAGTTTCACTGTTCTATGGGGTCCAAACGTTCACTTCCAGGACTCCTTGTTATTTACGCTGAAGATAGTTCCAGATGATATTGGCCATATGTTTGGGGTCGTCGTCTTGCTGCAGAATAAATTTGGGGCCAATCACACACCTCCCTGTCCTAAGCATCAAGGACAACATTGATCCTGACCAAATTTTCAATTCTATTTGCAGAAATGTAGCCACAAACTTGAAGGTACCTAGACCATGCTTCACTGTTGCCTGCAGACACGCATTATTATATCGCTCTTCAGCCCTTCATTGAACAAACTGCCTCCTGCTACAGCCAAATATTTTTAAACTTTGACTTATCAGGTCAGAGCACCTGTTGCCATTTTTCTGCACCCTAGTTCCTATGTTTTCATGCAGAGGACATGGAAACAAGACTAAGCGACTCACGACTATGCACGAAAAACACAGGAACTGGGGGTGCAGAAAAATGCCAGCAGGTGCTCTGGACTGAGGAGTCAAAAGTTGAAATATTTGGCTGTAGCAAAAAAACATGTTTGCCCGAGGGGGCTGGAGAGTGGTACAAAGATGAGTGCCTGCAAGAAAGTGAAGCATTGTGGAGGTTCCTGGCAAGTTTGGGGTTGCATTTCTGCAAATGGAGTTGGAGATAGGAGCAGCCAGCAGCAGAGGCTGTCAGGATCACAGTGAGTGTATGGAATGGCCAGCCTCTGCCCTATACATACTTTCAGTCTTGTCTGTCCTCTAAGGGATCAGGGAACAAGTGCACTGTGTGTCTATAGAGAGGGGAGACAATGAAGCCAGCAATGTGTGTGCAGCTTCTTACTTTCTCCACTTCCCCCTCTCCCTAACCTCCTTGCTTGGACTGTGTGGCTGTGCTGGAAGACTCATACCTGGCTGTGAGGGAACCATGAACAAGTCCTTAGGGGGGGGGGGGGGGGGGCGGGACAGACATGGGAGAATGCTGGTTGATTTCTAAGAGACCCCTCCCCCACTGTATACACAGCATGTCCCAGTACACAGGGACCCTGATAGACAGTCCCTGACCTGGACACCAGTCCCTCTCCTTTACCCACTACTGTGTATGGCATTGTCCAGGTTCCTGTTTAACCACTTCAGCTTTGGAAGATTTACCCCCTTCACGACCAGGCCATTTTTTTGAGATACGGCACTACGTTAGTTTAACTGACAATTGTGCGGTCGTGCGATGCTGTACACAAATAAAATTGAAGTCCTTTTTTACCCACAAATGGAGCTTTCTTTTGGTGGTATTTGATCACCTCTGCGTTTTTTATTTTTTGTGCTATAAACAAAAAAAGACTGACAATTTTGAAAAAAAACAAAACAATGGAGTGAAGTGGACGGGCCGCAATTGCCAGGGACACGCCACTTCATTCCAGGGACACTCCACTTCATGTGTTAATGGGCGTGTCACGCTAACATGAGCTTTTTGCTGTGTGTTTCATGCGACAGCATATGACAAAAAAAAAAAAAAATCAGGGGAGTAGTGACAGCCCAGGCTGGAGGCTCTGTTTGCAGGTAAGGACCTTGGAGAGGTTTGTTTGCGCCCCCCCCCCCCCAATTTTTTTATCACCAGCCACCACTGCTATACACTATATTATACATTACTGTACTCCTGACCACTGCACTTTACTTGTTATGTTATCTGCTTTACAGCCTTGACTGCAATGATCTTTTGTTTTGAGGTTTGCATGTCTGCGAAACTTCGCTTTGTGGCACAGTAATCAAGGCATATCTTGTGGGTACAATGACTGTGACATCTGTGTGCACTCTGCAGTGTAAAGAAGTAGGTTGGCTCAGGCTTTAACACTTTACACTGTGGCACACGGGCACCGCCCCCTCTCTCCAGCCGCCCCCTCTATGACCAATGGATGGATTTATGAATTGCATCTATTGGGAATCTATAGGGGGTGGCAGCAGGCCGCCGCTGCCACCCCCTATTCAGGCGCCGGGCGCCTACATTACAGCGGTGGGGGGTGTTTTTGAAGCACCCGATTAGAGCCACAGGCTCTAATAGACGTCAAAAAAGCGGACCTGCGAGTGCCATGCTTTGGGGGAGGGTCACAGTGGTGGCATTCGATGGGCACAGTGAGGCTGCAACTGATGGGCACAGTGAGGCTGCAATTGATTTTTTTTTTTTAGAATCTTTGTTTGTTTGCGCCGCCCGCAAAAATTATGAGCACCAGCCGCCACTGGTGTCCTCAATGCTGAGAAATACTGGCAGATACTTATCTGTCATGCCATACCATCAGGGAGCTGTGTGATTGGCCCCAAATGTATTCTGCAGCAGGACAACGACTCCAAACATATAGCCACATGTCATAAGAACTATCTGCAGGCTAAAGAACAAGGAGTCCTGGAAGTGATGGTTTGGCCCCCACAGAGCCCCGATTTCAATCTCAAGGAGTCTGTCGGGGATTACATGAAGAGACAGGAGGATTTGAGGCAGCCTAAATCCACAGATCTGTGGATAGTTCTTTAAGATGTTTGGAACAACCTGTCTGACAAGTTCCTTCAAAAACTGTGTGCAAGTGTACCTAGAAGTACTAAAGAATTGATGTTGTTTTTACGGAAAAGGGGGGCCACGCCAAATTTGATTTGATTTGGATTCCTCTTCTATTTACTTTCCATTTTGTTAATTGCTAAAAATAAACTATTAACAATTCTATTTCTGAAAGCCTTCATAATTTACAGCGGGGATCAGTAACCCATCGATAGCGGTCCACCTGTTGACTGTGGGCAGACGACAGATAGACTGCAAACAGGTTCCTGCGCTGCCGACCCCCACCTTTTAGGTGCTGGTCCTTGTCTCTCTTCCCAGACTCAAGCCTCCTCTGCCGTCCCTTCTATGTTCAGGTCTTTCACTCTCCCTCCCATGCCGCTGTCATCAGTGAACAGCGGAGACCGGGAGGCAGCACAGCTCAGGACAGAGGGCGGGAGGAAGAGCTGGCCAAATTAATTGCATTCAGAGCGCAGCGCACTCCTGAACCCTGCATTCTAAGCGCAGTGCACTCCTGAACCCCCCTGTATTCTGAGCGTAATACACTCCTTAATCCTGCATACTGAGCATAATGCACTCATAAAACTGGCAATCTCTGCATAAACGCACTTCTGAACCCTGCACTCTCTTTGTAATACTTATTTTATTTTTGTTCTGAGAAAAAAAAATAATAATTTTTTTTTTTTTTTACTGTCTTTTTTGGGGAAGGGAACAACACTGTGCTCGGTGAACATTGACTTCTTCAATGTTGTTAAAGTAGATCTCAATCTCTCGAAGGTTGCCTACCCCCGATTTACAGCTGTTTTTCATACCTGCCTAAGACTTCTACACAGGTTTGTGTGTGTATATATACAGTGCCTTGAAATCTTTCACATTTTGTCATTTTACCAAAAACATAAATGTATTTTATTGGGATTTTATGTGATAGACCAACACAAAGGGACATATAATTGTGAAGTGGAAGGAAAATGATGGTTTACAAATAAATATCTGAAAAGTGTGGCGTGCATTTGTATTCGGCCCCCAAGTCAATACTGTGTAGAACCACCTTTCCCTGCAATTACAACTGCAAGTGCTCAGTGACATGTTCAAAGCTTGGGATATTTTTTTATAACCTATTCCTGCTTTAAAACTTCTCCACAACTATATCCCTGACCTGTCTGGTGGGTTTCTTGGCCCTCATAATGCTGTTTGTTCAGTAAGGTTCCCTAACAAACCTCTGAGGGTTTCACAGAACAGCTGTATTTACACTGGAGATTAAATTACACACAACTGGACTCTATTTACTAATTGGGTGACTTCTAAAGGCAATTGGTTCCACTAGATTTTAGTTAGGAGTATCAGAGTAAAGGGGGCAATAATACAAATGAATACCATGCACGCCACACTTATATATATATATATATATATATACACACACACACACACACACACACACATACGTACATACATACACACACACACACTGTATGTGTAATTGTTCTCGACAGTAATAGATTTTAAATCTTTAAAGGCCATACCTGGGAAACCTGGAAACTCTGCACCTGCTTGACGCCTGGCTTCTTCCTCCTGTCAGCATAAAGAAAACAGAAATATTTTGACTTTATAAAATACACAAAAACATTTTCTAATGAGCGTTGTGGCCCAACTATACCTATAGGCAAGTTGGATGGCTGGAATAAAGCTCATCCATAGGAATGAATGGGACGGTGTTGTCTGCAGGAACGGATACAGTAGTCAAATTTTTTGCTGAAAAGGTTGTGCAGTGCTGTGCAGAGCTCTGAATAGTGATAAACAAGGGAGTCAGACAACTCCAAAAGTATTTAAAATGTAATAATGTAGTAAACTATTAGATAATCACCTGAACGACCACAACATACAGGGATATACAATGTAATACTGACATATAATCACACACATAGGTTGGACTTGATGGACTTGTGTCTTTTTTTAACCACACCTACTATGTAACCAGTTGCGGATTATGGACGTAAAAAGGTTTGCCCCTAAACACTTCAGCTTGGGTGTTCTCTGTGAGCCCTGATTTTTATCTCCCACCATGGGCACACCAGATCCCAGTCTCTGCAGCAGAAGCTTACATTGACTACTGTGTAAACAAAGCTTCCTTGAAAAATACTTCACAGTATAATTATTGTTATATCAAACCGGTAAACCACTGGGTACATGCCCTGCCAGTTAGAGGTTGGAGACTAAAGTCTCATTCCTATTGGCACTCAAGTTGAGATGTTCTAAATGCAGAAGTTATCTGGGAAATCTAAAACAAGTTTTCTGCTTCCCAAATCACTTTTTTCTGCATTTAGATGCTGCCACTTGACCCCAAGGCCATTTCTGACACTTCTCACATACATGTAAAAACTGGCATTTCATTGCTCGAAAATTGCTTAGAACCCCCAAACACAAATATTATTTGAAAGCAAAGACCCTGGAGATAAAATGGTAGTTTTTTTTTTATTATGTTGAATGATAATTGAGCAGTAATTTTTATTACGCAAAGTTTTAAGCAAAATCGAGTTTAATGAATTTTAGTACACACACACTACCCTATTTTTTTTTTTTTTTTGTAAAAAACAAAGTAAAAAAAGTTGCACCTCATCTGGTCTGGAATGGAACTGGGCAATGAGAACTGCATTGAAGGAGCCTACCATCAGACTTCTCATAAAAAAGCAGCGAGGACAAATCTTGGACTGCAAGGTCTGAACCTGGAAACAAAGGGTCAAGAGTTTCTCCTGCTGAAGGAAAACCCTGGACTGAGTAGCATCTAAAAGGCGGTATACATACATACTTCAAGAAATAAGTTTGCTCCAATTCTGACTTCTGAGAGTTCAAAATCAAACCAAACCTTTGAAAGTTCTGAAGAGTACTGTGGACTGGCTGATAAAAGTCTGCCAACTGTTCCCACAGTAACAGGTCATCCAAGTATCCCAGAATGGGAATGCATTGAAAGTGTAGCAAGGCTAGAAAAGGACCCAGCACCTTGGTGAACCAGAGTAAATATGTTGGAGTCAGTGGTCTGTAGAGCAACTGGTGACCAATAGTAACAGTCCATACAGTCTTCACCCTTCTGGTGGGTATACTCGAAATTAGTTTTCAGGGACAGGTTTACATTGGAAGGGTTAAGGTACTACCACCAAGACACAGTAGACCACTGGGATGTCCAAAAGCAGTACCAATCTTCTGCTCCAGTGCAGTGATAGGGAAGGGATGCATCGGTCCTTTACCAGAATACATCTGAGAAATTAACAGATGAATCCAGTGTACTGGAGAACAGATATCCCTTCAGGTGCGGCAAACTGCAAATCTGAACTTTGGAAAGCTGCAGTGTACTTCAGTTAGACGCAGACTACATCCAGAAAAGGAGGATGGCATCAGTTTGGTCACACTGCTATCAAAGGCATTTGAATTCTTCAAATCTTGAGTGCCCAAAGTAAAGCTTGGATCAGTGGGTCAACAACTTCTGATGAAAGTCATTCTGTCTTTTGTCAAATCTCCTTCTGAGCAAAGAAAGGAAACCTGCAAATAAGGAATACACAGTGGCTAATGTCCTTAAAGATGCAGCTGAGACCACTCTGAATCCAACTCAGACCAGATTTCAGGGAAATGAGGAGGGCACTTGTGGGAATCCCTATGGTCAGGACAGGTGTCCGAGGCTTGGTCTAAACACTTCAGAAGGCTTGAACACGAAACCCTTCAGCAGGATGGGGGGGGGGGGGGTTAGTGGAGAACCAGGAGACACTGGTCGCAGCCACATTGGAAGGAACCAGATGGGAATCATGGGTAAAAAAAAATTAAAAAAAAAATGTTTGCATACCCTGGCAGAAATTGTGAAATTTTGGCATCAATATTGAAAATATGACTGATCATGCCAATGAGTTTGTTAGCTCTCATATGGATGCACTAAGCAGGCAAGACACTGAGCCGTGAGAAGGTAGAAAAGAACAGTCAAAAGACCCGCGTAACAGGATAATGAAACTTTACGAAAAGATGGAAAAGGATAATAAAAGGATATTCAAAGCCTTGAATATGCCAGTCAGTTCTGTTCAATCATTTAATAAGTGGAAGATTTGGGTATCTCTTGATACCAAGCCAAGGTCAGGTAGATGAAGAAACACTTCAGCCACAACTGCCACAGGAACTGTTCGGGATACAAAGAAAAACCTACAGGTAACCTCAGGAAAAATACAGGCTGCTCTGGGAAAAAAAAAAAAAAAAAGATAGTGTTGTTGCTATTAAAGGAGCACAATACGATGATACTCAAACAAAAAAAAGCTGCATGGTCAAGTTGCCAGAAAGAAGCCTTTACTGTACAAGTTCCACAAAAAAGCCTGGTTACAATATGCCCAACACCACCTTCACATGCCTCATTGGCTTTTTTGTGGCATTGGCTCAGTAAAGGCTTCCTTCTGGCAGCTCAACCATGCAGCTCTTTTTTGTTCAAGTATCGTTGAATTGTGCTCCTTAAAAACAACCACACCGTCTTTTTTGGAGAGCAGCCTGTATTTCTCCGGCAGTTACCTGTGGATTTTTCTTTGTATCCTGAGCAATTCTTTCCACCAGTTGTGGCTGTAATGTTTCTTGGTCTACCTGACTTTGGCTTAAAAGAGACCCTTATTTTCCACTTCTTAATAAGTAATTAAACAGTACTGACTGGCATATTCAAGGCTTTTCCATCTTTGTAAAGTTTCATTACCTTGTTACGCAGGTCTTTTGACTGTTCTTTTCTACCTTCTCATGGCTTAGTGTTCAGCCGGCTCAGTGTCTAGCCTGCTTAGTGCATCCATGTGAGAGCTAACAAATGCATTGACTATTTATACACAGAAACCAATTGTGATTTAAAAAGCCACAGATGTAGGAAATTAACCTTTAGTTGTCATTTTAACCTGTGTGTGCCACATTCTGTGTCTGTACCAAGGCCAAACACTCAAGGGTATGTAAACTTTATCAGGGCCATTTGGGTGATTTCTGTTATGATTTAAAAAGAAACCAAAAAAACTGTGATAATAAATAGTTTCATGTGATTGCTATCCTTAAATAAAAAGACAGTATATCTATATAGATCTAGATATAGATATATATATATATTTAAGTTTACATACCCTGGCAGGATTCATGATTTCTTGGCCATTTTGCAGAGAATATGAATGATCACACAAACGTTTCTTTCACTCATGGTTAGTGTTTGGCTGAAGCCATTTATCATCAACTGTGTTTACTCTTTTTAAATTATAAATCGCAACAGAAACTACCCAAATGACCCTGATGAAAAGTTTACATACCCTGGTGATTTTGGCCATATAGCATGCACACAAGTTGACACAAAGGGGTTTGAATGGCTATTAAATGTATCCATCCTCACCTGTGATCTGTTTGCTTGTAATTAGTGTGTGTGTGTGTAAAAAGGTCAATGAGTTTCTGGATTCCTGACAGACCCTTGCATCTTTCATCCAGTGCTGCACAGCCTCAAACCTTCTGGCACAAAGTCATATGGAGTGATGAGACCATAATTGAGCTTTTTGGCCACAGCCATAAATGCTTGTCAACAAGGCCTATGATGAAAAGGTACACCATTCCTACTGTGAAACATGGAGGTGGATCGCTGATGTTTTGGGGATGTGTGCTCTAACAAAAGGCACAGGAAATATGGTCAAAATAGATGGCAAGATGAATGCAGTATGTTATCAAAAAATACTGGAGGAACATTTGCATTCATAACTCAGGAAGCTGAGCATGGGGCGTACTTGGACATTCCGACATGACAATGATCCAAAACCCAAGGCCAAGTCGACCTGTCATTGGCTACAGCAGAATAAAGTGAAGGTTCTGGGGTGGCCATCTCAGTCTCCTGACTTTAATATCATTGAGCCACCCATCTCAAAATGTGGAGTTCATGCAAGACAGCTCAAGAATTTACAGGAACTGGAGGCCTTTTGCCAAGAGGAATGGGCAGCTTTACCATCTGAGAAGATAAAGAGCCTAATCCACAAATACCACAAAAGACTTCAAGCTGTCATTGATGTTAAAGGGGGCAATACATGGTAAAAAGAACTGGGGGATGTAAACTTTTGATAAGGGTCTTAGGGTCATTTGGGTAGTTGCTGTTGTGCTTAATGTGATTGATAACAAATGACTTCAGCCAAACACTAACCATGAGTGAAAGAAAAGTTTGCGCGTGATCATTTATATTCTCTGCAAAATGGCCAGGAAATCAAATTCTGCCAGGGAATATATACACATATACACACACACGCTCTGCATAGATAAGTACACCCCAACAGATTTGTCAGAAAACCTTTACTTTCCGTTCAGAATGAACATTTTCTAGGGGGCACTAAACTACAATACTCCCACAAATGCAGGCCATTGATTGCAACCAAGATTTGGTAATTTGCGCACACAAAAAAGTATTTGTAATTCATTCAAGACCATGTTGCAAAAATGAACACACCCCAATGAAAGTCTTAGAAGCAAAGCTAAATTTTAGACCACAAAATCCTAATTAACATGAATTCAACTACAGGCGAGTTATTCATTAAACAGGTGTCCAGCTGACATTGGATTATAAAAGGGCATTAAAGAAAACCCATTCCCATTTCATGCGGTCAGCAATAGCAACATGTGGAAGAGAAATGTCACAAGGCCTGAGAAAGAAAATTATTTCTATACACAAGAAAGATGAAGGCTACAAGATCAGCAAAGCTTTATCATTTAGAATACTGTAGCAAAAGTGATACAAAAATTTAACAAAGCTGGAACTACAACCACCTCAGACACGCCCAGGCCATCCACAGAAGTTAACACCTCAAGAGGAGCATCTTCTGACAAGAATGGTCGATGAAAATCACTATGCAAGTTCACTGCAGTTAGCCAAAGAAGTAGAAATCCAAACTGGGGTGCTTGTTTCCCGTGACACAATATGGTGAAAACAGAGGTATGCCGTGCTTGCGTCTCATCCACGAAGGAAGCCTCTCCTGATACCCATGCACAAAAAAGCCTGTCTAGCATTTGCCAGGGCCCATGCCGAAAAAGAAGACTACTGGGACTCTCTACTCTGGAGCGATCATACCAAGATAAATGTTTTTGGTACTGATGTCTTCAAAACTGTATGGTGTCATAAAGGCAAGGAGTACAAAGAAAAATACAGTGAAATATGGTGGTGACAGTGTTCTTCTAAAGGGCTGCATGAGTGCTGCTGGTGTCTGGGAGCTTCATTTCATTGATGGCATTATGAATTCACAGATGTACTGCTATATTGAAAGAGAAGAAGCTATCCTCACTCTGTGCACTTGATCATCGTGCACTTTTCCAACATGACAACAATGATCCAAAACACACATCTAAGGCTACTATTGCATTAATGAAGAACAACAGGGTGAAAGTGATTCAGTGGCCAAGTAGGTCTCCTGATCTGAACCCACTCAAACACCTATGGGGAATTCTGAAGAGACAAGTTGAGCATCACGCTCTATTCAGCATCCAGTCTCTAAAAGGTCGTTCTTGAAGAATGGAAAAAGATAGATGTTGCAATATGCGTCACCAATTAGTTCATTCCATGCCTAGAAGACTTGGCACTCTTCTTACAAATCATGGAGGTCATACAAAATACTAGATGTAGTAATTGTGGGGTAAATTCATTTTTGCATCAACTAATTTGAGCAAAACTGAAGATTTTATAATCCAAGTTATATTATTAACCTTACTTTCATGTAATGAGCTAAACAAATGTTGTATAGATTTTTGTCAAAATGTTGGAAATTGTTATTGTGTTCATTGTGATGTTGATCAAAATCTTACTTTTTAAAAAGGGGTGTAACTCATTTATGCTGAGCACTATATAATATACATACAGGGGATTGTAAAATGTAAAAATTTGTCTGATCAGACTTGAAAGGAATAGTAAAAGGTCTAATGTGGGTTGTTAATGCAATTTGGTAATGCATATTTGACCATTCAAGAAGTATTTATTGATGGTAATTAGACTTGAGGGGTATTTATGGGAAATGGTGGGTTGTTTACCAGGTAAACACTAAAGTGACTTTAACCACTTCAATACAGGGCACTTTCGCACCCTCCTGCCCAGGTCAATTTTCAGTGCTTTCATTTTTTAAATGACAATTGCGCCGTCATACTACACTGTACCCAAACTAAATTTTTATCATTTTGTTCCCAGAAAGAGAGCTTGCTTTTGGTGGTATTTGATCACCTCTGCAGTTTTTATTTTTTGCTAAACGAATAAAAAAAAAAAAAAGTTTGTTTTTGCTATAAAATTTTGTAAATAAGTACGTTTTCTCCTTCACTGATGGGCACTGATAAGGCGGCACTGATTTCACTGGTGGCACTGGCAGGCATTTTTCATTGGCACTGGTTGGCAGCTGCCTGGGCACCGATTGACATTTCCCCGGTGGTCTAGGGTGGAATACCTGGTGGTCCTGGAGGCATCCTGGTGGTCCTGGGCGGGCATCCGAAGGGGGGGGGGGGCGAAGTTGCTGAGCTGATAATCAGCACATACCCCCATCAGGAGAGCAGCCAATCGGCTCTCCTCTACTCGCATCTATCAGACGCGAGTGAGGAAAAGCCGATCAACAGCTCTTCCTGTTTACATCATGATCAGCCATGATTGGACACAGCTGATCACGTGGTAAAGAGTCGTCGTCAGACTCTTTACCTAGATCGGAGTTGCAGTGTGTCAGACTGACACGCCACAATAACGATTGCTGCGATGCACGCCCCCGGGGCTTGTTATCATGACCATGTCATATGACGTCTGGTCAGGCTAACACAACCACTTTGCCGACATCATTTTGCTATATGGTGGGCGGCAAGTGCTTAAAAGGTTATTGCCAGTAATTACAGGTAGGGTTTTTTCATGTTAAGATCAAATGTATGTTGTCAACCATCCCCCCCCCCCCCCCCCAGTGTCAAACACTGGCATTTCAGGTGAAGTTTTGAGCCGTTAGAGGCATCCATTCATACATTCTTTCTTCATCATGATAAAGGCACAGTTCTAGATTGTAATACACATTATGCTGGCTATAAAATGAATGACAGATGGGACTCTGAAGGCTGCTGTTCATTGTAATATTTACTCCGCTGGATTTGTCATCTGTTGCAAGTACAATGCCTTGAAAAAGTATTTATACCCCTTGAAATGTTCCACATTTTGTCATGTTACAACCAAAAACGTAAATGTATTTTATTGGGATTTTATGTGATAGAGCAACAGGTGATAAGCACCTGAACGAAAACATACAGGGATATACAATGTAATACTGACATATAATCGCACACATAAGTTGGACTTGAGTCTTTTTTCAACCTCACCTACTACGTAACTGTAACTCAAAGTGGCACATAATTGTGAAGTGGAAGGAAAATGATAAATGGTTTTCCAAATTTTTTCCAGATAAATACCGTATTTATCGGCGTATAACACGCACCCCAAGTTTAGGAGGGAATTTTAAGGAAAAAAAACTCACATTTAAATGCCCATCAATGCAGCCTCATCAGTGTCCACCTGCAGCCGTGTCAGTGCAGCCTTGCCCCAGTGTCCATTGCAGTCTTGCCCCCAGTGTCCAGTGCAGCCTTGCCCCCAGTGTCCTATGCAGCCTTGTCATTGCAGCCTTGGATGTATTTAAAATTGGCGCCGCCAAGATCGCAGGGACTGAGCAGAGCGGAACGAGCGCCGCCGAGATCACAGGGACTGGGCGGAGCCCAGATACACATAGCCGAGTGCACTCGGCTCTTCTCTGCTCCGCGCCCAGTCCCACCCTATGATGGACATTACATAGGTCCAATGGCGGGACTGGGCGTGACTGTGAGCGGAGTCGAGTACACTCGGCTATGTGTATCTCGGCGGCGATCGCTCCGCTCACAATCAGCGGAGATCGGCAGGGATTGGCGTGTTATACGCTAATACGGTATGTGAAAAGTGTGGCGTGCATTTGTATTTAGACCCCGAGTCAATACTTTGTAGAACCACCTTTTACTGCAATTACAGCTAGAAGTCTTTTTGGGTATGCCTCTAGTAGCTTTGCATCTAGGAAAGTGAAATTTTTGACCATTCTTCTTTGCAAAATAGCTCCAGCGCTGCCAGATTGGATGGAGAGCGCCTGAACAGCATTTTTCAAATCTTGTCACAGATTCTCAATTGGATTTAGGTCTGGACTTTGACTGCCATTCTAACATGTATATGCTTTGATCTAAACCATTCCATTATAGCTCTGGCTGTATTTTTTTTTTTTTTAACAGAAGGAATGTTTATTGAGATAATAACACAATACACTTATAAATAATAGCATAGGTAGAATACATAGTACTTGATTAGACCTCATTACAGCTTTGGTTAGCATTGGAGAAAGATAGGGTACACGACACAGGTGACAGGGTATTTGTAAACTCATTCTGTGTCATGGTTCTGCAACAATTGTCAGGCAGCCTATATGGCATATAACAGAGAATAGGGATAACTCAAACCACCCTATCATCCAAGACCTCCTATAGGTATAAAGGCGGGGGGAGTGTGGCGGGGGAGGAAGAGGGGAATGGCAACCCAGCAGGATTATAGCCGCACAGTAAGGGGGAGGGGGGTAAAGAGTAAGGAATTGGAGGCCACCACCCAAAAGGCGCAACGGGAACCTCAAGGGGCAGCCATTACCATAGGGAGAGGGGGCCCAGATATGGCAAAGTAGCACAGGCTCCCAGGTCAACACACGACCATCCAGTAATCATTTATACAGTAATGTGCCTAGCCTCTGTCGACGATGCCCAGATTTTATCAAATTTTTGTGGACAGTTACGCCCTATATAAGTAAGCACATTGTTTATCAGGCCCTTCCAAGCCGAAGGAATAGGGGGAGCTTCCACCTAGGTAAGATAACCTTTCTGGCATAGTAAGCAGCATAAAGTACAAACAACTTAGTATGTTTGATAGTAGCCAGATTATCAGCGATACCCAGAAGGAATATTAGCGGATCCATATCCAGATGAAGCCCAGCCACCTTGTTAATGTCAGCTACCACTGCTCGCCAACAGGTCTGAAGGAGAGAGCACGAGCACACCATGTGAATAAAGGTCCCCACCGACTGCCTGCACTTCGGACATGTATCCCCCGTCCCTGGGTAGATAATGGACAGCCTGTGGGGAGTATAGTACACCCGATGTAAGAACTTGAGTTGTACAAAGCGATCCCTGGCAGATATAAGTGGGATGCATTGTTGCAACCCCTCAGACCAATCCTCCTCTGTCAAGGCAGGGACATTCGCTGCCACACATTAAACAGTCTAAGCATTTTAGAGGTTCCTCTGCAGGTGAGTGAGATAAATGGAGGACAGCGTCCAATCAATATCATTAGTCATGAGGAGGGATTAGACCGAGTGGGCAGCAAGAACCACCCCATTGGGGAATTGTGCCTGGGCAGCATGTCTGAGCTGCAAGTACCTGAAGAACATCCACAAAGGAAATTTAAATTTACATTTCATCTGAACAAACGAGAGAAGACACCCTCAATTGGAATATGGCGCAGCGTCCGAATCTCGTATCTAGCCCAGATCTGTGGATCCGGAACAGATCGGAAACGTGGTAAAGTAGGGTTGCCCTACAACGGGGTATACAGAGAGACAGCGCCAGTGTCTTGTAGATGCAGGGTAACTCTTTTCCAGACTGCAATCATCGCCTTCATGGGTGTAGTGACCTAGGCTAGCTGTATGATTAGGGTCGTTGTCCTGATGGAAGGTGAACCTCTGCTCCAGTCTCAAGTCTTTTGCAAACTAACAGGTTTTCTTTTACGATTGCCCTGTATTTGGCTCCATCCATCTTCCCATCAACTCTGACAAGCTTCCCTGTCCCTGCTGAAAAAAAGCATCCCACAACATGTTTTACGGTGGCGACAGTTTTACGGTGGGGATGGTGTATTCATGGTGATGTGCAGTTAGCTTTCCTTCACACACATAGTTTTGCTTTTATGCTAAAAAGTTAAATTTTGGTCTCATCTGACCAGAGCACCTTCTTCTACATGCTTGCGGTATCCCCCACATGGCTTTTTGTAAACTGCAAATGGGACGTCTTATGACTTTCTTTCAACTACTGCTTTCTTCTTGTCGCTCTTCCATAAAGGCCAGATTTGTGAAATGCACAACAAATAGTTGTCCTGTGGACAGATTCTCCCACCTGAGCTGTGGATCTCTGCAGCTCCTCCAGAGTTACCATGGACCTCTTGGCTGCATCTCTGATTATTGCTCTCCTTGCCTGGCCTGTCAATTTAGGTGGACAGCCATGTCTTGGTAGGTTTGCAGTTGTGCCATACTCTCCATTTTTGGATGATGGACTGAACTGTGCTCCGTGAGCTGTTCAAAGCTTGGGATATTTTTTTTTATAACCTAATCCTGCCTTAAACTTCTTCACAACTTTATCTCTGACCTGTCTGGTGTGTTCCTTAGCCTTCATGATGCCGTTTGTTCACTAGGGTTCTCTAACAAACCTTTGAGGACTTCACAGAACAGCAGTATTTATACTGAGAGATTAAATTACACACAGGTGGACTATTTACTAATTAGGTAACTTCTGAAGGCAATAGGCTCCACTAGATTTTAGTTAGGGTTATCAGAGTAAAGGGGGCTGAATACAAATAAATGCCACACTTGTCAGATTTTTGTAAAACATTTTGAAAACCATTTATCACTTATCTTCCACTTCACAATTATGCTCCACTTTTTGTTGGTCTATCACATAAAATTCCAATAAAAAATACATTTTACATTTTTGGTTGTAACTTGACAAAATGTGGAAAATTTCAAGGCATCACCCTGGTACCAGTTTTTTAGAGCCGACAGTCGACTTGTAATAACAGCTAAGCAGCAGCTTGGCTGTTATTACAAGAATCAGATTCCCCCCTCCTCCCGCTTGGGACTCCCGAACAAAAACCGGAAGCGACATCAAAATATCACTTCAGGTTTACTCGCCAGTGACAAGGACAGTGTTCAAAAACGCCGTTCATGGCGTTTTGAATACTTTTTAAGTGCAGGGAAGGGGTTTGGGGTCTTTTAGACCCAAGATCCGTCCATAAAGAGTACCTGTCACTGCATATTACTGTCACAAGAGATGTTTAAAATTCTTGTGACAGAAATAAAAGTGATCAGAAATGTATTTTATTTTTTTTAAAAAGGGACAGTGTAAAAAAATAAATAAAAATGATCGTTAGAACGAGAGCAATAATTTTAGCACCTTCTCTGTAACTCTAAACAGGTAACCGTTAAATTTTTTTAAAGCGTCGCCTATGGAGACTTAAGTACCATAGTTCTCTGCCATTCCACGAACGTGCACAATTTGAAAGCGTTAGGTATCTATTTACTCAGTAAGAAAAATGAGGGGAATAACGCGCTACAGTGAAATACATAAACAATAACAATTATAGCCGCGATTCATCTATGTAACACAAACACAGTGAAATTAAATAAGAAAAAAAGGGGGGTTGAATCGCGCTAAAACAGATTGGTGATCATACACATCATCACCAAACCAAATATTTAGAACTAAATGAAGAGTACCACTTTAGTGTATAGATAATATACAAAACACATGTCAAATGAATAATCAATCCAAAAATAAAACGTTCAAAGTGATAATAAAAAGTCCATGTATAAAAAATAAATCACCCAAGTGATATGAAAGTATCTTAAAAAAGTTCCAAAAAACATAAATTCTTGCTGTGAGAAGAAAAAAGCGTGCTTGCTCCACCACCGTGAAATCAGACTGGCCGCTTACCAGAAACTCATGATCCCCCGTTACAGAGAAAGCTGTTTGTTAATACTGCTTCGAACCACGACCAATGGATCAGAGACCTTATACCGAGATGGGACATCAAAGACTGCAGGGTCAGGCTAAAGATGTTCACACTGACAGGTACTCAGACATCAGCCCAATGTTAGTAGACAATAGTAGGCATGCAGTGTAGTCTGGAGCACCGGCCGGAAGCTCACAGACAGCCCGTCCTACTGGAAACAGCAGCAATGGGAGGTGACAAGAACACGTCGCTCTGCCCTATGCAGCATTTTGTGATAGAGTCACATCATCCAGGGGCACGGGCGGTGCGTCTCGTCACCTCCCCTTATAGTACTAAGAGCCTGACCAAGCCTCGCTTTGAGTTCCACTCCATCGGCAGACTTGCACAAAAAAATTGAAAAATCCCAAGCGCTGATTGGTGCCTCACTAAACCAAGCCTCACTGTGAATACCGAATCATCAGCGAGCCTACCCAGGTCGGATAATCCCAAACAATAAAAAATAAATAAAGTGCGCTAATTATATGAAAGTACACACATAGATGTGAATACATGTGGGTGGTAGTAAAACCACAATCTACTGAAAGCAAGTAAATGACTCCATGAGTGGTAGAAATATATAAGTGCAAAACATAAAAACTCAAATAAAAAGAAGAAACAAAAAATGTGTACATGTGAAGTACAATGATATTAATAGCGTGAAAATCTGAAAAACAAACTCAGTCCATGGGTTCAAACATAAAAAGTTCATCAGTGAAAAAAAGCTTCCATCCACTATACAGCTCAGCAGCAACTAATCCCCCTTTGAGTGGATTGACAAAGGAGAGAGATGTGCAGGATGGTGCAAATCCACTGACGGTGACTCCAATAAGTGAGAAAGTGATAAAGGTGGACTCTTACCCTCCGTGTTGGACCCCCTCCTTGGCAGGGTCTATCAGGCATGCAGATTTTTGCCCTCTGCAGGGACCGTGTAATGAGAAGATCTCCCCAGCAGCTGTCAGGAATGTTGTCTCCGATCCGGGCTGGTCCAAGTGAAACGCCTGGAGAGGGGGGAAGGAAAGCTCTCTTGCTCCCAGTGTGGCAAAGGAAAAAGCAAAAGAGCGGAACTCCAATAGTGTAAAAAGTTTCGGAATTTATTCAATAAAAGTACAGACCGCAACGGAGAGTGCACGCTCTGTGAGGTAAAAATACAATTAAAAACAAGCCGGCATATAAGAATCGTAATAACCCGTGCATAACATGGGGCAATCGTGACGGCTTACAACGTAGCCACGCCCTACATGTTTCGTCATTAGTAGACGTCTTCAAAGGGGCACGGGCTACGTGTTAAGCCATCCCCTATATAGTATAACAGTGCACACCAAGCCTCGTTTTCACCTCCGCTCTCAGGGAAGGGAAAACCCAAGCCTCTACCTGGCGCTCCTCAGTGAATGGATGTTGCCAAGGTGACACATAGGACTGAAACTAAACAAAACTTCAGCCACTCCCAGCATAGCCAATCTCTCGCGCCATCTGGAGGAAGAAGCCCAGTATTACTAGACAATTAATATGTCTTACAGATGCTAATTTGGAACGTAAAACTGACAGAGCAGAAAGGAGAAAATCACTGAATCTCACCAAGAGGCACAATGTGGTGGTTAATAATAATAAAAGTGTAGAAAAAAAAAATTGTAAATATATATGGAAATGTACGGAAAAGAAACAACGTTCATCTCCGTAAATAAAACCACATTCAAAAAACACATGTATGAAAAAAATATATATATGTATTAGAGTCACACCGTAATAAATGGAGGCCCATCCATGAACGTGAAGAGCACTCGGTATCACAATGATGCGACTAAATCATTATAATGTATAATATTTAAACATATCACTATGCTCCTATCCTCTCAAGATTCCTGGAAGCCCTAATCGCTAGATCCTCCCAATGTCCCGGAGAGTCAACCAACCAGCAGCATGTGAGGAAGGACTAGATAAGACACCTTTATCCAACCGTTGCTAGGAGCAAAAGTGAATAAATGGAAAGGTGAAAAAAAAAAAAATTGTGAATGGATGAAGAGATAAAAAAAGTGTATGGATAAAAAAAAATTGTGAATGGATGAAGAGATAAAAAAAGGTGTATGGATGAAAAAGAAAAAAAAATTGTGAATGGATGAAGAGATAAAAAAAGTGAATGGATGAGAAAAAAAAAAAAAAAAAAAGTTTTCAGTTGTCAGTTTTACGTTCCAAATTAGCATCTGTAAGACATATTAATTGTCTAGTAATACTGGGCTTCTTCCTCCAGATGGCGCGAGAGATTGGCTCTGCTGGGAGTGGCTGAAGTTTTGTTTAGTTTCAGTCCTATGTGTCACCTTGGCAACATCCATTCACTGAGGAGCACCAGGTAGAGGCTTGGGTTTTCCCTTCCCTGAGAGCGGAGGTGAAAACGAGGCTTGGTGTGCACTGTTATACTATATAGGGGATGGCTTAACACGTAGCCCGTGCCCCTTTGAAGACGTCTACTAATGACGAAACATGTAGGGCGTGGCTACGTTGTAAGCCGCCACGATTGCCCCATGTTATGCACGGGTTATTACGATTCTTATATGCCGGCTTGTTTTTAATTGTATTTTTACCTCACGGAGCGTGCACTCTCCGTTGCGGTCTGTACTTTTATTGAATAAATTCCGAAACTTTTTACACTATTGGAGTTCCGCTCTTTTGCTTTTTCCTTTGCCACACTGGGAGCAAGAGAGCTTTCCTTCCCCCCTCTCCAGGCGTTTCACTTGGACCAGCCCGGATCGGAGACAACATTCCTGACAGCTGCTGGGGAGATCTTCTCATTACATGGTCCCTGCAGAGGGCAAAAATCTGCATGCCTGATAGACCCTGCCAAGGAGGGGGTCCAACACGGAGGGTAAGAGTCCACCTTTATCACTTTCTCACTTATTGGAGTCACCGTCAGTGGATTTGCACCATCCTGCACATCTCTCTCCTTTGTCAATCCACTCAAAGGGGGATTAGTTGCTGCTGAGCTGTATAGTGGATGGAAGCTTTTTTTCACTGATGAACTTTTTATGTTTGAACCCATGGACTGAGTTTGTTTGATTTTCAGATTTTCACGCTATTAATATCATTGTACTTCACATGTACACATTTTTTGTTTCTTCTTTTTATTTGAGTTTTTATGTTTTGCACTTATATATTTCTACCACTCATG
Source organism: Aquarana catesbeiana (assembly GCF_042186555.1). Classification (NCBI taxonomy): domain Eukaryota; kingdom Metazoa; phylum Chordata; class Amphibia; order Anura; family Ranidae; genus Aquarana; species Aquarana catesbeiana. The sequence goes on along the minus strand of NC_133330.1, from coordinate 156,483,059 downwards.
GAGTCATTTACTTGCTTTCAGTAGATTGTGGTTTTTACTACCACCCACATGTATTCACATCTATGTGTGTACTTTCATATAATTAGCGCACTTTATTTATTTTTTTATTTTTCATGGTATACACAGATATTGGTGTATTTTGTGTGCAGCTTTTACCTTTGACCTTTTTTGCTCGGCAGCGCAGTTTTTCTTTTTATTTTTGGATAATCCCAAACACTGAGTGGTGTCAGGTGCGCAAGTGTGTGCACAATCACTGGAGAAAGAATTAATCATGAATTGCAATAAACCGCTGGCTGGAAGGGGGTATGAGGTCAGGTATCTGGGAACCATAGAACTCATATGGAGATAGGTACCCCAAAAAAAGCAATAAAATGTCAACTAATTACTAAAATTGTCAAGTCAACCAGTGCGATCCGTGTCACAGACCGGACATGAATTGACTTGAGCATAAGGGGACATTCTAAAGATAAAAATAAACAAAGGCCACCCGGTGGCCATGTTAAAAATTGCAAAAAGATATATAAATGAAAATAGAAAATGGAAATAAAATAAACTATAGGTAATAGAGCTGTGTATCCTTACGAACACACAGAAGTCATACCTATATTGTATAAATAAAATAAAGGCAAAAAAGCCTCAAAATAATCCTAAACAAATAGGTCCCATCTAGCAGCATGGTCCGTGTCACAGACAGGAACCGGCTTATAAAAGACATAAGGAGACATGTCAATGAAAAGCACGGTGGCCACCTAGTGGCCATATTCAAAATGGCACAGCACTATAGAGCCATGTCAGAAAACTATTCCCAATGGATATATTGAATCAAATGGAACCAATAAACCTAATCGTGACTGTAATAGGACCATAGCCCCACAAATTCGTCTTGAGGAAAATATTGATAGAAAACATTCCAAGAATAGATCCCAAAAGACAAATAAACAATATTTAATAATAATATTGATATTTTTAAATGAATCCTTATTCATAGTTTTTTATTAAGGAAAAATCGGATGGGCCATAGAAAGATAATAAAGGACGGTGTATTTACCCCTCCACCTCATTAATGGGGCTATGTAGGTGGTCTAGATGGATGGGAAGTCAAAGCATAAGCCTTCAAAAAATTCACTAAGGGCACAGTTTGAACATCCAAATACAATACCATCTCTCAAACGCAGCTCATCCAAGTACCTAGAAATTGGGCTGCATACTTCATGTATATTGGTTAATGGCAAAAAGTTGTATCCCTCCTTAGGAATTATTAATAAAGGCATTTACGTCCACGTCGACATTCATGCCGTGTGGTACATAGCTTTTGAGCCTGTGGATCCAGGACATCTCACTCTTAGAGATCTCCCTGACCCAACAGGCTACCCCGCCAATGTGGTTTGTATTTATCAATACCCACAAACAAGGTATTGGAGGGGTCCCTGTTATGTACCTGGTCGTAGTGTCTGGACACAGGGTGCGTGTCATAGCCTCTATTAATATTCCCTATATGTTCGTTTAGACGAACCAGCAATGCCCTTTTGGTCCTCCCCACATACTGAAGCCCACAGGGGCACTGTAAGAGATAGACCACCCCTACTGAGTAGCATGTAATAAAGGGTTTGATATCATATGATCTTAAAGTGCTAGTAGATGTAAACTGGGTAATTCGCCTAGCCCTATTGGCGTTCAGAGAGCAAACTTGGCATCTTCCACATTTATAATAGCCAGTAAGGTTTTGGAGAAAGTTGCGATTCTCACATGGAGGATCTTGGACAGAGGGAGCTACCTTACTCCCAAGGGAGGCCACCCCCCTAAAGACCACTCTAGGTCTAACTGGTAAGATTGAGCTCAAAACTCTGTCACTACCCAGCAGATGCCAATGTTTCTGTATCAACTGTTTAATATCGCGATGCTGTACCGAATAGGTGGTAATAAACGGCACAGTATCTGATACAGTAGCATTATGTCGGGGTACAGACAATAGTGAGAGTCTGTCTCTGTCTCGTGCTGCTTTCACGGCCAGAGACAGAGATGCACGGTCATATCCCTTCTCGATGAACCTATCCATAAGAATGGATGCTTGTTCATCAAAGGTAGTAATGTCTGAGCAATTACGTCTCAGACGTAAAAATTGGCCCTGGGGGATAGCTCTGAGCCAAGGCTCGTGGTGACAACTATCCACCGGGATGTAAGAGTTCCTGTCGGTCACCTTGAAGTGAGTTGATGTCACAAAATGGTCCTCTACTATCTGGATCTTTAGATCCAGAAAGTGGATAGTATCACGACTGGCCTCAAAATTGAACCTAATACCCCTGTTATTATCGTTTAGAGATGTCATGAAGTTCTGTAGCTCCGATTCACAATCATCCCACAGGAGGAGGACGTCGTCAATGTATCTGGCCCACAGGAGCACCTCCGATCTCCTGGGTGCATCGATGACGTCCTCCTCCCACTTGGCCATGAAAAGGTTTGCTGATGTTTACTCAGCGTAACATCTTTCAAATACAAAAAAAAAAAAAAAAAGGGCTAACTTTACTGTTTAGTTTTTCTTTAATTTATTGAAGTGCATTTTTTCCCCTAAAAATTGTGTTTGGAAGACTGCTGGGCAAATACGGTGCAACATAAAATATTGAAACAACCGCCATTTTAGTCTCTAGGGATTCTGCAAAAAAAAAAAAAAAAAAAAAAGGCTCTAAATAAAAAAGGTTCTAAATAATTTTATAGTAAAAAAAAATACAGATTTTAACTTGTAAACAAATTTCAGAAATAGGCCTGGTCCTGCAGTGGTTAAAGAATGTTGCAGGTGGCACCTATTTAAGGTGTATGTAAACCCAAAACCTATTTTTCAGTAGGTTTGGCATCTGGATTCTCTATATATAATTTGTAACTATTTTTTTTCTTTCTCGGACATCACGGGACACAGAGCCACAGTAATAACTGATGGGATGTCCCAAAGCAATGCCAACTGAGGGGGGGAAATCACAACCAAGTAGGGTACAATCAGACCTGAGGACCTTGTACCGCTGTCTGCAGCACACTACGCCCAAAGGCGATATCCTCATGCCTTTTCACATCCACCTGATAAAATCTGGTGAATGTATGGACTGAAGACCAGGTTGCGGCCTTGCAGATCTGAACCATAGAGGCCTGGTGATGCACTGCCCAAGAAGCACTAATAGCCCTTGTGGAATGTGCTTTGATCTGAAACGGAGAAATCTTCCGTTTTAAACCGTAAGCCTGAATAATCAATTGTCTAATCCATTTAGAAATGGTAGCTTTTGACGCTGCCTGTCCTCTACTGGGACCCTCTGGCAGCATGAACAAAACGTCGGTTTTGCGAATTTGAGCAGTTGCTTCCAGATAGACCTTGACTGCTCTTACTACATCCAAAGAATGTAGTGATCTTTCTTCCGGAGAACAGGGATCTGGAAAAGAGGAAGGCAGAACAATGTCTTAGTTTAGATGAAAATCTGAAACCACCGTCGGTAAAAAACTAGGATGAAGGCGCAGTACCACTCTATCCTTGTGTACAATCAAATGAGGCTCCTTACAGGAAAGAGCTGCTAACTCTGATACTCTTCTAGCAGAAGAGATGGCTACCAGAAAAATTAGTTTCCTTGTCAGCAAGATCAAAGGGATCTGACATATTGGTTCAAAAGGCTGTTTCTGTAACACCGACAGAACCAAGTTCAAGTCCCTGGGGTTTAGGGGCGCCTTAACCGGAGGATTAAGACGAATCACCCCCTGCATAAAGTTTCGGACCAAAGAATGTGAAGCAAGTGGCAGTTGAAATAATACTGAGACCTGGCCCTTGATGGTACTCAAGGCCAGCTTCATTTCTAATCCCAATTGTAGAAAATCAAGAATTCTACCAATCACATATTTTCTGGGATGCCAACCCCTGGATTCACACCAGGATATATAAGCTTTCCAGACTCTATGATAAATCATTCTGGAAGCTGGCTTCCTTGCATTGATCAAGGTAGATATCACAGGACCTGAAAGCCCACGACTCTTCAGAACGTGGGTCTCAATAGCCAAACCGTAAAATTTAGCATTTGTAAGGCAGGATGGAACACTGGACCTTGAGATAACAGGTCTGGGCGTACCGGTAGGGTCCACGGGGAACCCACCGTCATCCTTACTATTTCTGCATACCAAGTCCTGGGCCAAGCGGGGGCCACCAGAAGTACCAACTTCCTTTCCTGCCTGATCCTGCGGAGTCGTGGCAGTAGCAGAATAGGTGGGAATGCATAAATCAGTGAGAATCTGCATGCAAGAGGATCCCTTGTCCTTGCCACAAATCTGTTTTTGTTGAATCGAGAAGCAAAGAGATCTACATCTGGAACCCCCCATCTTTGGCATATGGCCAAAAAAACGTCGGGATGCAGAGACCATTCCTCTGGGAGTAACTGCTGGCGCCTTAGATAGTCCGCCTGCCAGTTCTCTATCCCTGGAATGAAAACTGCCGATATGCATGGCACGTGCATCTCTGCCCAGACTAAGATTTGGTTCACCTCTTTTTGAGCAGCCCGGCTCCGGGTGCCTCCCCGATGATTGACATAAGCCACTGCTGTGGCATTGTCGGACTGAATCCTGACCGGGCAACCCTGTAGCCTGACAGTCCAGGCTTTTAGGGCTAGATATACCGCCCAGATCTCCAGAATGTTGATGGGTAAGGTCCTCTCGGTCTTGGACCATAGCCCCTGGATCGCAGACTGTTCCAGAACTGCTCCCCAACCTGACAGACTGGCATCTGTTGCTACCACCGTCCAGGTAACCGGTAGAAAGGATTTCCCTTTCTGCAGGTTTTTGGGTATTAGCCACCAATTGAGGCTCTGACGCACCGCATGTGCATCGGAAAGTCTAACGCCTGAACCTTCTTGTTCCAGGCATACAGAATACTGTGTTGCAGCAGTCTCGAATGAAACTGAGCATAGGGAACTGCTTCGAATGAAGACACCATCTTTCCTAGCAGCCTCATACAAAGACGGACAGAAGGACCCTTCTTGGTCCCGACTGTCAGAATCAGTTCCCTTAAAGCAGTAATCTTTGCCTGAGGAAGAAATACTTTCTCCTGGCTTGTGTCTATGATCAGACCCAAATACTCCAGTCTTCTTACTGGCTTTAGGAAAGACTTTTCTAGGTTGAGGATCCAACCTAGGTGTTCCAGATACTTGTCCGTGGTCCTCAAGCTCCTGTTCAAGGAAGCTACCGACTGGTCTATCAAGAGCGGGTTGTCTAGGTATGCTATGACAGTTATACCCTGAGCCCTTAATCTGGCCAGAGGAGGAGCCAAGATCTTTGTGAACACTCAAGGTGTAGTGGCTATCCCGAAGGGGGCAGCGCCACAAACTGGAACTGGCGCTCTCCTATCTCGAAGCGTAGAAACTTCTGATGAGCAGGAAAAATGGGCCCATGTAGATATGCATCTCTGATGTCTATCGATGCCAAAAATTCTCCTCCCTGCAGGATGGAGACTACTGTCCGAAGTGATTCCATGCGGAAGGACTGAATCCTTAGGAATCGATTCAGATCTCTTAAATCCAGAATGGGTCTGACAACCCCATTTGGTTTTTGGACCGTAAAAAGGTTGGAATAGAAGCCCAATCCCTGATCCTTTGTGGGAACCACCATAATGACCTCTTGCGACAAAAGTCGCTCTAACGCTAAGAGCGACTGCTTCTTCTCTGGGTCCCTGGGAACACTTGATCTGAGGAAATGAGGAGAGGGAAATTCTTGGAACTCCAGCTTTTACCCTAAGGTTACAGTGGAGATTACCCATCTGTCCTGAAAGTCCTCCTGCCAGAGCCTTGAGAACTGCAGCAGCCTTCCCCCCACTCGAGCGAGCGGGGGCGCCCCTTCAGGAAGAGGCCTTAGTGTCTTGTCTAGAAGACTTCTTCCCCCGGGACTTCTTTTGTCCCTGGGGTTGACTCTTGTTTCTTGCCCCAGACGGAGGAGGCTGATGCCCCTGGCGCTGGGGAAAGAGTCCGTTTGAAAGAGGGACGCTTACTCTTCTTCTTAACAGGTAAGAGAGTGCTTTTCCCACAAGAGATTCTCTTGATATAATTATCCAAATCTTCTCCAAACAACCTTGCACCACGACAAGGAGACCCAGCCAAGAGCTTCTTACATGGTGCTTCGGCTGACCAATTTTTCAACCATAAGATCCTACGCATATACACCAACCCAAGTGAAAGACGAGAGAGGTTTGCATGATAGAATCTCTGATGGCGTCAACAACATAACATAAGGCCGCTGGAAGGTTAGCAAACCCCTGGGCCTGCTGTTCAGGTAGAACCTTGATGACCTGCTTAACATGGTCTCTTAAGTATTGACAGACTCCAATCGCTGCTACTGCAGGTTGAGCCACTGATCCTGTTAAGGAAAAAACATCCTCCAATAAGGATTCCATCTTTTTATCCACAAGATCCCTGAGCATCTGAGCGTTGTCTACAGGACAAGTCAGACTACTATTTATAGAGGAAATGGCCGCATCAATGGCCGGCATTCCCCACATCTTAATACATTTTTCTTCCATAGGATAAAGTGTTGAAAACTTTTTCGGCGGAAGAAAAAGCTTATCTGGGTGATCCCACTCAGAATAAAGGAGCTTTTCAAGCAAATTATGAACAGGAAAAGCATGTGCTGTTTGAGAAGGTTTCAGACACCCCAAAGAAGAAGAAGAAGGTTCCCTAACTGGTTCAGATACGGGCAACTTAAATGTGGAGCTGGAGCGGACCAATCCAGTAAGGATCTGTACTAAGACTTTCTCCTTCTTGGGAAGTCGAAGAGGGTCCCTCTCCACCTGATTCCTCTGAAGAGGAATCATCTGTCCCATCCTGATCCTCTGAAAGGGATTCCTCTACTTTATTCCAGAGCTCCTCTTCCTGAGGGTCTTGGGGAGCAGAGGAAGGCCTAGTGCGTTTTCTTCCACTGAGTGAAGATGTGATCACGGCTATTAATCTTTCCTCTAAACCATTAATAGTTGACGAAAAAACCTCTTGGGGTGGGGGGGGGGATGGGGGGGAGGATGTTGCAGACAGGGGGTTCTCAGAACCCGACCGAGATCCCCTAGTGTCTCTGGTTCTGGGGGTATTTGAACCTCTTCTACCCATAGTGAAAAGCAACAAGGTGGAGGTATCCAAAATGAACACTGACTGCTGAGCGATGCAGTCTGGCAAAAGCCTTGCTACCAAATGCCCAGTCTGGTGTTACCTTAGTAAATGCAGCCTAGGGGAATGCCTGTGTCCCACCTAACATGCGACTGTCAGCTCTGTGTCCCTCCAAAGGCTCAGAGTGTGCTTTAAATAGCTCTGTTTCAGGCAATGTGGGCGTCTGTGCTGATGCCCCCCCCCCCCCTTCGTTTTTGAAAAAAAGGAGTGCTTCCCGCGCTAGCCGCTTCCGGAACAAGCATGGAGGAAGGCTGGGGATGGAGGAGGAAGGAGAGAGGCTGGCAGAGATGGAGCCTGCATGATGCAATGGCGGCCTGGCGGCGGTGACAGTGCGGTGTAACCGCCTTACAGCCTTCCCGCGGCCTCCCCTTAGCCTGGGGGGAATATCCCAGAGGAGAAAACCCCCCATCCCATCCTACCTGGAGCCGGTCGGAGGAGCTCTGTGCAGCATTGAACGCTGGGACAGAAATCAGCATGAAACGGTATGTGCTCTTGGCAGCCCCCGGTGGTCACAATAGGCATAGCATGCATTTACCTTAAAGGAGAAAACCTACTAGAATTAAAATTCTGTGGAATCTCCTCTTACCTTATCCAGCCGAAGGATTCTGTATATATAGACCCAATCTTCACCTCTCACGGTGGGCTCCGTTTGAAAAAACCTTCAGAGACTGGGGCCCCCTACGGATAGGGGGATCCACAGTTCTGGCCCTGTAAAGCACCCAGCCAGAAATAAGGTGTTAACGACCCTTTTCTGATCTGCGGGGTCCAGCTCTCTAAAAAGAGAAGCGTTACAGGTAAAACCTTGTTTCTTCGGACACGAGGCCCGGGTACCATCCAATTTGGCCATGAAAAGACACTTTGAATGGATCCGGTGCGCCTGGCTTGCCCCAGTATAGGATATCAGGATATTCCCTTTGGAGCTTCAGCACAGGACATCTTTACACGTCCAACACCTAAGACACTGGCGTAAAAACTGAGGTATCCCTGGAAGGGGAGGGATTATATAGAGGGTTGAACTTCCTGATTAGGTTTTGACCAGTGTCCAATACCTAGTGGTACCTACATAACCCATCAGTTATTACTGTGGCTCTGTGTCCCGTGATGTCCGAGAAAGCAAAGGATTTTTTTAACAGAATAAAGCTGCAAGTTCAAACACTTGCCTCGCAGATTTGATGGCAACAGGGAATATAACCTTGTAAGTGAGAGTGGAAAAGGATATCCCCAAAAGTTTCAAAAGGTGTTTTTTTCAGTACCAAGCATCACTGAACAAGCAATTTAGAGATGCCTCAGTCCCTCAGAAGTATGGTATAGATCTCTGAAAATGTATTCATCCTGATGTACTAACTGCCTATGTCATTTCTTGAGATCCAAAAATGCCAGGACAGTACAAATATCCCCCAAGTTACCCCTTTTTGGAAAGTAGATAGTCCAAGGCATTTAGCAATAGGCATTGTGAGTTTTTTGAAGTTGTATTTTTTTTTGGATAATGAAGGCATGTTAAAATTGTTTATTTTTTTTATTTTTGCATATTGTCACCAGTGCAGCACACAGTCATCAGATAACTGGTGTGGCGATGATCAGGGACACTGACTGGTGACAGTATATAAAAAGGACAACACAAAAAACATTTCTACTCTTTTTTTTAAGATTTTCTTTTCATACTGTGACCAGAGCAATACAGTGCAATGCCACAGTAACACCGTAGTACTCTGGGGAGGTGATCAGGATTTTTTTTTTTCTTTACAAACTGATTGTTTAGAACAGCGATGATCACGGTTATAAGCAAGGATTTTTTCTGAATGAGATCCGGTGTGCACTATTGTGATTAGCTGTGATCACAGAGATAATTACAATAGTGCATAAAGAATGCACAAAGAATGGCATGAATGGGAGCCATCCATTAAATTGTGTACAATTATCAAGTGATCTGCTGTGAGTGGTCACAGCGATCACATGGGTAGTGGCCAAGTACACATATTTCACAAACAAGCATACCAGAGTAAAAAACTCTAACCTTTTCATTTTTTTTGTGAGTGTGCAAAAAAAAAGGACCAGCAACTGAGATTTTTAACTCATTTATACTCTACGCATGTTTACATGCCTGTGTGTACAAGCACATTTAAAACAATGAGCTGCATTTAGATCAAGTAAAACAAACAAAAAAAACACACCTGTACGCTTGAAAATACACAGTACTGTATTTTGGCAGCGGTATGCTTTAGGTGATGAGTGTTCCTTTAGGTTTACATTTTTAGATGCCCTTTTCTAAAAGGTTATTGTTTTTTTTTTTATTTTTTATATCAGGTATTAAAAAAAGGCGTTTTAACTTTTAATATTTATTGCTCAAGGGAATGCTCTCTCCAATGTATTTACATAATGAACAATTTAAACATTGTAATTTTTGTTCTTGATAATCATTATCATCCTGGTAAATAAACACAAATATCATAAGCCTCGGTCATCCTTATCTGACTGCACTAACTGGTCCACTGATGCTTGATCTTGACACTTGTTTGTATTCCAACTTACCCTCTGTGCTCTTTCATTTTCCTCTTTAGCTTTCCTAAGATGTTCTTTCCTTTCATTGACCAGCCTTTCCTTCTGTTTGCGTTCATATTTTCTCCGATGCTCTGCAATTTTCTGAGCCTGAAAAATCCATACCATTAAGATGTATATGTCACACATTCAACTGAATATCTGATTTCCAGGTATCAGCATCTAAATCAACCTACACGTGGTTGCACTTCTTTCAACATTTCACTTGCTTCTTCATCATAGTCCAATTTACAAGCCATGGCCAGGTCGTGGGCAGATTCTTCCCAGTGTCCAAGGAGCCTACAAAGCAGGAAATAACTGATAATAGAAAGTCTCCTGAATACAACTTATTTGGGGTTTACAACTATCTTTGTATTCCTATTAACCTATAAAGGTTATTGTCTATTTAGCAATCTCTATTTTAGACAACTGATTTAACCAAATATAGTTACATACTTATATCACAAACAACATGATAGCTCACTACAAATGAGCACATTTAAAATGCTACATTCAATAACAAGATGAAACAACCCCCCCCCCCCAAAAAAAAAAAACATATATGGCAATACATTCATGTAATAGGAGGAAACAAAAGCCAAATTAAAGCCAAATTATTTTTATTATTATTATTATTATATGATTAGATTCAAGTTAAAGTGATCAGAAGCTGGTATAATTACAGTTATAGATAAATGAACACAGTAGGTCATTTGCTCATGTGAATGGGACAGTGTTCTATTAGAAGTGATGACACCAATTTACTTTTTTCCAATGCGCACTGAACATATGCATATCTCAAAGATGGACGAAAACTAATCTGTAAATAACTGTATCTACCATCAAAATCAGAAGTTAGGAAAATTAGAGAGGGAATACAAGGAACAGTAAAAACCATACTTCATAAATATTTTATAAAAACCAATGTAGAATATAAACAGTGTTCAGCATACAGTGGGGACGGAAAGTATTCAGACCCCCTTAAATTTTTCACTCTTTGTTATATTGCAGCCATTGGCTAAAATCATTTAAGTTCATTTTTTTCCTCAATGTACACACAGCACCCCATATTGACAGAAAAACACAGAATTGTTGACATTTGTGCAGATTTATTAAAAAAGAAAAACTGAAATATCACATGGTCCTAAGTATTCAGACCCATTGCTGTGACACTCATATATTTAACTCAGGTGCTGTCCATTTCTTCTGATCATCCTTGAGATGGTTCTACACCTTCGAGTCCAGCTGTGTTTGATTGTACTGATTGGACTTGATTAGGAAAGCCACACACCTGTCTATATAAGACCTTACAGCTCACAGTGCATGTCAGAGCAAATGAGAATCATAAGGTCAAAAGGAACTGCCTGAAGAGCTCAGAGACAGAATTGTGAGAAGGCGCATATCTGGCCAAGGTTACAAAAAACATTCTGCTGCACTTAAGGTTCCTAAGAGCACAGTGGCCTCCATAATCCTGAAATAGAAGACGTTTGGGACGACCAGAACCCACCCTTCCTAGATCTGGCCGTCCGGCCAAACTGAGCTATCGGGGGAGAAGAGCCTTGGTGAGAGAGGTGAAGAAGAACCCAAAGATCACTGTGGCTGAGCTCCAGAGATGCAGTCGAGAGATGGGAGAAAGTTGTAGAAAGTCAACCATCACTGCAGCCCTCCACCAGTCGGGGCTTTATGGCAGAGTTGCCCGACGGAAGCCTCTCCTCAGTGCAAGACACATGAAAGCCCACATGGAGTTTGCTAAAAAAAAAAATACCTGAAGGACTCCAAGATGGTGAGAAATAAGATTCTCTGGTCTGATGAGACCAAGATAGAACTTTCTGGCCTTAAATCTAAGCGGTATGTGTGGAGAAAACCAGGCACTGCTCATCACCTGTCCAATACAGTCCCAACAGTGAAGCATGGTGGTGGCAGCATCATGCTGTGGGGGTGTTTTTCAACTGCAGGGACAGGACGACTGGTTGCAATCGAGGGAAAGATGAATGCAGCCAAGTACAGGGAAATCCTGGACAAAAACCTTCTGCAGAGTGCTCAGGACCTCAGACTGGGCAGAAGGTTTACCTTCCAACAAGACAATGACCCTAAGCACACAGCTAAAATAACGGAGTGGCTTCACAACAACTCCGTGACTATTCTTGAATGGCTCAGCCAGAGCCCTGACTTAAACCCAATTGAGCATCTCTGGAGAGACCTAAAAATGGCTGTCCACCAACATTTACTATCCAACCTGACAGAACTGGAGAGGATCTGTAAGGAGGAATGGCAGAGGATCCCCAAATCCAGGTGTGAAAAACTTGTTGCATCTTTCCCAAAAAGACTCATGGCTGTATTAGATCAAAAGGGTGCTTCTACTAAATACTGAGCAAAGGGTCTGAATACTTAGGACCATGTGATATTTCAGTTTTTTTTTTTTTTTTTTTTAATAAATCTGCAAAAATGTTACCAATTCTGTTTTTCTGTCAATATGGGGTGCTGTGTGTACATTAATGAGGAAAAAAATGAACTTAAATGATTTTAGCAAATGGCTGCAATATAACAAAGAGTGAAAATTTTAAGAGGGTCTTAATACTTTCCGTCCCCACTGTAAATGAGTATGCCCCAACAGATTTGTCAGAAAGCCTTTCCTTTCAGAATCAACATTTTCTATTGGACACTATACTACAGCTATTCCTTGTTTTAACGACTTACCTGTTTAATGACCACTCGGACTTAGGACCAGCTCTCCCCACTCCGACGACACTCTAAATTGTATTGTACAGTACAGAATTTGTTTGTGTTCTGTACTTATGCAATTTAAAACAACGTTATTGAGCAGAAGTTGCGTGATTAGACCTTTTTATCACAATACAGTACAGTAGTCAGGAATGCTGATAACTTGTGACTCCTCGTTTTAACAACCAATTCGTTCAATGACCTAGTCGTTGGAACGGAACCTGGTCGTTAAGTGAGGAGTACCTGTACAAAGTACTCCCACAAATGTGGGCCATTGATTACAACCAAGATTTGTTAATTTGCACACACAAAAAATTATTTTTTCCTAACAAATTCATTCAAGACCATGCTGCAAAAATGAATACACCCCAATTAATGTCTTAGGATTAAAGCAAATTTCTTTCTCGTACATCACGGGACACAGAGCCTCAGTAATTACTGATGGGTTATAGGGTATCATTAGATGAGTGGACACTGGTCACACCCTAGGCAGGAAGTTCAACCCCCTATATAACCCCTCCCCTTCCTGGGAATACCTCAATTTTTTCGCCAGTGTCCGTGCCACACCGCACGCCGCCTCCATTACAGCGGCTTCCTATCCACCGGCCCTCCTCTCTCCTCTCTCCTCCGCCCTGGCCCCCCCCAGCCCCCCCCTCCATGCTATCCGAGGATCTAGAGCAGGGATTCTCAAACTTTAGACAGGGGGCCAGTTCACGGTCCCTCAGACTGTTGGGGGGCCGCACTATAGTTTAAAAAAAATATGAACTAATTCCTATGCACACATCTTATTTGTAGTGCAAAAAAAACAAAAAACAGGAAAAAACAGTACAATATTTAAAATAAAGAACAATTGTAATCAATATAAACTTATCAGTATTTCACAGACTCCCCTCATTACAGAACCACTCCCAATCACAGACCCCCCTCCTCCCCATCACAGACTCACCCCATAACAAAGCCCCCCCATGACAGATCCCCCCATATCACAGATCCCCCATAACAGACTCTGCCATCACAGATCCCCCCATAACAGACTCCCCATCACAGATCCCCCCATATCACAGATCTCCCCATCACAGATCCCCCCATATCACAGATCTCCCCATCACAGACTTCCCCATATCACAGATCCCCCCATATCACAGATCTCCCATAACAGACTCTGCCATCACAGATCCCCCCATAACAGACTCCCCCATCACAGATCCCCCCATATCACAGATCACACATAACAGACTCCCCCATAACAGACTCCCCCATCACAGATACCCCCATATCACAGATCCCCCCATATCACAGATCTCCCATCACAGACTCTGCCATCACAGACTCTGCCATCACAGATCCCCCTATAACAGACTCCCCCTATCACAGACTCCCCCTATCACAGACTCCCCATATCACAGACTCCCCATATCACAGACCCCCCCATATCACAGACTCCCCCATATCACAGATCTCCCCCATATCACAGATCTCCCATATCACAGATCTCCCCCATAACAGACTCCCCCATATCACAGACCCCCCCCATATCACAGACCCCCCCCATATCACAGATCCCCCCATATCACAGATCCCCCCATATCACAGATCCCCCATATCACAGATCCCCCATATCACAGATCCCCCATCACATACCCCCCCCCATATCACAGATCCCCCCATATCACAGATCCCCCATATCACAGATCCCCCCCATGTCACAGGATCCCCCCATGTCACAGACTCCCCCCATGTCACAGACTCCCCCCATGTCACAGGATCCCCCCATGTCACAGGATCCCCCCATGTCACAGGATCCCCCCTTGTCACAGGATCCCCCCATGTCACAGGATCCCCCCATGTCACAGGATGCCCCCATGTCACAGACTCCCCCCCATGTCACAGACTCCCCCCCATGTCACAGACTCCCCCCCATGTCACAGGATCCCCCCATGTCACAGGATCCCCCCATGTCACAGACTCCCCCCATGTCACAGGATCCCCCCATGTCACAGGATCCCCCCATGTCACAGGATCCCCTCCATGTCACAGACTCCCCCCATGTCACAGGATCCCCCCATGTCACAGGATCCCCCCATGTCACAGGATCCCCCCATGTCACAGACTCCCCCCATGTCACAGATCCCCCCATAACAGATCCCATATCACAGATCCCCCCATATCACAGATCTCCCATAACAGACTCTGCCATCACAGATCCCCCCATAACAGACTCCCCCATCACAGATCCCGCCATCACAGATCCCCCCATAACAGACTCCCCCATCACAGATCCCCCATAACAGACTCCCCATGTCACAGACTCCCCCCATGTCACAGGATCCCCCATGTCACAGGATCCCCCCCCATGTCACAGGATCCCCCCATGTCACAGACTCCCCCCATGTCACAGGATCCCCCCATGTCACAGACTCCCCCCATGTCACAGGATCCTCCCATGTCACAGACTCCCCCCATGTCACAGACTCCCCCCATGTCACAGACTCCCCCCATGTCACAGACTCCCCCCATGTCACAGACTCCCCCCATGTCACAGGATCCCCCCATACCAATATTACACTGCCGCCCCCTATAATATCACAGCACTCAACACTTACCTGTATCACGCAGGACACGAGGCATGGTAGGTCCGGACGGAGGGCGGGACTTTGGAAGTGAGGGGCAGGTGATTGGTTCCTGGGACCGCTCTGATGCCTAGTAACCAATCACCTGCTTCTTAGCACAAAAGGTCCTTTGTCCGGCCTGTCATGTTTCCCATCCTGTGTGATGGAGGGAGCAGAGGGCAGGGGGAGTGCTGCAATTTTAAAGGGGCAGTCCGCGGGCCGGATCAAAAACGCTGGAGGGCCGGATTCGGCCCGCGGGCCGTAGTTTGAGGACCCCTGATCTAGAGCCTTGACTCGCGTGGGAAACAGTCTTTTTAAAAGGACGAGGGGGGGTGGAGCGTTAACGCAACGTTGGCGTGGTGAAACGCTCACATTGCAGGCTGCATACAGGCTATAAGGTGCACTCTTTTCAGATGCACACGGCCTATGGAGGGACACAGAGCAGACGGGCACATGTGAGGTGGGAGACACAGGCATTCCCAGGCAAACATTTACTTGAGCACCAGACTGAGACTTGGTAGCAGCGGCAGTTGTTGAACTACATTGCTCAGCAGTCAGTGCATTCTGGTAGTGCCTCTGCTTTTTGTGTTTTGCACTAGGGGCAAAAGAGGTACATATACCCCGAAAAATAGGGGCTCTAAGGGACTCCCTCAGGCTCTGAGGACCCCCCTTCTGTAGCACCTTTCCCCCTGAAGGACCGGGGGAAGCTGGCCAGGGTGAGCTGTCGGGGTCAGGGGCTGCAGCTGCTTTTGGCACTTCAGCACCTGTATACATTACACAAGAGGTTCTTTCCTCAACCATTAATGGATTAGAGAAAAGACTGGTGGCCTCAATCGCTCTTCACTCTGTGAAAGAAAACGCACTAGGTCCCCCTCTGCCACCCAGGACCCTCAAACAGAGGAACTCTGGGGAAAAAGGAGAGGAATCCCTCTCAGAGGATCGGGGTGAGATTTATGACTCCTCTTCTGAGGAATCAAGTGGAGAAGGGCCCTCTTCAGCTTCTCAGGATGAGAAGGTGTTAGTGCAAATTTTTGCTGGATTGGTCCGCTCCACATTCAGGTTACCCGTATCTGAGTCAGTTAAAGAAACCCTCCTTTGGTTTGGGTTCACTGAAGCCACCTCAAACTACACATGCTTTTCTGTTTATGGTTACTGAAAAAGCTTATTTATTCTGAGTGGAATCACCCAGATAAACATTTTTTTCCGCCTAAAAAAGTTTGCTACACTTTATCCTATGGAGGAAAAATTTACTAAGATGGGGGGTATACCGGCAGTTGACCCCGCCATTCCTCCGTATACAAGTCTGGCTTGTCTTGTCAACAACGCTCAGATACCTAGGGATCCAACTGATAAGTACCGTATTTATCGGCGTATAACGCACTTTTTTCCCCATAAAATCAGGGGAAAATCGCGGGTGCGTGTTATACGCCGATCCCCTGCGATCCGGAGCTGCCAGATTTTCAAAATCGCCGACCGCGATTTGAAAATGGCGCCGAAATACACAGTGCCGGTCCTCGGCTCTTCTCGGCCACTTTCGTCTTCACACGAGCGCCGCCCGAACCTAGCCGAGTGTACTCGGCCAGGTTCGGATAGCTCCGCTCGGGACTACTAGTGGAGCTGAAAGTAAACGAGAGCCGGCGAGAACCGGCTCTGTGTATTTCGGCGCCGGCGGCGCCATTTTCAAATCGCGGTCGGCGATTTTGAAAGACAGGATGGCAGGGGTCCGGGATCACGGGATGCGAGGCTGCACTGACCAGGCTGCACTGGGGAAGGCTGCACTGACCAGGCTGCACTGGGGAAGGCTGCACTGACATGGCTGCACTGAGAAGGCTGCAATGATGGGCATTTAAATGTAAGTTTTTTTTCCTTCAACTTCCCTTCTAAAAGTTTTTTCTTCCTTAAAATTCCCTCCTAAATTGGGGTGCGTGTTATACGCCGATGCGTGTTATACGCCGATAAATACGGTAATTCGAATTCTTGTTGAAGAGTGTTTTCTTCTTGGCAGGTTCAGTGGCAGAAGGTCCTAATAGCTCAACCTGCAGTGGCAGCAATCAGTCTGTCAATACTTGAGAGACCATGTTAAACAGGTCCTCAAAGTTTTACCTGAACAGCAAGCCCGGGGGTTTGCTAACCAACCAGCGGCTTTGTGTTTGCTGTTGACGCAATCAGAGATTCTATTATCCAAACCTTTCGCCTTGCGCTTGGGTTGGTACATATGCGTAGAATCTTATGGTTGAAAATTTCAGCCGAACCACCATGTAAGAAGCTTCTGGCTGGGTTTCCCCTTCATGGTGCAAGGCTGTTCAGAGAGGATTTGGTATACGTCCCTCTTTTAAACAGGCTCTGTCCCCCAGTGCCAGGAGCATCAGCCTCCAGGCAGTCGCGACGGCCTCCTCCATCAGGCTCAATAAATAAATCTCAGAGTTGACCCAGGGACAAAAGAAGTCCTGTGGGAGGAAGCCTACTAGACAAGATGCTAAAGCCTCTTTATGAAGGAGTGCCCCCGCTCGCTCGGGTGGGGGGGGGAGACTGCTACAGTTCTCAAGGCTCTGGTAGGAGGATTTCCAGGACAGATGAGTGATGTCCACATTAACTCTAGGTTGCAAACTAGAGTTCCGAGAATTCCCCTCTCCTCGTTTCCTCAGATCAAATGTTCCCAGAGACCCAGAGAAAAAGAAGTCTCTCTTCTAGCATTGGAGCGACTATTGTCGCAAAAAGTTATCGTGGTTGTTCCCACGCAAGAGCAGGGATTGGGGTTTTATTCAAACCTTTTCACGGTTCTAAAACCAAATGGAGATGTCAGAACCATTTTAGATCTCAAGGATCTAAACCGGTTCCTAAAGATACGATCCTTTCGCATGAAATCGATCCGATCGGTAGTCTCCATCCTACAAGAAGGAGAATTTATGGCATCAATAGACATCGAGGACGCATACCTGCATGTACCTATTCTCCCTGCTCATCAAAAATACCTGCGTTTCAAAGTAGAAAAACGCCACTTTCAGTTTATAGCTCTGCCTTTCGGGCTAGCTACTGCACCTCGGGTGTTTACAAAAATCTTGGCCCCTCCGCTGGCCAGATTAAGGGCCCAAGGTATAGTAATAGCATACCTAGACGACCTGCTCTTGATAGACCGCTCGGTAGCCCGCTTGGACCAAAACTTGGTCACTACAGTCAACTACCTGGAATACCTAGGTTGGCTCCTCAACTCAGAAAAGTCTTCTTTGAAACCAGTAAGAAGACTAGAGTATTTCGGTCTGGTCATAGATACAGCCCAGAAGAGGGTATTTTATCCCAGGCAAAGATCAGTACCATAAAAGAACTGATTCAGGTAGTCAGGGCAAAGAAAGATCCTCCTATTCGCCTTTGTATGAGGCTACTGTGGAAGATGGTGGCTTCATTCGAAGCAGTTCCCTATGCTCAGTTTCATTCGAGACTGCTGCAAAACAGTATCCTGTCTGATTTCCCGATGCGTCTGTCTCCTACAGTGCGTCAGAGAGCCTCAGTTGGTGGTTGATACCCGAAAATCTGCAAAAGGGAAAACCCTTTTTCCAGTTGCCTGGACAGTGGTAACAACAAATGCCAGTCTTTCCGGTTGGGGAGCAGTTCTGGAACAGTCGACTGTCCAAGGGAGATGGTCCAAGACAGAGAGGACCTTACCCATCAACATTCTAGAGATCCGTGCGGCGTATCTAGCCCTAAAGGCCTGGACACTCAGGTTACAGGGTTGCCCTGTCAGGATCCAGTCCAACAATGCCACAGCAGTGCCTTATATCAATCACCAGGGAGGCACCAGGAGTCATGCAGCCCAAGGAGAAGTAAACAAGATCTTAATCTGGGCAGAAGCATGTGCCGTGCTTATCGGCAATCTTCATTCCGGGAGTAGAGAACTGGCAGCCGGACTACTTGAGTCGCCGGCAATTATTCCCAGGGGAATGGTCTCTTCACCCCGACGTCTTCTTGGCCATATGCCAAAGATGGGGGGTCCCGGATGTAGACCTCTTTGCATCCAGGTTCAACAACAAGATTGATAACTTTGTGTCAAGAACAAGGGATCCTCTTGCATGCGGGACAGATGCGTTGGTGACTCCATGGCATCAATTCTCCCTGATTTATACATTTCCTCCTATTCTGCTACTGCCACGACTTCTTCGCAGAATCAGGCAGGAAAGGAAGTCGGTACTTCTGGTGGCCCAGCATGGCCCAGAAGAGCTTGGTATGCAGAAATAGTAAAGATGGCAGTAGGTCCCTCGTGGACCCTACCCTCACGTCTAGACCTGCTATCCCAAGGTCCAGTGTTCCATCCTGCCTTACAAACGCTAAATTTGAGGGTCTGGCTATTGAAACCCACGTTCTGAAGAGTCGTGGGCTTTCAGGTCCTGTGATTTGTACCTTAATCAATGCAAGAAAGCCAGCTTCCAGAATGATTTATCATAAGAGTCTGGAAAGCTTAGATCTCCTGGTATGTATCCAGGGCTTGGCATCCCAGAAAATATGTCATAAGTAGAATTCTTGACTTTCTACAAATGGGATTAGAAATGAAGCTGGCCTTGAGTACCATCAAGGGCCAGGTCTCGGCCTTGTCAGTATTATTTCAACGGCCGCTTGCTTCGCATTCTTTAGTCCGAAGCTTTATACAGGGGGTAACGCGTCTTAATCCTCCAGTTAGGGGGCCCCTAAACCCCTGGGACTTGAATTTGGTTCTGTCAGTTTTACAGAAACAGCCTTTTGAACCAATACGTCAAATTTCCTTGGTCTTCTTGACAAGAAAGTTAATTTTTTCTGGTAGCCATTTCTTCTACTAGAAGAGTATCAGAATTAACAGCTCTTTTCTGTAAAGAGCCTTATTTAATCATACACAATGATAGAGTGGTATTGCGCCCTCATCCTAGCTTTCTATCGAAAGTGGTTTCAGATTTTCATCTAAACCAAGATATTGTTCTACCTTCCTTTTTTCCAGATCCCTGTTCTACGGAAGAAAGGTCACTACATTCTTTGGATGTAGTAAGAGCAGTCAAGGCCTATCTGGAAGCAACTGCTCAAATTCGCAAAACTGATGTTTTGTTCGTACTGCCAGAAGGTCCCAATAGAGGACAGGCAGCACCAAGGTCTACCATTTCAAGATGGATTTGACAAATGATTATTTAAGCTTACGGTTTGAAACAGGAAATTCTACCTTTTCAAATCAAGGCACACTCCACAAGGGCTATTAGTGCTTCTTGGGCGGTGCATCACCGGGCCTCTATGGCTCAAATCTGCAAAGCCGCAACCTGGTCTTCAGTCCATACATTCTCCAGATTTTATCAGGTGGATGTGGGAAGGCATGAGGATATCGCCTTTGGGCGTAGTGTGCTGCAGGCAGCGGTACGAGGTCCTCAGGTCTGATTACACCCTACTTTGTGTGGTCCCCTCCCCTCAAATAGCATTGCTTTGAGACATCCCATCAGTAATTATTGAGGCTCTGTGTCCCGTGATGTACAAGAAAGAAAATAGAATTTTTATGACAGCTTACCTGTAAAATCCTTTTCTTTTGGAGGTACATCACGGGACACAGAGGTCCCGCCCCTCTTCTAATACACATATTGCTTTGCTACAAAACTGAGGTATCCCCAGGAAGGGGAGGGGTTATATAGGGGGTTATATAGGGTGTGACCAGTGTCCAATCACCTGATACCCTATAACCTATCAGTAATTACTGAGGCTCTGTGTCCCGTGATGTACCTCAAAAGAAAAGGATTTTACAGGTAAGCTGTTATAAAAGTTCTATTTTTTAGACAACAAAATCCTAATTAACAATTCAACTACAGGTGAGTCTAATTACTCATTTAACAGTTTTTCAGCAGACAGTTGATTAGAAAAGGGTGTTACTTAACAAAATAAACCCCTCCCATTTCATGCTGTCAGCAATGGCATCACATGGAAGAGAAATATGACAAGGCCTGAGAAAGAAAACCATTTCTTTACACAAGGAAGGTGAAGCCTTCAAGAAGATCAGCAAAGCTTTAGGGCCCTTTCACATGAGCTTGTCCGCTTGGTGGACACTGCTTGCTCAGACCACCTGTTCATTTTTATCCAATCCCATCCGATTGGACGGATGGAAAATAGGGTCACCATCCGCCTGGATTTTACGGACAGGATCGGATCAGATAGCAGCAGGTGTCGGCGGTCATGTCACCGGTGAAAAACTGACAGGCGGACCTGATCGGAAAGCCCGTGTGAAAGGGCCCTTACTTATCAGTCAGAATACTGTAGTAAAAGTGATACACAAATGTAATAAAATTGAACTGCAACCATCTCACAGAGATGTCCGGGCTGTCCTCAGAAGTTAACACCTCAGAGGCATCTTCAGACGAGAAGGTCTGAAGTAAATCGCCCTGCAAGTTCACTGCAGTTACCTAAAGTAGTAGAAGGCCAAACTCGGGTGATTGTTTCCCGTGACACAATATGGCATACACCACAGATGAATGGCATGCATGGGTGTTGTCCACAAAGGAAGCCTCTCCTAAAGCCAATACACAAAAGAAGACTGCCTAGAATTTGCCAGGGCCCATGCTGGAAAAGAAGACTACTATGACTCTGTACTCTGGAGTGATAAGACCAAGATAAATGTTTTTGGAACGGATGGCTTAAACTGTATGGTGTCGCAAAGGTGAGGACTACAAAGAAAAATGCATGGTGCCTACAGTTAAACATGATGTCCTTCTGTGGGGCTGCATGAGTGCTACTGGTGTCGGGGAGCTGCATTTCATTGATGGTATCATGAATTCACAGATGCACTGCTATATTGAAAGAGAAGATGCTACCATCACTCTGTGTCCTTGGTTGTCATGCAATTTTCCAATAGGACAATGATCCAAAACCCACATCTAAGGCCATTGTTGCATTTCTGAAGAACAACAGGGTGAAAGTGATTCAGTGGCCAAGTAGGTCTCCTGATCAGAATTCCCCATTGGTGTTCGATCGGGTTCAGAAGAGGCAAGTTGAGCATCACTCTGCATCCAGCATCTAAAAGAAGTCGTTCTTGAAGAACGGAAAAAAAATAGACGTCGCCAACCTTTTCATTCCATGTCTAGAAGACTTGGTGCTGTCCTTACAAATCATGGAGGTCATACAAAATACTAGATGTAATAGTTTTTTGTGGGGTTTATTCATTTTTACATCAAATAATTTGAGTAAAACTGAAGATTTTTTAATCCAAGTTATATTTGTAACTTTACTTTCATGTAATGAGCTAAATAAATGCTCTATAAAGACTCAGTTTTGTAAAAAATTTGGAAATTGTTCTTGTGTTCATTAAGATATTGATTCAAATTTTACTTTTCAAAAAGAGTGTACTCATTTATGCTGAGCAGTGTGTGTAAATATTATATATACACACACACATATACACATACATACACACCTAATTTTTTTTTAATTCTTTATTTAAAGATGTGATACAGATACAAACAATAAGACAACTTTGCATTGCATATAGACTGTGACGAGCGCATCAAGCACACCAACTATACAAAACAAATGCATGTGAGTGAAGGGAGCCACTCCCCCCAGGGAGCCATGATTGATAGCACTGAACAGGCGGTGGGGATCCTAAACGGTGAATCCTAACATGTATTGGTGGAACTCGTCAGAGAAGCGAAAGAGATCCCAGTAGAACCATCTGGATTTATGTTCCTCTGACTTATTCCGAAAAGCAGAGGTCAGATCTTCCATTTGCTCAATGTCCTTCACTCTTGCGATCCATTGGGCCACCATTGGCGCAGACTGTTGCTTCCAAAGAGGTGGGATGCTGGCCAGTGCAGCATTAAGGAGATGTTTGAGAAGGGATTTATGATAACGTTTCCTTAATAAGGGGGTAGGGTTAAGGAGGACTGCAGCTGGGTTATCATGTAGGGAGATGTCTGAGTTTCTGTATGAGCTTGAGCACCGGCTGCCAAAAAGTTTGGAGCACAGGGCAATCCCAGAAAATATGTAAGAGGGTGCCTGAGTGTAGGCCGCAGCGACATCAATGATCAGTTTGTAGAGGGAATATCTTAGCCAGTACGGAAGGAGTTCTATAACAGCGCATAACTATTTTATATGTGGTCTCCTGGTATTTGCTACATAGAGAAGATTTCTGTGCAAAAAAAAAAAAAAAAAAAAAAGAAGAAGAAGTATGCGTTCTTTTCGGGGGGTTCTGTGAAGGTGACCTGCAAGTCCCTCTCCCATTTTGCCAATAATGGAGGGTTCTCAGTGGCGTGAAGGTCTAGCAAGTATTTATAGGAGGTTGATAAGGACCTCTGGGATCAGTTCCTCACCCAGGTATAGTTCCTCAAAAGTGTGGAGCTTTCTGACAAAATGGGTTGGTTTGGGCAGAGAAACGAGGAAGTTAGATAGTTGATTAATTCTCCAGCAATCTAATGAGAGAGGGGCCTGAGCACTGAGCAAGTTCTCCGTAGTTAGCCAACAAAAGGAACATAATAACAAAGTGGCTCTCATGAGTCCCTGTGGGGCTTGCAAGAGAAAGGATGGGTCAGTGAGGCCGGGTATAAAATCTGGGCGACCAACAAGTGGCGTCATTGGGGATGGAAAGTTTCTTAGCGAGGATAAACGGAAAAACCTTTTCAGTTCCATAAGTGTTGGTCCAATCAGTGGGTGACTAGTCAACTGGGTGGCAGAAGTTTTCCCTGCCCAAGGCAGACCCGTGTGTGGGGCCTGGGCAGCCTCCTGTTCCAGTGACACCCAGAGTTTCAAGTCGCTGTGCGGACACCAGTCCACCACCCTGGTCATATGTGCCACAGTATAGTATAGAGCAGGATTCGGAAACCAGAGACCGCCCTTGGTCATAGTAGTAATGTTCTGCAGAGATGTGGGTGTTTACGCGCCAGATGAATCTGATAAATATTGAGCGCACAGCGTGAAAGAACGTCTGAGGTATCTTGATGGGCAATGCCTGCAGTAAATACAGAAGTCTGGGCATTGCATTCATTTTAAGTACATTACAACGGCCGAACCAGGAGAGGACCAGAGAGTCCCACTTTTTAAGATCAGCAATGAGCGTAGATAAGAGGGGCTGGTAGTTGAGGGTAAAAACGTTGTGCAAATTTGGGGGAATTTTTGTTCCCAGATATTGAACTGAGCGGGCAGCCCATATGAACGGGAAGAAGGGGCGTAGGTTAGAGATGGTAGAGTCTGACAAGGAAATATTCAGGGCCTCTGATTTTTGTAGATTAACCTTAAAATTAGATAGGGTGCCGTAACGCTACAGCTCCTGTAACAGGGAGGGTAAGGAGGTAAGGGGCTCATAAATGTAGAATAAAAGGTCATCAGCATAGGCTGCAACTTTGTGTTGAGATTTGCCTGATTACCTCTGATATGGTGTAAAAAAAGGTTCCAGGGAAAGGACGAATAGCATTGGGGACAGGGGGCAGCCTTCTCTGGTGCCATTCGAGATGGGGAAAGAGGGCTGGAGTCATAGCCATTTACCCGTACTGTCGCTGTGGGATTATCATAGATGGCCGATATCCATGACAGGATAGGATCTGGCATTCCTACGAATTTAAGTGTCTCCTGGAGAAAAGAACAGTCCACCCTGTCAAAGGCCTTCTCAGCATCTGTGGATAGGAGCAGCAGGGGTACACGGGATTGTTTTGCTTTTTCTATAATGTTTACTGTCCAAATGGTGTTGTCTCTGGCCTCCCTAGTCTGGATAAAACCGACTTGTTCTGTTACAATTAAGAGTGGTAATAAGGCATTCATCCTAGAGGCAAGGATTTTAGTGAATAGTTTGACATCACAGTTCAGAAGCGAAATTGGCCTGTAACTGGCACATAGTAGTGGGTCCTTACCCGGCTTAGGGACCACAGATATAGAGGTGCGCAGCATGTCTGTAGGGAGGCTGTGTCCTTCAATCACAGCATTAAAGGCTGCAAGAAAGGAAGGCGCCAGAGAGTCCTTATACATTTTGTAGTAAGGGAGGGTGAATCCGTCAGGTCCGGGAGCCTTACCGGACTGGGTGTCAGCTATGGCGGATGCGAATTCCTGCGTAGTAATAGGCTTAGACAGTTCTTATCGCTCCTCCGTCGTCAGTGTGGGAAGGTCGGTTTCTTGAAGATAATTGCGGATATCTAGAGCGTTTTGGGACATCAACCGGGAGGTGGAAAGTGGGTCCAAATTATATAATTTGGAGTAGAAGGCGCGGAAAGTCTCCGCTAGTTCTGGGGACGAATGAACTTTGGAGCCCGATGACGAGAGAAGAGTAGGAATGTACGTCTGAGAACGCTTGGCACGTAAAGCATTGGCCAATAGACGGCCACATTTGTCACCGAATTCGCAGAATAAATGACGGGCTTTCAGTAGTACATGTTTCGCTTCATACATGGAATGATCCCGAATAGCCTCCCGAAGACGGACCAGTTCTGCTGGTCGAGTCTTGTGCTGACGTTCCAAAGTTTGAAGTCGTGCCAAGAGGTCAGACAGGGCTTTAACGCGGCTTTGTTTGATTAGAATGCCTCTGATAAAGCACTTATGCGCTGAACACACCGAGGCTGGATTGTCCACAGAGCCAACGTTGATAGAGAAGTAGGACTTAAGTTCCCTAAGGATGTCTGCGGCAATTTCGGGGTCTTTTAGGAGCGCCTCGTTAAGTCGCCACGTAGAGGTCCTGGGGGACGCTTGCGAAATTGCCAATTCCAGGAGGATTGGAGCATGGCCGGAGAGTGCAATGTGGCCTATATCTGTCTTGTTGACCAGGGGAATTGCTGAGTGCTTTGGGAGAAAAAGGTCAGTTCTGGAGTAGGACCCATGGACGGCAGAGTAAAAGGTGTGATCCCGCTCTTGTGGATGGACTATTATCCAGATATTGACTAGCTGATGGGAGTGCAAAAGATCTTTGAGGTGAAGTTGGGTTCCCCGTGGAGGGGAAGACAAGTTCGAGGAGGAATCTTTATGAGGGTCCAAAGTCAAGTTGAAATCTCCACCTAAGACAAGGGTTCCCTTGAGGAAGGAGTCGAGGGTAGACAAAAAAGCCTCATGTGGTGGGAAGTGGGTTGGAGTTCGGAAGGTATTTGTTCGCAAGAGTGAAGGTCTGAGAATAAATTTTCCCCTTTAGAAGCAGGAATCTACCCTCTTGGTCACGGTACTCGTCAAGAAATGGACAGTGGAGGGACTTAGAGATGAGTATTCTCATCCCTTTAGACAGAGGATGAGGACGGACTGTGATAGGCCATCGGGAAGTATTTGTTCGTTAGCTTGGGTATCTTGTCCGCCGTAAAGTGAGTCTCTTGGAGAAATGCAATGTGCGCCCTTTGCCTCCATAGCTCGGAAAGACAACTGGTGAGCTTCTCTGGGGAGTTAAACCCCTTAATGTTCCAAGAAAAGATCTTGACAGGCATGCTGGCAAACTATGTCAACCGCTTCGACTCCCGGGGTGTGTGTGTGTGTGTGTGTGTGTGTGGGGGGGGGGGGGGGGGGGTGGCGAGGGGGGAGAAAAGAGAAAAAAAGGGGAGGTGGAAAAAGATGAAGAGTAAGGAAAAGTGAAGGTAAAGGGTAAGAAGAGATCTGGTCAAGGATGTAGGCTCCACAGAGAGAAGCTACTGCCACCAGGGCAGAGTGTGCCTAGTGCGGTGAGTGGTAAGGCACAGCTAAGTTCTGGGCCCCAGCTCCCGCAAAAATTGAAATGGTGAAGACGGACCAACAAGCTGAAATTGCAAAGTAGTTGCAATAGCAATAAACTGGAAACCCCCATGGGAATGATTGGGATTAGCACTGGCCCAGTGCTCCAGTCCCAAGGCAGTCCAGTATCACGCCACCTGGATCGAGGTGCCGCAAATTGACTGGGCCCTTCCCGGGGCAGGACCACGGCACATCTGTAATTTTTATCATAGGTGTATTTTGAATGATAGACAGAGAATAGACACGACACAAAAAAACTTTAAACATTGAGTTGCAGTGCAGTGAGTAAAATAAGTATTTGATCCCCAAGCAAAACATGACTTAGTACTTGGTGGAGAAACCCTCGTTGGCAAGCACAGAGGTAAGACGTTTCTTTTAGTTGGTTACCAGGTTTACACATATCTCTGGAGGAATTTTGGTCCACTCTTATTTACAGATCTTCTCTAAATCCTTTGGGTTTATCTCTTGGCAACTCGAAGTTTCAGCTCCCTACATACATTTTCTATATGATTAACCACTTCAATACAGGGCACTTACACACTTTGCTAGGAGTGTAAATTACACATCTCATTTCATTCCTACCGATCACACTTTTGAAGGTCCTTGAGCACCAGAACAATGGAATTACCACAAAATGACCCCATTTTGGAAAGCAAACACCCCAATGTATATTCTCTGAGGCATGGGCTGCAGATAGGTACTCATGGTACTCTGATGGGCTGGAGACACGGACTCGGGTACTCTGATGGGCTGGAGACAGGTGCTCCGATGGACTGTGACAGGTACTCAGATACTTGGGTACTCAGATGGACTGAAAGGTACTCGGGAACTCATATGGACTGACAGGTACTTTGATGGGTGGTGACAGGTCCTCTTTAATAGGGGGGGGCAATCAGTGTGATTGGTGTACACTGTTACCGCAATCTCCTCACACACGATCGGTGTGTGAGGAGGAGAACACGGAAACATCTCGTTACTGCGGTTTGTTGACATTCTGTGACCGGCTGTGATTGGACACACCCGGTCACGTGGTAAAGAGCCAATTTCATTGGCTCTTTACTGTGATTGGGGTTGGGCTGTGGCAGGGTGACAAGCCTCATCCCCGATTGCCCCTCTGCGCGCGCCCCACTATCGCCGTGCACAGTACATGTGACCGTCTGTGATTGGACACAGCCGGTCACGTGGTAAAGAGACAATTTTTATTGGCTCTTTACACGGATCTGGGATGGGCAGTGTCCGAGGGACACGCCTAATCCCCAATCGCCACGCTGCAGGCACCTGTGGGCCCGCAGGGACAGCGAAAAGCCAAGGACGTCATATGACATCCACCCAGGATGGGAGATCCTATCTGCGGACGTCATTTGACTATGGCCCGGTACTGAAGTAGTTAAAGTCTGGAGACTGGCTAGGCCACTCCATGACTAATGTTCTTCTTGAGCCACTCCTTTGTTGCCTTGGCAGTATGTTTTGGGTCACTGCCATGCTGGAAGACCTATCCACGACCCATCTTCAGTGTTCTGGCTGAGGGAAGAAGGTTTACATCCAAGATTTTACAATACATGGCCCCATCCATAGGCCACTCATTGCCGCAAAGTCGACCTGTACCCTGTAGCAAGGAAAAAGCCCTAAAGCATAATGTTTCCACCTCTGTGCTTGACTGTAGGGATGGTGTTCTTAGGTTCATAGCATTTTTCTTCCTCCAAAAACGGCGAATCGCGTTAAATGCCAAAGAGCTTAATTTTGGTCTCATCTGACCACAGCACCTTCTCCCAATCCTTTTCTGAAACATTTAGATTTTCATTGGCAAACTTCAGACAGGCCTGTACATGTGCCTGCTTGAGGAGGGGGGATATTGAGCTCGCTGCAGGATTTCAATCCATAGCGGCGCATTGTGTTACCAATGGTTTGTTTGGTGACTGTGGTCCCAACTGCCTTGAGATCATTCACAAGATCATCCTGTGTAGTTCTGGGCTGATCCCTCACTTTTCTCATGATCATCCTTACCCCACGAGGTGAAATCTTGCATGAAGCTCTAGACCGAGGTCGATTGATGGTTATTTTGCATTTCTTCTATTTCCGAATAATTGCTCCAACAGTTGTCTCCTTTTCAGCAAGCTTATTTCTGATTGTCTTGTAGCCCATTCCAGCCTTGTGCAGGTCTACAATCTTGTCCCCGATGTCCTTTGACCACTATATTGTCTTGGCCATGATGGTGAGTTTTAAATGGAAGAGAAAGATTCTGTGGACAGGTATCTTTTATACACATAATGAGTTGTCGTTAGGCGCACCTTCTTAAAATTGACAGGACTAAGCTGTGTACCACATGAGCACATACTGTAGCCAGTCTGTGGGAGCCAGAATTATTGTTGGTTGGTATGAGATCAATTTTTTTATTTTAGTCACTGAACTGCCAAGAGGGACAGGAGGTTATAAAGTTGCTAAGGGATGGAAGTTGGGTCTAATGTGAGATTAGCGACCACTGATGTAAATTCACTGTATACAATTAAACATGATGGGGTGCAAGCGGTAAAATGGGCATTAAAATAGGTATTACTCTGAAGGTACCGTATTTATCGGCGTATAACACGCACTTTTTTCCCCTTAAAACCAGGGGGAAATCGCAGGTGCGTGTTATACGCCGATCCCCTGCGATCCCGACCTGTCACATTTGCAAAATCGCCGACCGCGATTTGAAAATGGCGCCGCCGGCGCCGAAATACACAGAGCCGGTCCTCGGCTCTTTCCGGCGGCTCTCGTTCATTTTCGGCTCCACTCCACTCGGCTAGGTTCGGATAGCTCCGCTCGGGACTACGAGTGGAGCCGAAAGTGAACGAGAGCCGCCAGAAAGAGCCGAGGACCGGCACTGTGTATTTCGGCGCCATTTTCAAATCGCGGTTGGCGATTTTGAAGCCCAGAATGGCTGGGATCACTGGGGAAGGCTGCACTAGGGAAGGCTGCACTGGGGAAGGCTGCACTGGGGAAGTCTGCACTGGGGAAGTCTGCACTGGGGAAGTCTGCACTGGGGAAGTCTGCACTGGGGAAGTCTGCACTGGG
Organism: Aquarana catesbeiana; assembly: GCF_042186555.1. Lineage (NCBI taxonomy): Eukaryota > Metazoa > Chordata > Amphibia > Anura > Ranidae > Aquarana > Aquarana catesbeiana. The sequence goes on along the minus strand of NC_133330.1, from coordinate 156,453,325 downwards.
GAAGGCTGCACTGGGGAAGGCTGCACTGGGGAAGGCTGCACTGGGGAAGGCTGCACTGGGGAAGGCTGCACTGACAAGGCTGCACTGACAAGGCTGCAATGATGGGCATTTAAATGTAAGTTTTTTTTCCCTTCAACTTCCCTCCTAAAAGTTTTTTTTTCCTTAAAATTCCCTCCTAAATTGGGGTGCGTGTTATACGCCGGTGCGTGTTATACGCCGATAAATACGTTATTATATCCAGAAAGAGCGCCCCAATGGGCGCAAAATTTGCACCCAGTTTAGCAAACATCTTCATGGCCAAAAGAAGCTATTTTTGATAGAGTGGGAGGGGCTTAGAATATCGAGAAGGTTTGACGAAATATCTTAGTGGTTTGGGAGGGCAGTATGCATTCTTTGAGTTTTTGGACAATAAGGACTATGGGATTATGTTCAGTGGGTGTACGGGAAGTGAATTTTTTTTAGATCTAACCATTCTAATCCACTTCAAGAGTACTGATGGGAATGGGCACATCCCTGTTTCCAGCTGCCATCAGCCCAGGTGGGTGGTTAACGTACCCAAAGGACAGTTCACTTGCATTATGAGGAACTGTTCAAAATTGTCCGATTATATTGAGCAATCGAATATGATTAAACAAAGATTTATAGATAAGGGCTATGATGCAGAGGAGTTTGAGAAAATGGTATCAAGTACTATATAGGAGAAAACAAGATAAATTGCTATAAGAAATTGAGAAAGAAATAACCTAGAATATGCTCTTTTTTAATTACAATTGTCAGTATAAAGCGATAGAGGGAATTCTAAAAAGATATTGGCCAATCTTGAGAAAAGATAGGATCTTGGGTCCCCTATCCTTGCCCAACCATATTTTGTGCATCGCAAAACAACCCATTTTAAAACAAGGCTGATTAGGAATGTTCTCTCCCCATCAAAGAAGAGTAAGAATGTTATTTTTGACCAGAAAGGTTTTTACCCTTGTGGCAAATGTAACATTTGCAGGACCACTAGAACTAGCAGATGTAAGAGGAGATATTTGGCTCCAATACCACACAGAAGAGATACCAGATAAAAGTTTCTCATGCAATACAACCTTTGTCACTTATTTGCTGGAATGTATTTGTGGTTTACAATACATAGGCCGTTCCGCTAGGCAACTATATGTCAGATTAAGAGAACAGAACATTAAAAAAGGTTTAAAAACACATTCCTTGTCCAAACACTTCAGAGAGGTCCATAACCATGACCCATCACAATTAAAACTTGGTGGGATCGATATGATCCAGGAACATTGGAGAGGGTCTAGCTGTGTTAGAGATAGCTCTAAAAATTTAATTCTCTTGATATTTTAGCTCGTTTATGGCCTAATGGGTTTGAACATAAAAAAGTAGACCTTAACTGCTTCAATTTCAGAATTATAATTATGATCTGAAAATTGTAAAATCCTTTTTCTACACTGGATGGGGTTATAATGCACAAGAAGTGACGTCATCGTGCACATCGGCAGTGCCGTGGCAACAACAATTTTGAGTGACATCTACAGGCTTTTTATCCTGTTTGATTGGGGGAATCATTTAGCTCAGGTGCCTGCCATTTTTCTTGATCATTGCCGATATGTTTCTACACCTTGATTGGAGTCCACCTGTGGTAAATTAAGTTGGTTAAACATGATTTGGAAAGGCACACACCACTGAAAGCGAAAGCCATAAAGGTCAAAAGGAACTGCCTGCAGAGCTCAGAGACAGGATTATTGCAAGGCACAGATCTGCATGAGAGTAAAGGGGCCTCCATAATTTTCAAATGGAAGCAATTTGGTACAACCAGGATTCTTCCAAGAGCTGGTTGTCCAATAAAACTGTGAAAAAAGGGAAGAAGGGACTTTTTTAAGATCCCTTTCACACTGAAGCATTTTTCAGGCGCTAAAGGGCAAAAAATAGCGCCTGAAAAATGATTCCCCTGCAGCCCCAGTGCTTTCACACTGGAGCGGTGAGCTTGCAGGTCGTTAGAAAAAGTCCTGCAAGGAGCATCTTTGGAACAGTTTAGGAGTGGTGTATACACCGCTCCTGCCCATTTAAATGAATGGACAGCACTTCAGCAGCGGTGCTTTTATTCCTTTCTTCAGCCGCTAGCGGCAAAAAAGCACCGCTTTACTGCTAACGCGGCCTGCTGGCAGTGGGAAGGGCTCTAAAAGAGGTGACCAAAGACCTGATGGTCAGTCTGACTGAGTTACAGAGATCCTGTGTGGAGATGAGACAAAGTTCCAGAAGAACAACCTCTGAAGGACTCTGACTGTGAGGAACAAGATTATCTAGTCTGATTAAACCAGTATCTAACTGTTTGGCCACAATTCTAAATGTTATGTCTGGAGGAACAGCTCACCTACCCAATACCATCTCAACAGTGAAGCATGGTGGTGGCAACATCATGCTGTGGTGGTTTTTTTTTTTTCAGCAGCAGGGAAGGCTGGTCAGGGTTCAGGGAAAGCTGAATGGAGCAAAGTACAGAGATATTCTCAATGAAAACATGTTCCACAGTGCTCAGGACCTCAGACTGGGCCAAAGGTTCATCTTCCAACATAACAATCCTAAGCACACAACTAAGACAACACAGGAGTGGCTTAGGGCAGGAGTGGCTTAGGGACAACTCTGAATCTGACTTTCTCCTTGAGGAAGACTGAGTCTTTTCCTTTTTGTGCCTTACTCCAAAGCACTCCAAATGTCCTCTTTACTGTCAGGACATCGGAGATCTATCGGAGTTGATCTAAAAGCCACAAAGACAAATTTTCTTTGTCTTGTAATCAGAACCTTGTAAAGGTCATCCTGTCGCAAAAACCACTATTGCCAGGTGGATAAGACAACTGCTCTCAAGAGCTTACACTCTAAAAGTAAGACACCTCCAGCACCCACTCCATTAAATCTGTGGGTGTTTCCTGGGTATTCTGACATCAATCCTCTGTTGCCCAGTTTTGCAAGGCTGACATCTGGTCTTCAGTTCATTCCTTCTCATAGCTCTATTAGATGGCCAACCAAACTTATGTGGATGCAGCTTTTGCCCACAATGTGGTGTCTACATTAGTTTTTTTTTTCCCCTCTGACTTCACCTGGTGATCTGGCCAGTAAAAAAAACTTCCTGTATTAGGGTGCCTACATTCTGGATGGAAGAGCAACAGAATCCCCTTTGGATAGCAGCATTGTCAGTTTGGGGGGAGAGCAGTGTTAGATGTACTAGCAGATTAAAATACACTAACAAATTGAAGCTAAGCTACAGCTAACACTTTTAAGCAGTTGTAGCAACAGTTTTGTTCATTTTAGACTAAAGATCTGACATAAATAAAAGCTGATCATTGTAAAACACCCCAGTCAGTGGTAAATGGTTTGCCTCAACCCCGACTGCTATATCTGTAGGACAGCATGTTGTGTTAAAAAACAACAAACTTACTGAATAAATCACTAGGCGAAAAGAAAAACCCTAAAAAAGAAAAAATAATTCAACTAAATCCAAGAATTGGTAAGCTGTAATAGACGTATAATAAATGTGTGTCTTTAAGTTTATTACCATTTTAAAGGCCAAAATGGTAAAATCCCAATTGGGAAGCTCAGAATGCAGGTCAAAGAGAATTTCCTGGGATTGAAATGCTTGGGTCCACACCAGACAAAGAAAAATTTCCAGATACAACTATTTTTGTGGAAGTAACTTTGCTGGCTTTGAGCAATGTGGGAATGACGGAATCAGAAACAACCCTGTCCTTAAAAACCTGGGTTTCAACAGCCACACCGGTAAAGCTAAGGATTAAGAAGCACAGGGGGGTCCCGTCTTGAAGACGACAGCAATCATCTCCAGTTTGAGCAAGTCTGTGTACCATGTTCTCCTGGGCTAGTTTGGTGCAACGAGAATCATCAGTTTTTGCTCTTGCTCTATTTTGTGGAGCAGTCAAGGCAGAATTTGCACTGGGAGAAAGGCACATATTAACTGAACAGGGTTTAGGGAATTATCAGATCACCCAATGCCAGTGCTAGAGAATTCTTGGTCCTGGCAACAAATTAACTTGTTGTACCTGGAGGCCAGGTTGACAATTAGAATTCCCCATTTCTGACATACTGTAGGAGATTGAAGAGGTTGAAATAAAGGGCCCATTGCCCTTGGTCCAGGAGGTGGCGTGTGAGGTAATCCGCCTTTCAATTGTCCACTCCTAGGATATGAACAGCAGAGGGCTGGACAATGTTTTTTCTGCCCATAAGATCAGACTTCCTCCCATTTATATTGTCTGACTCCTGCTACCCTGCTGTTGGTTGAGACAGGCCACAGTCATAGAGATGCCTGACTGTACCCTTAATCAAGTGACCCTGCAGAAGGGGGTCCAATGATTCAGAGCTAGTTTTTCCTCTCTGTGCTCCAAGATGTTGAAAATTAGCTTGGCTTCCTTGGGTGACCATATTTCCTGAACTGTGAGTGATTGGAACTAGTGGTGCACCAAAAGGAAAATTTAGTGCTGAAAAGGACTATATCTATATATAAAATATACGACTTTTTAATTAATATCATGAATTTAAATGAATTAGAATCTGTCGGCCATTATCAGCACCTTTAGCGCAAGGAAAACTCAAGAAAAATGCATCCCTTTAAATTCCATGTCTTCACTCTGATCCGTTGTGCTTCCGTTGTGTTAAAAATCTTGCTTGCTGCATTTTTGGCCAGTTTAAAAAAAAAAAAAAGAAAAAAAAACTGCACCAAAATCGCACCTCCCCATTAAAATGCACTGAAAACGCATCAATACCGAACCTGTTAAGTTTTTGCTTTCAAAAGGGTCTCTAATTTTCTATCAGCAGATTCTTTAAAGGCAGGTTCCCGCTAGGAATTGCACAGGAATGCAATGTACATTTATGTTGCGATTTGCATGCAATTCTGTGCAGTATGATTTCAGACCATAAATGGGTACTTTTGTACTATGAGATCTGGTGCGGGCAAAAGCACTGTGTTTGCGACCGGCAGCAGGTGCCGTTAACAATGCACTGGCACCAGTTGCAGATCGCAACTTTGAATGCGGTACAGGAAACATGCATGGAACGAGGGTTTCCCACACCGCGTTTTAGTGTGAATAGGCCCTTGTTTATGCAACGCTTTACAATATACAAGGGAGACAATACAGTTATAATACAATAAGACACAGGAGGATTAAGAGGGCCCTGCTCAGAAGAGCTTACAATCTAATAGGGTGGGGCAGGTGGTACAAAAGGTTGTAACTGTGGGGAATGAGCTGATGGAAGTGGTAAAAGATTAGTTAGAGACGTTATAGGCTTTGCTGAAGAGATGAGTTTTCAGGGATCGCCTGAAGGTAGCAAGAGTAGGGGATAGCCAGACAGCTGGAGGTAGCGAGTTCCAGAGGATGGGAGAGGCTCTGGAGAAATCCTGGAGACGAGCATGAGAGGAGGAGACGAGAGAGCTTGAGAGTAGGAGGTCTTGAGAAGAGCGGAGAGGACGATTTGGGTGATAACACTGGAGATGTAGCTCGGGCAGAGTTGTGAATGGCTTTGTATGTTGTGGTTAGTATTCTGAATTTAATTCGCTGGGTGATTGGGAGCCAGTGTAGGGATTGGAGGAGAGGTTTGGCAGACACTGAGCGGTTGGTAAGGTGGATAAGTCTGGCAGCAGCATTCATGATAGACTGAAGAGGGGATAGCCTATGGAGAGGCAGGCCAATGAGAAGGGAGTTGCAATAGTCAAGGCGAAAGATAACAAGGGAGTGAATGAGGAGCTTGGTGGTTTCAATCTTTTCAAGGTTAAGTGTATCATCATAAATTGACTACTCTATTTCTTTGTGAATGGGAAATGTCTTTTCTGACTGCAGGTTTCTTAGCACCCAAGGGGGCATGGCGAAATGGAGACAAAAAGTACAACAACGTTGAGGCTTTTGCTTGCAGCAAAAGTGAACATATCTACGTTGGCAAGCATGTTGCATGAAGCCATTACATCAAGCTTATGGGGGGGGGTGGGTGTAAGAAATCTTCAGCAACCTCCTATAACGCTGCCTCTGGGCTGGGTCCTCTTCATTACTCTTAATGTCTCACCTCCTCTACAAAACCAGTTGTAAAAGCATGTGGTGATTAATAACCCGAGGTGAAATTAGGATTTTGGGGAAAGATTGCAGGGGTAAGTGGGATGAGAATTTTGTGCTACCCCACAGGCATGAGCAGTAACAATCAATTAAGTATACTGCGCGGTAAAATCCACATAAGCGGGTCGATATTAAGGGATTCAAGGCCAATCCAAAAAAGTAGTGTGTTGTGTGATATTTAGCAAGTTTTTCAAGCTAGGAGGCCAGGTAATATTTAGTTATGTTTGGGACCCTTAAATCTCCAGAGAGTTTAGAATACAAAGTATTAGGAGAGGGCCTAGGGCTTCAGTTGTTCCAAACAAAATCGTTCATTTCCCCTTTGAGTACTATACAAGACATGGTAAGGGACTGGGGTTTTAAAGTAATTGCGATCAGAAAAGGCAGATTTTAAAGTGTACGAAAAACTTTTTTTTTTTTTTTTTTTACACCAGCAACACATTTGCATATACTGTATTAGCTTTACACAATATAAGCAATCCTTCCAGAAAAAAAAAACAAACTTAGAACCATTCACTTTTCTGTGTGTTTACGCTGCATCCTGCATGTTCTTGAGCGCCTCTTCCCCAAACGTAATTATCACTTTAAATTGAAAAAAAAAAACAAAAAACAGCAGTACAGCAGAAAGACAGCAGCATCATGCAACATGGGTTTTGGCTGTTCTAACCAAGTTCCCATCAACCACCAATTTAAGTGACCTGCAGATTGGAACATGGCTGCAGGTCATAGGCCTTTTTGGAGGACTGGACTGATAATGAAACTGCTATTTCTATAACCAATCATCTCTTGTGAGAGAGAAGTAAATTAAACTTTTATTTTTTTGAAAATTATGTGCAAGTGTTTTGTTTTTCACTAGCACTATTTTGTGAGGCTTAGACCTCTTTAACATGGACATAATAATTTATATGCAGGATTTTCTGGCAAAAAAAAAAAAAAACACAATTTATGTTCTGTAAAGACCTTGTGTGATTGCACTTACAGGCATGTAAATGTGCGTATACAAGCATAACATTTTTCTTCATTCTCTTCTAGAGGTAAATTCTGCAATTTACACAAATCTCACGCATACTTGGGTGTGTGTGTGTCTGGGTATGCGTGTAAATCACTGCACAAAATAAATAAATAAATAAATAAAAAAGAAAAAGCTACACAGCTACAAAACTTGGCTTTTTTTCCCACTATGTACATTAAAAATTGTTATTAAACCCGGTTTGAAAAAAATAAAAGTATGAATGTAGCTGCCCTATTTTGTGCAGTCTTTACAGCATTCCCAGCCACTGAAGGTTTCCTCTGTGAAGTTTCCTATAGGATGTTTTTTGTCTTCCTGGTGCCACTATGATGTATGGATACGATTTGCTGTTTTTCTGGGCTCTGGCACTGTGTCCGCCTTGCACATGCATAGTAGGGGATTGCTGGCGCTGTGCTTAGAAGTATAAAAATATTGCAAGAGTGGCTCCCTGCACCAGCAGACCCTAATGCTGTGCACAAGACACACTACCTACTGGAAGTTTGGGAAGAATTAGGTACAGGTTCTGCTTTAAAGTGATACTAAAGCCTCTCTTTTTTTTTTTTTTTTTAATAACAAAGAAACATGTTATGTTTACCTGCTCTGTTGCAGTGCTTTTGCACAGAGCAGCCAAGATTATCCTCTTGTAGGGTCCCACTTTGGCGCTCCCTCCTGTTGCGTTCCCCCACAGCAAGCAGATTGCTATGGGGGCACCTGAGCCAAGCAGCAGCTCTCTGTGTGCATTCAGACACAGTGCTGGGGGGCCCAGACCCACCCCTCTCTATCCTCATTCGCTCATTGACTGATTGACAGCAGCAGGAACCAATGGTGCTTTGCTTCGGTCTCAGCCAATGAGGGGAGTCCCAGACAGCCAAGACTTTCATGCAACATTGTTGGATAGAGATGGGGCACAGGTAAGTATTTGGGGGGGGGGGGGGTGGCTGCTGCACACAAAAGGCTTTTTATCATAATGCATAGAATGTAAAGGCAGAAGGTTTTCTATCTTAATGCAACCACTTTAATGGTTCAATACTACTTTAAACTGAATCCACAATAATTATATGCCAAGTGTTGTATCAAATAGAGTGGTTGAAGGGTTTTTAAGCTTCCATGTATTACAAGCTACAATACTAAATAATAAATATTCTGTTTTAAAGCAGAACTAAAGAAATCAATACACAGGTTTCAAATGGTCCCTAGCCAGCACTGGCATGTTCTCCTGTTTGCCAGTTGTCAGTCATCTTCAGTGGGATGGGGATCACTCATGCATGCACAGCTCAGTGTACATTAGGGGAATTGCTGTGAGCAGGCAGGTGTAGTTTATTGTGGAAGAGACATGGTAAAAAGCCTGCCTGCTTACAGTAACAGTGGAACTTAAGCCTGATCATATTTAAAAGACTGATCTATTTAAAACACTGCAGATAGAATTCAAGAACAGCCACAGCAAATTTAAACCACTCTGTTATTCAACACTTACCTATGTGCTTTGCCTCTCCATTTATATGGCTGAGCAGAGTCAGGGTTGATGGCTATAGCTTTCTCACAGTCACGAATTGCAGCATTTGGCTTCTGTAGCTTCACATAAACACTGTTTAGACAGAGCGAAAGGGAGAGAAGTTAAAAAAAAAAAAAAAGTCAGGCTGAAACACATTTGTCTCCAACTTACCTACACTGTTTAAAGTGATTCTAAAAGGATGTTTTTCTTTTTTTTTTTTTTAAAAACAACGTGTTACACTTACCTACTCTGTGCAATGGTTTTGAGGAATTTTGACCTATAAATTCCATATCTGGGCATACATTACATGACACAGGCAAACTATTCATAAAACAGTGGTTGTAGGCATGTACCTTCAGCGATTGTACACTGGCAAAGCTTAAAAGGACAAGTCCCCTGGGTGCCTCCCCTATAACTCTACCCACTTAATGAGTTCTCAAGTTTGTAGTATGCAATGGAGTGTAAAGCATGGAATGGAAAGGAAGGCTGTACTGTACTCCAAGATATTAAATTTACAGGCAAGTCAAAATGCCTCTTCTCTTAGAGCCCTTGCACACTGGGGCGGGGGGCGGCGTCGGCGGTAAAACGCCGCTATTATTAGCGGCGTTTTACCGTCGGTATGCGGCCGCTAGCAGGGCGGTTTTACCCCCCGCTAGCGGCCGAGAAAGGGTTAAATACCACCGCAAAGCGCCTCTGCAGAGGCGCTTTGCCGGCGGTATAGCCGTGCCGTCCCATTGATTTCAATGGGCAGGAGCGGTAAAGGAGCGGTATACACACCGCTCCTTCACCGCTCCGAAGATGCTGCTAGCAGGACTTTTTTTACCGTCCTGCCAGCGCATCGCTCCAGTGTGCAAGCCCTCGGGGCTTGCACACTGGAATGAAAGCAGCGGCACTTTCGGGGCGGTTTGCAGGCGCTATTATTAGCGCAATAGCGTCTGCAAACCGCCCCAGTGTGCAAGGGCTCTTAATCGTAGAGTACAGGACACTGGTAGAAGATTCATACAGCATAGGTCATCCCCAATCAATGATTATGAAGGGTGGGCAACAATGAAACAAATAAAACAGTCATTTGGGAGAGTCACGTTTATGTACATTGATTGCACAAGTCACTTTGGACTATTATAGGATATTACATATATATTTTGTGTTGCTTTTTATACACATAAAATTTCCTTTACTAGCACTTTATTATTCTGTTTATGGATGAAAATTTTGTTACATAGCAACAATTGCATATAATTCTCATAGTTTTACAAGGTAGTATCTGGACGTGATATAGTGGGTGGACGCGCCTGGAAGTTCCCCACCTTGACCACTGGGGGCATGGACGTTCATTTAGTCCACTTGTCCTCCCGTGGATCATGTTATTCTAACTAAGCAATTAGCTAGATGGAATAATGCTGTGAGAACCTTTAGTGCACCCCTATGGGATTTTTTTATAGAAAATATATTACACACAGTTGAGCTCATAAGTTTACACACCCTGGCAGAATTTATGATTTCTTGGCCATTTTTCAGAGCATATGAATGAGAACACATTTCTTTCACTCATGGTTAGTGTTTGGCTGAAGCCATTTATTATCAACTGTGTTTACTCTTTTTAAATGATAAATCACAACAGAAACTACCCAAATGACCCTGATCAAAAGTTTACATACCCTGGTGATTTTGGCCTAATAACATGCACACAAGTTAACACAAAGGGGTTTGAATGGCTATTATAAAATATATAATATATATATATATATATATATATATATATATATATATATACACACACACACACACACACACACAGTCAATGAGTTTCTGGACTCCTGACAGACTCTTGCATCTTTCATCCAGTGCTGCACTGACATTTCTGGCTTCTGAGTCATGGGAAAAGCAAAAGAATTGTCAAAGGATCTGCAGGAAAAGGTAGTTGTACTGTATAAAACAGGAAAGGGATATAAAAAAAGATACAGAAGGAATTGAGAATGCCAAGCAGCAGTGTTCAAACTCTAATCAAGAAGTGGAAAATGAGGGGTTCTGTTGAAACAAAACCGTGGTCAGGTAGAGCAACTCAAATTTCAGCCACAACTGCCAGGAAAATTATTCGGGATGCTAACAAAATCCCACAAATAACTTCAGATGAAATACAGGACTCTCTGAAAACATGTGGTGTGGCTGTTGAAGAAAGATGGGCTGCATGGCCGAGTCGCCAGAAAATAGCCATTACTACGCAAATGCCACAAAGTATCCCGCTTACAATACGCCAAACAGCACAGAGGCAAGCCTCAAACCTTCTGGCACCAAAGTCCTTTGGAGTGATGAGATCAAAATTTAGCTTTTTGGCCATAACTATAAAACGCTACCTTTGGAGAGGAGTCAACAAGGCCTATGATGAAAGGTACACCATTCTTACTGTGAAACACGGAGGTGGATCGCTGATGTTTTGTGGATGTGTGAGCTACAAAAAGGCACAGAAAATTTGGTCTAAATTGATTGCAAGATGAATGCAGTATGTTATCAAAAAATACTGGAGGAACATTTGCATTCATCAGCCAGGAAGCTGCACATGGGACTTACTTGGACATTCCAACATGACAATGATCCAAAACACAAGGCCAAGTCGACTTGTCATTGGCTACAGCAGAATAAAGTGAAGGTTCTGGAGTGGCCATCTCAGTCTCCTGACCTCAATATCACTGAGCCACTCTGGGGAGGTCTCAAATGTGCAGTTCATGCAAGACAGCCCAAGAATTTACAGGAACTGGAGGCTACCATCTGAGAAGATACTGAAGAACTGGGGTATATAAACTTTTGATCAGGGTCATTTGGGTAGTTTCTGTTGTCATTATGATTTAAAAAGTGTAAACACAGTTGATTAATAAATGGCTTCAGTCAAACACTAACCATGAGTGAAAAAAGTTTGTGCTATTCATATTCTCTGAAAAATGGCCAAGAAATCATAAATTCTTTCAGGGTATGTAAACTTATGAGCACAACTGTATATATAAATAAAACTGTGCTAACAGGCTTAACAACAAGGGTCAGAAGACGACCTCAAAGAGCCGATGACAGAACCTTTCAGCCATAATGCTGCATTAGCAAAAAACTGGATGACCACCTGATAAAACTTTGAAAAAAAGTATACCAGAAGACCAGGTGGTGGCCACGGAAACTCCCATTGATCTGGTGGAATTGGCACGTAAACATCGCAAATGGAGATTTCACTTTGAGAATGTAACATTCAAAATTCAAAAAGTGTAGCGCTATAAACTCCATACATAAAAACTGAAGACTAAACACTCAAAAATATTAAAGTGATTATAAAATAGACATTCCAGTGTGAACCAAAAAGTGCTTATGTGAAGGAAATGTGATTGATAAACAAAGCTTAAATACAGTAAAAAACATCACAAAATAATATTATAAATGAAGTCCATGTCAAAATAAGTGAAAAAACTGTGATGATAGTGTATAAACGATGGTGGACAAGTGTTTCCTGGGCATGCGGAAGGGTTGTTTAGACCGAACAGCTTGGTAGGTAAATGGGCCACATGGAGACCAAACGTGCACAGAGGATTGGAATCAGTGCCAGAACCATCACCAGGAATCATAGAGGCTTACCAGAAGTATTGGCCTGAAATAGCATATGCCAAAACAGGTCAAAAAGGCTTGATGACCGACAGGTCTGAATGTGACAGCTGGTCAGATGTCGTCGTCACACAGAGAAGGAGAAAGGAAATCAGCACGGCTTCCTCTTCACTGGGTACACCATAGGCCGATAATATGTGTGGCATGTGAGAGAAAAACACTCACATAGCGTGATAACGTTTTTAAACTTGGATTTATTTAAAAAATAGATAAAAAACAGACTCACATTTTTTGAAGAAGAAAACAGCATATAAATCGTAAAGCGGTAGTCATGAGAGGTCCACCCAACATGTTTCAACTTAAACAGTCATCATCTGGGGTGTGGACCCCCTCACCCCACCGGTCTTTATATAAACAAATAATCAAATAATGACCCCCACTGGGAGTGTCTGAAACCGGAAGTGCTTCAGATAGCCATCACTTCCGGTTCAAAAGGGCATACAATGCAAGTATACTAATAATTCCTTGATGGTTAGAAGGGGCTGTAAACATGAATACCCATAATGTGTATGAAGCCCCATTTATGATGGAAACTGGCTTAAACAGTATGGCATTGGTCCGGTTGTTCAATCCGGAAACCAAGCCTCCCTATTAGTGCCTAATGTATAGTGGATGGGAGCGCAGCGACGCCGCCGCGCCCCACACCCAATACCAAGCCTCGTTCCCGTGATGCGCGATGACGTCACGCGCAAATTGTGATAGCCTGGTGGGTGGGAGGGCGGTGGCGCCGCCGCGCTCCACACTCAATACCAAGCCTCGCTCTAACACTGCGCAATGACGTCGTGCGCAATATCACAGTGGCAACGGCAATATACCCGGGCTTCATCTGACAGGCCTCACCGCCAATCAGCCCACGGCCCCAGCTTAATAGGATCGCGGCTATACCGGAAGCAAAGCCCCACCATGATAAGGGGCCGGAAAGGCTGAGAGGTGTCACCAGAGGGGGACAGAGAAGCATAATGGCAAATGTAAGCCTGGAAAAATCAATACAAATGGTATATATGTCCAAAAACTCATAAAAAACTTTTAAAAAACGTCCAAATGAGTTACAATTTGAGCATAAAAATGTTATTGGAACTAAATATATATAAAAAATTTATATAAGAAATTCTTATATAAAAATATATCAAAAAAATTTTTTTATTTATAAAAAAAGGAGCGTGCTTTACCATGCCATAGCAAAAAACGCTCAAATATAGAGCCAACCGGACACTCCCAATGAGGGGCAACAAGATTACATACTACATCTGGAATACCCAAAAAACATATATGATATATGGAATTAATCAAAGAGCCACAATTATATAAAGTGGTACAATATATGATAAAATAGATACCGGACCAATGCCATACTGTTTAAGCCAGTTTCCATCATAAATGGGGCTTCATACACATTATGGGTATTCATGTTTACAGCCCCTTCTAACCATCAAGGAATTATTAGTATACTTGCATTGTATGCCCTTTTGAACCGGAAGTGATGGCTATCTGAAGCACTTCCGGTTTCAGACACTCCCAGTGGGGGTCATTATTTGATTATTTGTTTATATAAAGACCGGTGGGGTGAGGGGGTCCACACCCCAGATGATGACTGTTTAAGTTGAAACATGTTGGGTGGACCTCTCATGACTACCGCTTTACGATTTATATGCTGTTTTCTTCTTCAAAAAATGTGAGTCTGTTTTTTATCTATTTTTTAAATAAATCCAAGTTTAAAAACGTTATCACGCTATGTGAGTGTTTTTCTCTCACATGCCACACATATTATCGGCCTATGGTGTACCCAGTGAAGAGGAAGCCGTGCTGATTTCCTTTCCCCTTCTCTGTGTGACGACGACATCTGACCAGCTGTCACATTCAGACCTGTCGGTCATCAAGCCTTTTTGACCTGTTTTGGCATATGCTATTTCAGGCCAATACTTCTGGTGAGCCTCTATGATTCCTGGTGATGGTTCTGGCACTGATTCCAATCCTCTGTGCACGTTTGGTCTCCATGTGGCCCATTTACCTACCAAGCTGTTCGGTCTAAACAACCCTTCCGCATGCCCAGGAAACACTTGTCCACCATCGTTTATACACTATCATCACAGTTTTTTCACTTATTTTGACATGGACTTCATTTATAATATTATTTTGTGATGTTTTTTACTGTATTTAAGCTTTGTTTATCAATCACATTTCCTTCACATAAGCACTTTTTGGTTCACACTGGAATGTCTATTTTATAATCACTTAATATTTTTGAGTGTTTATTCTTCAGTTTTTATGTATGGAGTTTATAGCGCTACACTTTTTGAATTTTGAATGTTAGTTTAACCCTGAGTCTACAGGTGTGTTGGCTGCTGTTCACTCCCTTCAGCGCAGCACTGTACTTAATTACTACTTACCAATTTGTTACCTCTAATTGACACATAGTATAGCTGCAGCGCATAGCACTCCATTTTAACATGGATGTTTTCGATTACCGGGCATCTCGGGTAGTTAATACCGAAGGTGTTTTTGTCGCCACTTCCAATGACACTGAAATTGGAGGTTTATTTATGAGGCTAAAGAACATCATGGTTTCTGAACTCCATCTGCAATGGGATCTAGTCTTCTTAGAACAATATGTAACAGAGGGCATGATCCCACGCAGTCTTAGATGGGATGTTCAACCCCAACAGGGGGAGGTTGAACTTGATTCCTGGTTCAAGTATTTTAACGACGCCGGGATTAAGTTCCTTGAATTCCTTATTAATAGGAAGCGTATTCGTCTGTCTAATTTGGATCAGGAAATCAAGGAATTGAAGGATAAATTACTTGCTTTTAAGAATTCTGTCGAATATAATACTTTGTCCTCCAATTTGCAGGCTCACCTTGTAAAGGAGGATAAAGAACAAAAAATCAAAAAACATAAAAAGTATTCTCGAGATATCGGGGACTATAAGGCGGGCAAGGTGTTTGGGTGGCAGAAAACCATCGTAGGACCCGTCTCGCAGGTCACTATGGAGACGAATGCCCATAACGAGGTCACTTCTGCCTCTCTAATTGAACCCTCAGTTCGCCCAAAATCTGTTGGGGATAAAGGGCGACCTCATGGTGGCCCCCCTCCACATAATGGACAGCAGAATGTCCATACCCCCAGAAACCAACATAGGGGTAGAGGACATTATTCCAGGGGTAGAGGAGGTAATAGGGTGGATCATCATGGTCATGATTATCAATATCGAGAACGGGAGAACTCATATCATCGTGGTTCCCCGGCTCGCCACCATGGTTCCCCTCACCATCCATATTACCCCAACACATCATACTACAGACACCCACCAATTTCCACTTACAATAGATATTCTCCATTGCGAGATCATCACAATGAGAATGTTTACCCCTTCCCTAGTGCAGGTTATGATCCATCCCCTTATAGACAATCTTATTCAGATCCACGTGTCACTCGGGATTTTCGCGAGGACACTCTGAACAAAAAAAGGGGTCCAGAAACAAGAGAGGGACCAGAGGAGGGAGGAGGGTACAGAGACGAAAAACGAAAAAGAACTTAACGTGTCAGGGTGTTTTTAACTTGAGTGATACCATTCTCACACAGGAGGAAAAGGATGTTTTGAATAAAGGCCTCAAGTTTGCCCCCCCATACAAGCTTAATAAGTTCAACACGTTTATAGATATTCATAAGTTCATTAGAAAAATTCATGTCCAATGATATATCATCTCGAACCCTACCAGAAATATAGCCAGGGCAGCAACGTCCGGCACGGTCCATTCTGGTTTATCTAACCCCTCCCTCTTCAGTCCCCCAACACATCTCCCACCATCCATCAATTTATTCAAAGAATTGGTGATAAAGGATTTAGCGAAGATTCCACTTAAGCGTAGACTTCACAACCCCTTACCTTCAGTGGGTGTAAAAAGTTTATGTGATAACAAAAACTTGGTCATTCGCCCCGCCGATAAAGGCAGAGGCATCGTTTTATTAAACAAGACAGATTATTTTGAAGAAATGTATCGCATCTTAGGAGACCGTGAGACTTATATTGAGCTACCGAATAATCCCACATATGAATATAAAAAGGAATTGAAGAAATTAATTAATAAAGGATACGAATCTTGTATTTTAAACAAAAAAGAGAGATCATTTTTAGTTCCTCTTGCCCCGCGCATCCCAGTTATGTATTATTTGCCCAAAGTTCATAAAGACCCCCTTCACCCTCCAGGTCGACCCATAATTAGTGGCATCGATTCTGTCACTTCTAAGATTGGGAAATACATAGATTTCTTTCTCCAGCCATCTGTACTCAAAATGCCGTCCTACCTCAAAGACACTAAGGACGTGATTAGATTATTATCTAATGTTTCCTACTCTGGGAACCTCATCATGGCCACTGCGGATGTGGCGTCCCTCTACACCTGCATTCCGCACCGAGAAGGTGTGAATGCAGTACAATGCTTCCTTGATAGGGATGCCTCCCTTGCCTCCCCCCAAGTCAATTTCATTATGGATCTAATTGAGTTTGCACAACACAATTATTTCTGGTTCAATGGCAATTTCTATCGCCAACATAAGGGGGTAGCAATGGGAGCTAAGTTTGCTCCCAGCCTGGCCAACTTGTTCATGGCCAAGTGGGAGGAGGATGTTGTCTATGCCATGGCCAACCCACACCTTTTGGTGTGGGCCCGGTACATAGACGACATCCTCCTCCTGTGGACAGGTAGCCATGATGAGTTGGTGGATTTTATGATGACCTTAAATAATAATGATAGGGGCATTGCTTTAACCTTTGAGGCTAGTACAACTTCTGTCCATTTTTTAGATCTGGTCATCAATAGAAAGGAGGGTGGATTCGTTTTTAGTACCCATTTCAAATCCACCGATAGAAATGGTTACATATCGACAGATAGTTGTCACTACAGTTCTTGGATAAAATCAGTCCCTAAGAGCCAATTTTTACGGCTACGCAGGAACTGTACTGATCGTGACACTTTTGTGGTCCAGGCCAGGATGCTGAAAGATAGGTTTGTCGAAAAGGGGTTTAATTCGTCCGATCTGGATAAAGAAATTGAAAATGCCTATAAGGTGGATCGTGAGACACTATTGCAGGACAGACCCAAAGAACCTAATGACATATTCAAATGGTCTTTTTTGACATCCTTTTCGACGCAGCACAGGCATATCAAACGGATTTTTCAACATCATTGGGACGTGTTAAAAACTGACAAAATACTAGGACCACTGTTACCGGAAACCCCTAAGGTGGTTTTTAGGGGCGTTCCATCTCTCAGGAACAAATTGGCTCCTAACGTCATAGACCCACCAAAAAAACGTCTTTTTTTCATAATTGGACTGGTTTCCATCCCTGTAAGAGATGTCTGGTTTGCCAATACAATACCTGTGGCAGAAGGACTAGTCATGAGTTTTCTTCTACCGTCACTGGTCGCACTTATGCAATCAAACAATTTAGCACATGTGCAACTACTGGTATTGTTTATCTGATAACTTGCCCTTGCGGTAAACAATATGTAGGCCGTACCATTAGATCTTTCACTGTACGTGTCTCGGAGCACATCAATCTAATTAAGGCAGGTAGCACCAAACGCACTGTTCCCAGACATTATAGGGAATGTCATGATAGAAACCCCGCGGGTACTCAGTTTCTTATCATAGACAGATATGTGGCTCCCTGGCGGGGGGGGGTCAATTCTCAGGGGTGTCTCCCGTTTAGAGACATACTGGATATACGAGTTGGGGTCCCATTTCCCACAGGGTATAAACGTTGAGTGGGACACCAACTCGTTTATCAATCAGGCGTAATAGATTTTTTGATCTCTCTCTACTTTTTTCTTATACGGACACACCATGTTCGTTTTATTCAGTTTTTTAGTCCGATATCTATTTTATCATATATTGTACCACTTTAAATAATTGTGGCTCTTTGATTAATTCCATATATCATATATGTTTTTTTGGTATTCCAGATGTAGTATGTAATCTTGTTGCCCCTCATTGGGAGTGTCCGGTTGGCTCTATATTTGAGCGTTTTTTGCTATGGCATGGTAAAGCACGCTCCTTTTTTTATAAATAAAAAAAATTTTTTGATATATTTTTATATAAGAATTTCTTATATAAATTTTTTATATATATTTAGTTCCAATAACATTTTTATGCTCAAATTGTAACTCATTTGGATGTTTTTTTAAAGTTTTTTATGAGTTTTTGGACATATACCATTTGTATTGATTTTTCCAGGCTTACATTTGCCATTATGCTTCTCTGTCCCCCTCTGGTGACACCTCTCAGCCTTTCCGGCCCCTTATCATGGTGGGGCTTTGCTTCCGGTATAGCCGCGATCCTATTAAGCTGGGGCCGTGGGCTGATTGGCGGTGAGGCCTGTCAGATGAAGCCCGAGTATATTGCCGTTGCCACTGTGATATTGCGCACGACGTCATTGCGCAGTGTTAGAGCGAGGCTTGGTATTGAGTGTGGAGCGCGGTGGCGCCGCCGCCCTCCCACCCACCAGGCTATCACAATTTGCGCGTGACGTCATCGCGCATCACGGGAACGAGGCTTGGTATTGGGTGTGGGGCGCGGCGGCGTCGCTGCGCTCCCATCCACTATACAATAGGCACTGATAGGGAGGCTTGGTTTCCGGATTGAACAACCGGACCAATGCCATACTGTTTAAGCCAGTTTCCATCATAAATGGGGCTTCATACACATTATGGGTATTCATGTTTACAGCCCCTTCTAACCATCAAGGAATTATTAGTATACTTGCATTGTATGCCCTTTTGAACCGGAAGTGATGGCTATCTGAAGCACTTCCGGTTTCAGACACTCCCAGTGGGGGTCATTATTTGATTATTTGTTTATATAAAGAGCGGTGGGGTGAGGGGGTCCACACCCCAGATGATGACTGTTTAAGTTGAAACATGTTGGGTGGACCTCTCATGACTACCGCTTTACGATTTATATGCTGTTTTCTTCTTCAAAAAATGTGAGTCTGTTTTTTATCTATTTTTTAAATAAATCCAAGTTTAAAAACGTTATCACGCTATGTGAGTGTTTTTCTCTCACATGCCACACATATTATCGGCCTATGGTGTACCCAGTGAAGAGGAAGCCGTGCTGATTTCCTTTCTCCTTCTCTGTGTGACGACGACATCTGACCAGCTGTCACATTCAGACCTGTCGGTCATCAAGCCTTTTTGACCTGTTTTGGCATATGCTATTTCAGGCCAATACTTCTGGTGAGCCTCTATGATTCCTGGTGATGGTTCTGGCACTGATTCCAATCCTCTGTGCATGTTTGGTCTCCATGTGGCCCATTTACCTACCAAGCTGTTCGGTCTAAACAACCCTTCCGCATGCCCAGGAAACACTTGTCCACCATCGTTTATACACTATCATCACAGTTTTTTCACTTATTTTGACATGGACTTCATTTATAATATTATTTTGTGATGTTTTTTACTGTATTTAAGCTTTGTTTATCAATCACATTTCCTTCACATAAGCACTTTTTGGTTCACACTGGAATGTCTATTTTATAATCACTTAATATTTTTGAGTGTTTATTCTTCAGTTTTTATGTATGGAGTTTATAGCGCTACACTTTTTGAATTTTGAATGTTAGTTTAACCCTGAGTCTACAGGTGTGTTGGCTGCTGTTCACTCCCTTCAGCGCAGCGCTGTACTTAATTACTACTTACCACTTTGAGAACGTAAGCCCTTTCCAATCAGATTTCTTATCTATCATGCAATGGTAGACTTTCAAGCAGGGTGTCCCTTGCTAGGTTCAGAGAATAGAACAAACAGGAATTTGTTGTTTTCTGATTGGAGCAGTAGCCTTGAAGTATACTCTATTGGCTCTGACTACAGTAAACGTAGAGAGATTTCCTTCGGATGCTTAGGAGCAGGGCATATGGGTGGGAGGACAGGGTCTTCATGGAGGTGAAACGCTGAGATCACATTTGAAAGTAAAGAAGACCTTTGGCTTAAGAAAGCCTTGTCATTGTGAAGTATAAGGAAATGCTCTATACAGCAAAGGGACACCAGTTCAGAAAAACATCTGGCAGAGGTGATAATCAAAATGGCTACTTTGCATGAGAGATCCTATAGGGGGAAATCCCTGATAGGTTCAAAGGGTGATTTCTGCAGGGCAGAGAACCAAGCTGTGATCCCTATGAAGCATGGGGTGCTGCAAGTGGGGCCTAATATGAAATACACCTTGATTGTTTTTTTTAGGGATAGTGAAGCCAGAGGCCTTTGAAAAAGAAAGGATAAGGGCTGGGACCTGACCTTTAGGAGTACTTAAGGTCAATTTCTGGTCAAGACCAAATCATAGGAAGGTCAGAATGTGAATTACAGAATAATCTGTGGGATTGAAGTGCCTGTGTTCACACCAGGCAAAAAAAAAAAAAAAAAGGTTTCCAGGTGAGATAAATAGATATTCCTGGAAAAGGCTTTTCTTGCTTTTAGCAAGGTAGGAATCAGACTCAGAAACCCCTCAATCCTTTAACACCAGCTATGCCATTAAATCTAAAGACTAAGAAACAGGATAAAATAGAGGGCGCCTTGAGATAGTAGATCTGGTCTGTTCTGAAGAAGCCGGAGTCATCTACTATACATCTGAACATGTCCGTGCGCCAGATTCTTGTGTCTTTTTCAACCTAACTATATATGATCATTAGACTTCACATTCTATCTGTTCATGAACAGGGAATGTTTTCCAGGTTTTTTGTAGGTCTCTTTGTACCAAATGCCAAGGCTTTCAGGAACAGAGGCGATGGCATTTTCAACATTAGTATGTTGCATCAAGCTTCTGCTTCAACATAGTGAAATTAGGGGAGAAGAATCTTCAGAAGGTTCCTCCAATACAGCCTCAGAATCCTCTTCATTTGGTTCTGTCTTCTAGGACTGGCACATCAGGATTTAACTTCAGTTGAGAAAAAGGGGTAGGAGAAGGTATTTTTCGGCCTTGGCCTTTTAAGGCTATAATCTGTCTAAGGAAATATGACATGGATGCAGAGAATTGTGCTTTAGTCAAATAGGCTGCTTGTTGCATACCTGAAATAGAGCTAGCATTGGATGCTGAGACAGGTGTTAGAGCTGGTTGCTCCAGTGCAAGGGGTGCATCATCACAGACCTGTTTTTACAGTAATGCCGCATACACATGGTCGGACTTTCCGACGTAAAATGTGCGATCGGAGCTTGTTGTCGGAAATTCCGACCGTGTGTAGGCTCCATCGGACAGTTTCCATCGGAGGCTCTTTACCACGTGATCAGCCTTGTCCAATCACGGCTGATCACGATGTAAATAGGAAGAACCGTTGATCAGCTTTTCCTCACTCGCGTCTGACAGACGCGAGGAGAGCCGATTGGCGGCTCTCCTGACAGGGGGGGGTCTGCGCTGATTGTTTATCAGCGCTGCCCCCCCTCAGATGACCACACTGGACCACCAGGGAGTCCCGGACCATTGGATGACTGAACCATCAGACATTGCAATCTGATTCAATAGCTGCAGAGGAGTGTCGGGAGAGTGGAACCGAGCGAGCAAGGGGCTCGTTACTTTGGCTGGCAGCGGTGGGATTTGCTCTCCAGTTACTGGGATACTCCAAACCAGCCTGCAGGAGAGCCACGCTGAAAGACTTACTTGAGAGCCGTGGAGGGAATGGTGGGATCGTGCTTCCTTGCCGTGAACACATCCAAACCATCACCTGGATCCAAGGTAGTAGGATAGCAGGAGAGGAGAAATACCAGCCACCATGGATGAGGAATTCAGAAGCAGGTTGCGAGAGCAGATACAGCACAGAGGACCAGTATCAGAGCAGGTCCTGCTAGGATGGTTTGATTCTGTCCGCTGTGAGCTCTGGAAGGAAGCGCTAGCCCGTGAGCAGCGACACCAGGGAAAAGTTCTCCCCTCCGTCTATGTGAGGTACTGGTCGCAGTATGAAGTGCGAATGCTGTTTTTGGGGGAACAGCCGAACCAGGAGTGGACAGCCGAGTTAAGCAGGCTGATCCGGGCAAAAATGCGGTTGGACGAGAGCTACAGAGCCCTCCAGTGGTATGTAGCCCATGGACGGCGGATGACAGCCCCACGGAAGGCTTTGACTATGATGGCCTGGGATTGTTATACTGGAGGCTGTCCAGGGACCCTGACTTTGGAAGTGATCGGGAGGGGCGTTTGGAGGAAATAATGGAGCACAGTGAGCGGAGACTGAATGTCTCAGAAGTGCACTGGGCACTGGAAGATTTGGAGTTTCTGGCCATTCAGGAATGGGACTTGGAGATCGCCTACAAACAGCTGTTAGACTCTGCTCAGCAGCAGGGTGGTGCTCCCTTTGCCTGGGACTGTCAGGAAATACCAGTTGGCAACTCTGAAATCCTGGCTGAAGAGTTGACAATGTGGCAGAGTAACGGTGTGCTTTGCCAAACTGCACCTGCAGCTATGGAGGCGGAGGTCTTATGGCAGATGCAGCAAGTTCTGACTGACCTTGATTAACCTGTTTCTGCATTGGATGATCTTGGATGGAGGAATGTGCCTGTCCCCAAACCTGAAGTGCTGACAACAGGGCAGAGCTCTGCCAACCTCTGCCCAGCACTGATAGCATCTTCTGGGTTCCAGGGACAGGAGATGGTAAACCTTTATCCCCAGACACCAGTTGCAGAGACAGGTAATTTGATAGACTTTTTTGCTGAGGAAGAACAACCTGGTGAGCCTCCAGCAGAAGAGGAGCTGTTATTAGGGCCAAACTTCACTATGCTCTGCCCAGCACCAACAGAAGTATCTGTGAAGTTACAAGGAACTTCCCCAGCTGAAGAGCTGGCAACCGGACAGAGGGTCCAAGACCTCTGCCCCACACCTGTGGCAGTTTCGGAGGCTCAGGTTGAGAAGGAGGTGGTCACGTCCCAGCAGCAGATCAGGATACAGGGGGAGAAGGGAGAGGAGGTGTTCGTTGTCCCTCCCCAACAGTTAGCCGGAGCAGATGGTGTGGGGTTTCCAGCAGGAGGGCTGGCAACAGGGCCGAGTACTGCTGGACTCTGCCCTCAACTAACAGAGGATGGATTTCCTGTGAAGGTGGATGGGACTTCAGTCTCCACCTGTATACCCCAGGGATGCTGGGCAGTCGGCCCAGATCCCCAACAGCATGACGGAGTGAGCCCAGACACCCTGTCTTCTCTCCAGCGGCAGAAAGGACTCCAGGGAGAAGGGCCAGTCCAGGCCTCTCCCCAGCGGCAGATATGTTCTCTGAGAGAGGCAGAGATTGGCTGGGTGAGTAATACTTTGTTTGGAACAATTTGTTGTTTGGGGTACTGTGTGGGTACAGGCATTAGAGGACTGGAACTACTGACTAACTTCGGAGTCAACCCGTCTGGGGTCTTCTCCTATGTTAGTCTCCTGCCGAAAGGGGAGAAATGTGACAGATCTAACCAGAAAAGAGACTTTTGGAGGGGACTGTATGCTAGCCTCTTGCCGATCGATTGGGGGCCCTTGTATTTGGGGGAACGGTGCTCTTTGTGAGCTGTATGTCTGGGGACCCTGGATTTGCCATATTGGAATAGTGGCTGATTCATAATGCTGGGACAGATACTGTTAGGAGATGCTGATGTAAATTCCAACACCTGTCTGTCTATTGTCTGCTAAAATGTGTATTGTAAATAAGTCTACTATGGGATCTAAGAGTCATTAGATCCCCATTGTTATTTGTATTAATTAACTCTGCTATTGTGTGAAGAAGAGTCTATGTTGATTGTGATAATGTTGATTGGATTTTCTGAACTACAAGATGGCCAGTCTGGCCTAAAGGTCATGTCTGAGTCATCTAGTCTGTCTAAAGGGATTAGTTAATTAGCTCATGTTAATTAGGTTACAGCTGTATTGTTAGAGTAATATGAGCAGGAGGTCTGCACCTACACTTTGAGTGTATAAAAGCCTGTATTTTGTCAATAAAGATAGATTCCTGTTTGAACTTACATACAGCCTGCCTGGTGTTTGTTCTGAGCTATCACAACTGGACTAGAACGGCACAGAGCTGTGGTTCTAGTCCCGGACCATTGGATGACCGAACCATCAGACATTGCAATCCGATTCAATAGCTGCAGAGGAGTGTCGGGAGAGTGGAACCGAGCGAGCAAGGGGCTCTTACTTTAATGTGACAGACCTAGCCGGGAGAGAGACTTTTGGAGGGGACTGCATGCTAGCCTCTTGCCGATCAATCGGGGGCCCTTGCATTTGGGGGAACGGTGCTCTTTGTTAGCTGTATGCTTGGGGACTCTTGAGGTGGTATTACTGTGGATTCGGGTCCTGGTCCCCCAGGAGACACAGACTCTGGGGACCCTGGATTTGCCATATTGGAATAGTGGCTGATTCATAATGCTGGGACAGATACGGTTAGGAGATGCTGATGCAAATTCCAACACCTGTCTGTCTATTGTCTGCTAAAATGTGTATTGTAAATAAGTCTACTATGGGATCTAAGAGTCATTAGATCCCCATTGTTATTTGTGTTAATTAACTCTGCTATTGTGTGAAGAAGAGTCTATGTAGATTGTGATAATGTTGATTGGATTTTCTGAACTACAAGACGGCCAGTCTGGCCTAACAGTCATGTCTGAATCATCTAGGCTGTCTAAAGGGATTAGTTAATTAGCTCATGTTAATTAGGTTAATTAGGTTACAGCTGTATTGTTAGAGTAATATGAGCAGGAGGTCTGCACCTCCACTCTGAGTGTATAAAAGCCTCTATTTTGTCAATAAAGATAGATTCCTGTTTGAACTTACATACAGCCTGCCTGGTGTTTGTTCTGAGCTATCACAACTGGGTTAGAACAGCACACAGCTGAAGTTCTAATCCCGGAGCATTGGATGACCGAACCATCAGACGTTGCAATCTGATTCTACAGCTGCAGAGGAGTGTCGGGAGAGTGGAACCGAGCGAGCAAGGGGCTTGTTACAGGGGGGTCTGCGCTGATTGTTTATCAGTGCTGCCCCCCCTCAGATGACCACACTGGACCACCAGGGACGCCACTAGAACCACCAGGGAAGGGGGCAATATGTGGATGGCCAGGTATGTACCCCATGGCCATCCACATGCTCAAATGAATGCCCAATCTGTGCCCACAAATGGGCACTGATTGGCACCAGTATGTACTAACACATCAGTGATGCCCAGCAATGCCACCCATTAGTATCAGTGCCACCCAGTGACATCAGTGCAACCCGTCAGTGCCCATCAGTGGTGCCAAGTGCCCATCAGTGGCGCCTACAAGTGCCCAGCTGGTATAAATTATTATAGTTTTGGTGTTATTTATACCAGCTACTAACTATAGATGCTTAGAATAATCCCTCTTGCATTATGCCTACAACTATAATACTTAAATCCAACTGCTTTGCTGTAAACATCAATGCTTCAGGTTTCTTTATACCTGCTAGACACCTAACTTTTTGAATATATTAATTTTGCTTTAAGGTCCTTGACCTCTGTTTAGGGGTTGATACCATCGCCTAGCAACATCTTGTGGGTCCCCAATCCGGTGGTACCAGTAGGGAGCTTTTTTCATTTTCGGCTGTCACCAACGTTCATCCCGTCCTCGCTGCAGGATTGGTACAACATCACACCTGCAATTTTCCTGCACTGGCCGCACGTGCTTCTACATTTGATTGTAGAATTGGCAGTCTTCATTTTCCTTTTGCTTTTACTATTATTCATTTCCAAGTGACTGGTATGTATGTCTTTACTCGGCCTCAATGATGCTCATCCCTGCTTACCCTGAACATGAATTTTATGTGTAATTTTGTCTCATTGTAGAAGTACCAACACAGCAGTGTTACCTTATATGACATACCCCTGAAGAAAGGCCTCTACAGAGGTCCAGAAACATGTTGGGATCAGTATTGAAGGATCTGCTTTTTTAATTCATGTCTACCATATGAATTTGTCTATGCTGTATATGTAATATCTTTTCAGTGCTATGTGCACCTATATTTTTATAAACATTAAAAATCTTTTTTTACCAATTATTGATTAATTGCCCTAAAAGTCCCTAGTATTCTTTGGGGGGTACTCTCTTTATAATATTGTTCAATTTGGGATGTTGGCAACACATGGGTCTTCTTGGGTGTATTACTTTAAATTACAATATTCAGAATGAGTTGTCGGTTTTTGCCTCCTTTCCTCATGTTTCTCGGGTGCTGGGCTGACACCACAAGCTACTGCACCATCTGCTTGCCTTCTCTGAGAATTGATCTGGGTGTTGCCTATCTTTTCAGTAATCACTTTGTGTTGCGTTGCTTACACACACACAAAAAACATTGTTAGAGGTTATCGTGTGTGTGTGTGTTTTTTTTTTTTTTTTTTTTTTTTTTAATATCAACTTAAAGATGTGCTGGGTTAGGGGTATAGTCGATATTTATAATCCGAGATAACCAATTTAAGTGGTAGGTATATCACAGTTATCATTAAGAGCTAGGCATTAACCCCATATCTTGGTATATTTCAGGAGGACAGCCTCTGGCTTTGTCAATTTATATATAGGCAGGTTAATTAGTTTTATTGATTTTTCCAAAAATTAATATTGAGAGGATCTGTGCGTCTAATGGAGCGCTTCCGTTTTTCTTGCATTGTATAGAAGAATCTTCAGCAATTTTTTGTTTTGCGAGACTAGGTCTACATTTTTAATGATACCCAATACGCACCATTTAGGGTTACACATATTAGGCACATAAAAATGGGTAGAGATGAAGGCAGTGATTTGGCATCAAAAGGGTTTAAAACTTTTACAGCTCCATGCTGTATGAAGTAAATCGCCAGTTTCTTTTTGGCATTTATGACCGTTAAAGAATTCATACCAATTTTGATCTGAAATGCCCAGAATATCTTTTTGCCATTGGTTTTGCGGTTTAGTTTGTGAGATTTGCCTCAAAGGAGGAGTGTTCTAGAAAGTGGAAATTAGACTTATGAACCGGTTAAAGTAGAGTACTTTGGAAGTTTAGAAGTGAAGTTGTAAACCCAGAGTCCCTGTTTGGGCTTAAGCTGTGTGTCTGAATTGAAGGTATCTGAAAATACCAGACTTCTGTGATACCAAACTCTTCTTGTAGCACAGGAAAGGCTTTAAAAGGAACCTTGTGAGAATGGCAGAATTTTTACCACCAAGTTTATTTATTTTTTAGTGAATTTGTGAATAGTTTTCAAACACAAGTCCTGGTTTTCTGATTGTTTTAACGTAGGAATACTATTTAGGAAACCTGTAAAAGTGAGGCTGAAGTATTGGTTTAGTACAGGGTAAACGCAGAGGCCAGGCTTCACCTGTCACAGTGGACATACCCCCCAAAGGGGTCTTTAGGGTCCGGGTTGCATGGATGAACCACAGGCCTGGACCTGTGTAGCAGCCACATGTGTTGCACTAGGATCCAGTGCCTGAAACATAATAGCCCATCCTCACTGTGTGGGGTCTGGGTACAGCTCTTAAGGAAGAAGAAAGAAGAAGAGAAAGCCTCCACAATCAAATCTACCTAAAAATCCCAGGTCTCTTTGAAAAACTTGTGCTGACAGGCTTTTGTCCGCTTAAACCAGGTAAAAAAAAAAAAAAAAAAAAAAAAAAAAATCAACTATGGGTCAAAAGCACCTGTCAGTGAATTTAGAATGTTCACAGAAGCAGCTCAAACGAATGACAATGACATAAGCCCAAAGCTTGTTGACATAGGGGGTTATTTAATAAAAGGCAAACCCACTTTGCACTACAGGTGCACTGCAGCTTTATTAGCTTACCTGTAAAATCTTTTTCTTGGAGTACATCATGGGACACAGCGCCTTAATGGGTTATGGGCCACCTTCAGGTGTTGACACTGGTATACCCAATCAAGGAAGTTCACTCCCTATATAACCCCTCCTCCTTCCAGGAGCACATCAGTTTTTGTAGCAAAGCAATATACTTAAATCCCAAAAAGAAGGGAGGGACCGCTGTGTCCCATGATGTACTCCAAGAAAGGGATTTTACAGGCAAGCTGTAAAAAATATCCTATTTTCTTTATCATACATCATGGGACACAGAGCCTTAAGTAATTACTTGATGGGATGTCCCATAGCAATGCTATTTGAGGGGAGGGAGAGACAACCCGCAGGGTACCCCCAGACTTGAGGAATTATACTGCTGCCTGCAGCACACTGCGCCCAAAGGCGATATCCTCATACCTCCTTACATCCACCTGATAAAATTTTTGTGAATGTATGCACTGAAGACCAAGTTTGCGGCCTTACAGATCTGAGCCATGGAGGCCTGGTGATGCTCTGCCCAAGAAGCACTAACCGCCCTGGTAGAGTGCGCCTTAACTTGAAAAGGGGGAATCTTACCCCTTAAAATATAAGTTTGAATTATAACTTGCCAAATCCACTTAGCGACAGTGGATTTTGACGCTGCCTGTCCGTTCTTAGGACCCTCTGGCAGAATAAATAAGACATCAGTCTTACGAATCTGCGCAGTTGTCTTTAAATAGATTCTCACTGCTCTCACCACATCAAGACAATGTAGTGACTTTTCTTCCCTGGAACATGGTTTTGGGAAAAAACGATGGCAGGACAATATCTTGGTTCAGGTGAACCTGAAACCACTTTTGGCAATAAGCCTGGACGAGGGCGTAACACCACTCTGTCCTCATGAATAATCAAATATGGCTCTTTACAAGAAAGAGCAGCCAATTCCGAAACCCTCCTTGCGGAGGATATAGCATGCAAAAATACCAGCTTCCTTGTCAAAAGGATAAAGGGAATAAGCTGTATCGGTTCAAATGGCTGTTTTTGTAACACTGACAAAACTAAGTTCAAGTTCCAAGGGCTCAAAAGGTGATTTAACTGGCGGATTAATCCGCATCACCCCTTGCATGAAACCCACGTTTTCTGGGTTTTTGAAGGTTAAACATGTAATAGGGGTGGAGCCCTTTGTTTCTTTCCATTTTTTCTCTTTTTTTTTGCTTTTTACTCTGTCAGGTGTTTCAGGTGTTTGTAATTGCTTACCTGCTATATATTCATGTTTAACAACCTTCAACTTAGCTATGAATAAGCATCGGTTGATGTGAAACGCATTAGCAGCTATCCCACTTCATCTACCTTCTATCGACCTGTTTTGCATTTATTTAATTTATTTACAATAAATGTGTTTTTTTCTACACGGACGTGCGGCCGTCCAGAATTTTTCTTCTTTGTTTTCCAAGATTTGTGCAGAGCCAGCACCTGTGAGGCTGTGTGAGGGCGTTAACCACTAGAGAGAAGCAAGTGTCCTGTGAGCGGCTTTTTCCTTCTCTATCGCTGCATCTGGACTTTGCCTTTGATTTGCCAGCTCGGACAGCTATACACTTCAGATTTACTTTTTTGGATATTTACATTGGTTTCTGTGAGATCCTTTGAGGTCCCTATCAATGGATACCCTCAACAGCCAAGCACCTGTTTCATCGAAAGTCATGGTCACTCCCGAAGTAGACCTGGGATTTAGCCGAACTTTGACAGCTCCAGTTGACAATCCGTTAAGAAGTAACCAAGGTATTTCAATTCAGAACTTAAACACTGCTGATTTGGTTCTCAAACGCATATTCTGGAAATTGGAAACTCTTATGGCAAAAGAAATTAGAGCATATTGGGATGTGAATACACTTTCTTAATACATACAATTGGAACAAATACCTCGAGGGCTGCGCATAAAAAAAAGTTTCCAACCTTTGAATTTCCGGACGAGGACACGAAATCAGAATGGACTCTGTCTGCCTGCTCACTTAAATTGATGAACATTATTATTAATTCAAAACAAAATTGAATTGGATTGTATACAAATGGAAATAGCCCAATTACAAAAGGAACTTGCTGGTTCTTGAGCCATGCCTGGATATAGGTAATTGGACAGTCAACTCAATAAAAAACTAGACAAACTGGAAAAAGGAGTAATTGCAATGAAATCAGAAAAACGCATTAGAGATCAGTTGGACTATGATACTAATAAAGTTTACATCTGGGAAAAAAACCTGCTTTCCGCCCCCATCGAGCACGGAGAGCACCCTCTGGAAAAAGGGTCAGTTTTTCCGAAACGGTAGGAGATATCACATGCGATACTTTGGCAGTGACGGGATCGGAATCGTCTTCAGATCACAGTCCAGCCAATACACGTTCACACGGTTACAATAGTGCTCCTTTAAACCAGGGAAGACATGGCCACAGCAAGAACAAATAGAAAAGAAAAGGAAAACGAGAAGAGGAGGTAAAAGACATAAAAGAACCCAGTGGAAGCAGTTATCAGCTACGGGGCCGGAAACCACAGAGAAATTGAATGTTGTCAACTTGTCAGCACGGTCCTTGTCTGAATTTGACATCTCTCTTCTTTCGAAGGGTTTGAATTCTTGCCCATCCCAACACTTTGATTTGTTTACCACTATTGTAGATGTTAATAAATTAGCACGAACACTTACATTACGGAAACATTATCTTTCAGAACAAAAAGGATAAAGTTGCACCTCCATCAGAAGTGGCATCAAGTGGTGAGTCTACGTTTTCTCCTTTACTGTTTTCTGACGTCTGTGCTTTAATAGATCTCACTGATTTGGCATATGAATCCAGTAGGCATACAGCTGATGGTTCCTCTGTCCCTAACCCAGTGTCACTCAAAATCAGATCAGATTTCTATCCCATTAATTCGAGGGGTAATAATATGGATTCATATCAGAAATTGGTGGAAAGAGATCTCACCATCTTGGCCAGAAAGACTCCCCATAACTCAACCTCAAATCTTAGCGCACAAGAAAAAACATCTTTATGGGATTTACAGAAAGACACGTTCATAGTAATTAAAAATGCCGACAAGGGTGGAGCTGTGGTTGTCATGCAAGCCTCAACATATAAGGAAGAAGCTTTGAGGCAACTCTCAGACAGGGATACCTATAGTGTGCTTAAAGGGGATCCTACGGACATTTTCAAGAAAGAACTCTCATCCCTTTTAGATAGAGGTGTTTCTGCAGGTATACTGTCAGTCAGGGATAAAGAAATGTTGATTCCCGATTTCCCTATCATGCCTATCTTCCATCACCTTCCAAAAGGTGCACAAGGGACTTACTCCATTGACTGGGAGACCCATTGTCGCAGGAAATGGGTCGCTCAATGAGCGCCTGGGACAGTGGGTCGACCAACAGCTACAGCCTTTGGTAATGGATCTCCCCAGCTATCTCTGGGACACCAAAGAGCTTTTGGCCAAGCTTGATACTATTAATACTGATTAATACTTGATACTATAAAATGGGACGACAACTTCTGCTGGATCTTGTGCGACGTTTCCAGTCTTTATGCCTCAATTCCCCATACATCTGGATTGCAGGCGGTTATGGCTTTACTGCTTACCCTTCATTGGTTTTGAGTTTATACGATGCAGTTTTGGGATTTATTTAACTTTCTTGGGACTGGCATGATGCAGCTTGTGGAGCGAGACTCTTGCGTTCACAGTGCAGCTCACTTCACACACTGAGGATGGGAGTTTCTTGAACTTTGATTACCCCTTGTTTTGTTTTCTTTTTCTCTTTTTTCTTTCTCTCGTTCTTTTTTGTTTTATTTTTTCTTTTGATTTATTTGCCAGAATGTGTCCTTTTTCATAAATCTTTTTTACAGATGGATACTTTTGGGACAGATGCGGGCTGTGCTAGTAACCCTTTTCTTCATTTTTTGCCATATATTAATAGAGTTGTTTTTGATATATATTGTTATCACGTTTGCTAGCCTATTCTGACAGGTTATCTCTGTCTATGTTACCCATCCAATAGCATATATATATATATATATATATATATATATACACACACACACACACACACACATACATACATACATACATACATACATATATATATATTGCTTTGATGCTTTGATCCAGATAATTTAGCATTGGGACAGATTTGAAAGGTTTCTGGGTTCTGTGCACTGCAGCGTGTGGAGCGAGACTCTTTGCCTCGAGCACAGCTCGCTCTTCAGGCTGGCAGCGCGATGTTCTACCAGGGATGGCTTTTTCCTTCCTTGCTCAAGTTTGTTTCGATATTTGTCTGTTATAGACCGATTATCTCCGATATCTTATTTTATATAAGGTTTCACTTTAGGATAGTGAGAAGACAGAGTTTGTGATTCTGCTTTTAAGTGGGCTAGACTTTGAGTATATAGCTTTATATGTCCATCATACTATTTCGGATGTCCTTAACGGTTGTAACTGTCATTAGTTCGAGCTTTTATTGCACATGTTTGTATTGTCGCATGTCTTGTTTGGATGGCCATGCAGTGTTCCATATGATTCACTATAAGGGCAGCTTTATTAATTTTTTCTCGTTCTATTTTAATCTAACAATGTGGACACTGTTTTGGTATCTTCTAAATGCACCTTGGTCATCATGCTTCTATAGGATAAACATTTTATTGCATTTTTTGATCGAGGGTGCCGGAAACATGAAGAGAAATCACATATTTACGCATAGATCTATATATTTCTGTTATATTGATGTTATGTCGAATATATTTTTTGTTTTTTTCCCTTCTTTAGACATTTGTCCATGGGTTAATTCTGCGGCACACTACAACGTGTTTGTGAATCGCATGCATCTAGTAGGATTTATTAAAATATAAAATATTTGATACAAACTTTGCGATCATAAAACCAGAATTTTATAGGAATGTTAGAGTTCTTTTAACTATACACATTTTCTTATTAGCAATTCACGTTTTCTGGGTTTTTGAAGGTTAAACATGTAAATAGGGGTGGAGCCCTTTGTTTCTTTCTGTTTTTTTTGCCTTTTACTCTGCCAGGTGTTTCAGGTGTTTGTAACTGCTTACCTGCTATATATTCATGTTTAACAACCATCAACTTAGCTATGAATAAGCATCGGTTGATATGAAACGCGTTAGCAGCTAACCCACTTCATCTACTTGCGATGTGACCTGTTTTGCATTTATTTAATTTTTATTACAACAAACGTGTTTTTTTCTACATGGAAGTGCAGCCGTCCAGATTTTTCTTCTTTGTTTTCCAAGATTTGTGCAGAGCCAGCACCTGTGAGGCTGTGTGAGGGCGTTCACCACTAGAGAGGAGTAAGTGTCCTGTGAGCGGCTTTTTCCTTCTCTTGCATGAAACCCCAGACTAAAGAATGCGTAGCAAGCGGTCTTTGAAATAAAATCGATAAGGCTGAGACTTGGCCCTTAATACTTAGTACTCAGGGCCAACTTCATCTCTATGCTGAATTGTAGAAAGGTAAGAACTCTGCCTATGATATATCTCCGAGGGTGCCATCCCTTGGATTCACACCAGGAAACATAAGCCTTCCAGACTCTATAATATATAGTTCTGGAAGCTGGTTTCCTTGCATTAATCAAAGTAGAGACAACTGACCCAGAAAGCCCACGTTTCTTGAGAACGTGGGTTTCAATTTAGCATTCGAAAAGTAGGATGGAATATCGGCCCGTGAGAGCAGGTCTGGCCTTATTGGAAGGGACCATGGATCCTCCACTGCCTTCTTTACGATTTCTGCATACCATGACCTTCTGGGCCATGCTGGTGCTGCCAGAATTACCAGTTTTCTTTCCAGCTTGATCCTGCAAAGAAGTCAAGGCAGCAATTGAATAGGGGGAAATGCATAGATCAGTGAGAACTGATCCCACGGTATCACCAACGCATCTGTTCTGCACGCGAATGGATCCTTTGTTTTGGACACAAAGTTGACTTACTTTATGTTGAACTGGACGCTAGAAGATCTACGTGCAGAGTCCCCCATCTTTGACAAACAGCCCGAAAATATGTCGCGGTGAAGAGACCATTCCCCTGGGAATAACCTGCTTGCGGCACAAGTAGTCCGCCTGCCAATTCTCTATTCCCGGAATGAAGACTGCCGATAAGCACAGAATATTTCTTTCTGCCCAAGTTAGAATATGGTTCACCTTCCTCTGCGCTGAGAGACTCTTGGTGCCTCCTTGGTG
Organism: Aquarana catesbeiana; assembly: GCF_042186555.1. NCBI lineage: Eukaryota > Metazoa > Chordata > Amphibia > Anura > Ranidae > Aquarana > Aquarana catesbeiana. Next base: position 156,419,115 of record NC_133330.1, on the reverse strand, counting down.
ATTGATATAGGCCACAACCGTGACATTGATGGATTGGATCCTGACAGGACAATCCCTTAACCTGGAAGTCCAGGCTTTCAGAGCCAGACACACTGCCCGAATCTCTAGGATGTTGATGGGCAAGGCTCTTACGATTCTTGAACACTGTCCTTGGACAGTTGTCCTCCCTAGTACTGCTCCCCAGCCTGAAAGGCTGGCATCTGTCATTACCATTTTTAAGATAACTGGTCTGAAGGATTTTCCTTTTAGCAGATTCTTTAGTAGGCTTTGGGACACCCTTGGGGACAGCCGCATTGGCAAGTCCAAAGCTTGGATCGTTTTGTTCCAAGCAGATAGAATACTGTTTTGCAACAGTCTCGAATGGAACTGGGCATAGGGAACTGCTTTGAATGAAGCCACCATCTTTCCTAACAACCTCATGCAAAGGCAAATGGAGGGATCTCCTTTTGACCTGACCCTCCACACCAAATCTCTTTTGGAGTTGTTTTTTGCCTGGGCAAGAACACCCTTTTTCTGGGCTGTATAATGATCACACCCAAAAACGCTAGCTTTTTTAGCGGTTTTAAGGGAGACTTCTCTAGGTTGAGAACACAACCCAGACCTTTCCAGGTAACTGGATGTAATGCATACACTTTACTCCGAACACCGATTTGTCTATTAGCAATAGATCGTCTAGGTATGGCAAGACTGTTTATGCCCTGTGCCCTTAACCTGGCTATAGGTGGGGCTAGCATTTTTGTGAACACTCGGGGTGCTATAGCTGGCCTAAGGGCAAGGCTAAAAACTGAAATGCTGCTGTTCTACTTTGAACCGCAGAAACCTTTGGTGAGCGGAAAACATATGGGCATGCACATATGCATCCCTGATGCCGATAGACGCCAGAAGTTCTCCTCCTTGTAGGATAGAAAACTACTGACCTGATCGACTCCATAGAAAAGAGCGGATCTTCAGGAACCGATTTAGATTCTTTTAAATCTAGAATGGATCTGTTGAATTTCTGCGTGGATCTGTATATGTACAGGAAACGCATGAAAATGCTGTGAAGGTTTTAAGGAACATAGGAAGAAACAGAACTATCAGCTGACTCTACCAGAGGTAGCTTGAAAGAGGCACAAACCATCTCTGTAAGAGATTTGTACCAGAAATCTTCAGATTGTGAGGCTGAAAAAGGTTCAACTCCAGTTGTTTCCTCCACAGAGGGGTAATCGGTTTCCCTTATTTCCTGATCACCTGAGGGTAACCCCTCATCCTCTACCCACTGTTCCCTTGATAAGGGGTCTAAGGTGGGGGAAGGGGGATCTAATATGTTTCCTATCCTTTTGGATAGCGGATGCGATTAAGTCGCTAATTTTCCTTCTAGGCCCTGCAGGGCAGAGGAAAACTGCATTTTCAATCATGTATACAGGGGCTGAAATGTTTTCTGTGCCTGGGCCTGAGGCTTTCCTCTAGAGTCTGACGGTGGAGGCCATCGCCACTGCCTAGAGGCAGATGACCCTGGTGCAGGGGAAGGAGTCAGTATAAATAAAAGTACGTTTATACCTTCTTTTGGGCAAAAGAGTACCTTTTCCACTAGAAATCATTTGGATATATTTGCCAAATTCTACCCAAAAAGTCGCACCCCATGAAAAGCTTTTTGCAAGGTGCTTCGGCTGACCAATCTTTTAACCCGGGATCCCGGGGTCCAGCTCTCTAAAAAGAGAAGCATTACAGGCAAGACCTCATTTCTTCGGATACGAGGCCCGGGTACCGTTCAATTCGGCCAAAAAGACACTTTGAATGGATCCAGCTGCATGGCTAGCCCCAGCATGGATTGCTCCAGTGAAGCTCAGCACAGCACATTTTTACTCGTGACCAACACCTTAGACACTGGCGAAAAAACTGAGGTACTCTCACCAGTGGGAGGGGTTATATAGGGAGTGCACTTTTTAATTTGGGGCGTGGCAGTGTCCATCACCTGAAGGTGGCCTATAACCCACACAGTAACTACTATGGCTCTGTGTCCCGTGATGTACGATAAGAAAAGGTATTTAGGAATATGATTTTTGAAAAACTGACAGTACTTTATATCTTCATACAACAGTAGGGACGCCAGTTATTTGTAAATCTGACCTTACAACTACTTTAATTCTACTGAGGCAGTTGAACATAACTATAGAGCTTTAAATGCCAATTTCTCCTTTTGAAAAAAAAATAAATGCACATATTTTTATTTTTTTTTCTTTCATGCAAAAAGTGCGTTCATTTTTTTTTTTTTACAGGGACCTGCAAAGCTTTGCACCCACAATCGGTGGATCATGGGTGCAATGTCAGGATCCTGCAGACATGTCCTCCAGCTTTCTTGCCCATACCTCTGAACGGGCTCCCTGTTTGAAAGCTAAAGAAAGTGTCAATGAACTATGAGAGCGCTCATCACCACCCTTGCAGTCCACTGAACTACAAGTCATCTGCTGTCGTGAAAGACACGATTCGTAGTTTCTTCATTCACAGATCATAGCGAAAAAAAATGACAGCTGTGCAGACAGACCCACACAGATTTTAAAATGTGACAGCAGCTGTGGGGGTGAGAAACACCCTCCCGCTTACACAGGGAAAGGGGGGGGGGGGGGGAGAGAGGCGTCTGCGTGAACATGTTACGCCATAAATACTGGTGTAATATATAACATGTTTAAAAGGTGAACCTATCCATTCATTCTCTTTGAACCTGAAAGTGTTCTGCTCACACAATCATGTACTTTTATAAGCGCACACACAAAGCTCTTATAAAATAAAAGGATTAGTACAAAGCAAGGAATTTGGAAGGAACACTTTAACCACTTGCCACCCAGGCCAATTCTGACATTTCTCTCCTACATGTAAAAATCATCTTTTTTTGCTAGAAAATTACATAGAACCCCCAAACATTATATATGTTTTTTTTAGCAGAGACCCAAGAGAATACAATGGTGGTCATTGCAACTTTTTATCTCGCATGGTATTTGTGCAGCAATTTTTCAAAAGCTTTAAAAAAAAAAAAAAAAAAAAAAATGCTTTCATGCTTAATGGCATGCGGAATGGCGTCAAACTTCAGTACTTAAAAATCCCCATAGGTGACGCTTTAAAAAAATTTTTACTGGTTACATATTTTGAGTTACAGATAAGGTCTAGCGCTAGAATTATTGCTCTTGCTCTAACGTTCGCGGCGACACCTCACGTGTGGTTTGAACACCGTTGTCATATGTGGGCGGGACTTACGTATGCATTCGCTTCTGCGTGTGAGCACACGGGGACAGGGGCACTTTGAATTAATTTTTTTAATTGTTAAATTTACTTTAAAATTTTTTAGATTGACACTTTAAAAAAAAAATAAAAATTTGATCACTTTTATTCCCATTACAAGGAATGTAAACATCCCTTGTAATAGGAATATGGGAATGCTCGGTCCTCTTTACAGTGAGATATGGGGTCAATAAGACCCCACATCTCACCTCTAGGCTGGGACAGTTGGAAAAAAAAAAAAAAAAAAAAAAAAAAGATCTCAGCTTCCCAGCCGAGGCGGCATCGTTTGTTTGAATGCAGAGGCCAGGCGTGATGTCATAACATCGCGCCCGGCCTCCGACCGATTATAGAGACTCCGGCGACCATCTGGTCTGCCGAAAATCTCTATGGTAAACATCCGGGGCCGGCGGATCCGTTCTCCGACTCACCAATGGCAGCGGTGAGTTGGAAGAAGCACCGGAGGGAGCATCAATCAGATATACTCGCACAAAATCAAGTACGTCCTATGACGGCCGACGTGTGAGAAGTGGTTAAAATATATTGCACCAAAAAAAATAAATAAAACACACACAAAAAAAAAAAGGAAAGTCTTGCAATCTATTAAGCATGGGACAACATCAATTGTGCTTTTGGGGTGAGAGGGAAATTGTATAAGAAATTTTCAATATAGAAACTTAGGGCTGAAAGTGGCTGAGTATACAAATGGGGAGTATAATACAAAGCACTGCACAAGTCAATAAAATACTTCCAGAAACGAGAAACGCTCACCAGACATATACAGTGCATGCAAGGCAGCCCAATTATATTTCTAAACTGAAACTATTCACCAAGGAAGAAGAAAAAAAAATGGTTTAGTGGTATAAACAAGGGTGCCGTGATGTCCGCCGGGCACCCGTGATTGCCTGTTAACCGGGCCGGACCGTGGATCTTTGTGTGTAAACAGAGATCCACGTCCTGTCAGCTCAGAGGAGAGCGATCTGTGTTCCCAGAACGGAGGAACACTGATCGGTCTCCTCCCCTTGTGCGTTCCCTCCCCCTACAGTTAGAAGCATTCCCTAGGAAACACATTTAACCCCTCCCCGCCCCCTAGTGGTTAACCCCTTCACTGCCTGTCACATTTACACAGTAATCAATGCAATTTTATAGCATTGATCGCTGTATAAATGTGAATGGTCCCAAAAATGTGTCAAAAGTGTCCGCCATAATGTCGCAGTCACGAAAAAAAAATGCGATCGCTATTACTAGTAAAAAAAAAAAAAAAAAATTTTTTTTTAAAAATGCCATAAATCTATCCCGTATTTTATAGACGCTATAACTTTTGCGCAAACCAATCAATATACGCTTATTGCGATTTTTTTTTACCAAAATTATGTAGAAGAATACGTATCGGCCGAAACTGAGGAAAAAATTAGTTTTTTTTAAAAAAATTGGGATATTTATTATAGCAAAAAGTAAAAAATATTGTGTCTTTTTCAAAATTGTCGCTCTTCCTTTGTTTATAGCGCAAAAAATAAAAACCGTAGAGGTGATCAAATACCACCAAAAGAAAGCTCTATTTGTGGGGGAAAAAAGGACGTCAATTTTGTTTAGGTACAATGTCGCACGACCGCGCAATTGTTGTTTAAATTGCGACAGTGCTGAAAACTAAAAATTGGTCTGGGAAGGAAGAGGGTAAAAATGCCCGGTATTGAACCGGTTAATGTCTTCTTTCAATCAATTTTAAACTCGCACCTCACCTTGCTCTTTTTGCATACAACATGGCAATCTGTGGGTTCAATTTTATGGCTTCTGTTAGTAAATCGATGGCTTTCTGGAAGTTACCTACAGAGAAAAGGAACAAGAAAAAGTGAGACAAAAAAAATTTAATATATTTAAATATTACCAGTCAGGGTGGATTTGATTTAAATCACTAGTAAAAAGGTTTGATTTAAATCAACTATTTAAATCATAATTTTAAAAGACCAACTGTCATATCTGTCCTGTAGCGGCTCCTCCTCTGACCCGCTGCTGACTCACCGACAGTCCCATTCACTTTAATGGGACGGCTGGTGATGCGGCAGTGACACAACGAGGTGATGGACATGGCGGCAGCAGGTGAGTGGATGCCCGCTAACAGGCGCTGTCATGATTGATCTGAAATGACAGGTGCTCTTTAAACGTAAGGACTTATTCTTGATGGAAATTTAGAATCTTTAATAAATGCCAACAAAATGAAAGTTTCCCATTTAGAATAAGCTGTCAGGTTAGTAAAACTGAGATATCAAAACTGATTCAATCATACAGTTTGTAGTGTACATAGATTTGCAAAACAATCGGATAAAGGAATATTCCTAAACTGTGTTTTATCTCATGGTTACTGTGAAAGTGTGTGAACCCATCAGTGCAGTGCATGTTATCTCAGCTTGCAGAGCTTGAATTCAATGAATGAGTTTACCAAAAATGTTAATATTGCAGAATATACAGCCTCATGCTACATAACTAAGCTCCATTTCATGCCGAATAAACTAAATTATTAATGCATCTTAAATAGAAAACTATCTTTAGATTTTTACTCCAAAAGCATTTTATTAAAATAAATTTGATACAAATAAAAAATTTTTTTTACAACTGAATATATAGTGCTTGATCAAAAAAAAAATTCTTTTGGTGCAGCTTCTTCCATCATCACACCTTACTGCACCTTTTGCCGACTTCTAGAAGTGGCAGTATTGCATCGGTGCTGTGACCTGACATCTGACGAGAGTTGATTACCTGGTGACATGTTCTGAAATTATTTTTTTTAATCCAGTAGCAGGGAACACATGACATGAATGCAACGTAACATTGTAAAACAAGACACTTTAACATAGATGTATACATGCTTAAAACAATGTCTCAGTGATCATAGGTTGTAATCTCTGTGGTAGACAAAAATTGCAAAATATATGTAGGCAGACATCAACATCATTTTTCACTTCTATATAGAAAATAAATCTCAATGTGGAATGAAGGAAAAACAGGGGACTATGTTGCCTTATGAGTTTATGTGAAATCTCCATTAATAGCTGTAAAATACTGTAATTAAGTGTTCTTTCATAGCAAGACTACTTACTGTTATCTCACATATATATTAAGTGTTCTTGCATAGCAAGACCACTTACTGTTATCTCACATATATATTATTATTCTTATTATAGCCAAATTTACCACCCTAACTCATCCCACAGTTTTTACACTACATGGACAAGTAATATACCGAAACGTGCGGATTGTTCCCGATTGGTGTGCTATTACTTTGTGGAACGTTTCGCCGAATGGTTCACGAAATATCGTCGTTTTTGCGGTGAAATTTGTCCCATAGGAATGAATGGCGAAATGTTCAAAACTAGAGTGGGAGGTGACAAAAGCTGACAACCCCATGATCATACCACCCTAACTCCTCCCACAGATTTTCAACTACATAGACAGTAATATACCAAAGGTGCGGATTGTTCCCGACTGGTGTGCTATTACTTTGTGGAACTTTTCGCTGAATTTTTCACGAAATACCGTAGTTTTTGCGGAAAATTGGTCCCATAGGAATGAATGGCGAAATGTTCAATGTCATTTCATTGGTGTGCTATTACCTTGTGTAACTTTGGGAAAAGCTGAAAAATACCAGTGTGAATCCGGCCTCTGTCATTTAATTGGTGAGCTATTACTTTGTGGAACGTTTTGCTGAATGGTTCATGAAATATCGTCATTTTTGCGGCGAAATTGGTCCCATAGGAATGAATGGCGAAATGTTCAAAACTAGTGGGAGGTGACAAAAGCTGACATTATGACCCCCCCATGATCAGCCAAAACATTATGACCACCCCATCAAAAAAAAAAAAATAATATATATTTTTTTTCAAATCAAATCATTTTTGAAAAAAAAAACATTTTGAAAACAAAAAAATTCATAATTTTTGAAAAAAATGTTCAGCTCTTTCAGCTAATGATGGGACTTCTTCAACTTTTTTACTACTATTTATACTTTTTAAAACATTAAGCCACTACACCCAGTTACTCCGCCCACTCCAGTTGTAGAGGCAAGAACACTTTTCACAATTTCCCTAGAAATTTTAGCTTTTCTAGTTATTAGTGGGACTGCTTTAGCAGTCCCACTATTGTTATTGTTGTTATTCGATTTTATTTATTTTTAATTTTATTCCGTATGTTTTTTGGCTCTGCGTAACTTCTGCATACTTTCAGCTATTAAATCCATTCAACTATTAAAATGTTCGTCTCTTTCAGCTGATGATGGGACTTTTTCAATTTTTTTTCTACCATTTATACTTTTTAAAATATTAAGCTTTTTATCACTTTTTTTTTTAACATTGAAGTCAATGGGAGCATGCTTCAGATCCTTAAAATCTTCTTCCGCTCCCAAAAGTTTCAGCTCCTTCATACTTTCACCTACAGACGCCAAACTTTAAAATGTTCACAAAATATTCAGCTATCTGGCTATATCTTTTCAGTTTGATATCTTTTACAGTTTTTGTGAAAAAGCTTTTTGTTTAGAGGTCATTTCAGGAAGTTTTAGCCATTAATCAGAGTGTACTGTGTTGCTTTTGTTGCCATGGTTACCAAAGCTTCTGTTATACACAGGGGGGGGGGGGAGGTGGCTGGAGCATCTCAGCTCTGATTACAGAGCCCGGTGGAGGGGACAGACACACCATGTACTGATTTATAATAGGGGGAATATGATGGGGCAGTTTTGATGGGGCAATTCTGATGGGGGCAGCTTTGATGGTGGCAATATGATGGGGCAGTTTTGATGAGGCAATTCTGATGGGGCAGTTTTGATGGTGGCAATATGATGGGGCAGTTTGGATGGGGACAATTTTGATGGGGCAGTTTTGATGGCAATATGATGGGGGCAGTTTTGATGGTGGCAATATGATGGGGCAGTTTTGATGGTGGTAATATGATGGGGCAATTCTGATGGGGCAGTTTTGCTGGTGGCAATATGATGGGGCAGTTTTGATGGGGAAATTCTGATGGTGGCAATATGATGGGACAATTTTGATGGAGCAATTCTGATGGGGCAGTTTTGATGGTGGCAATATGATGGGGCAGTTTTAATGGGGACAATTTTGAATGGGGCAATTCTGATGGGGCAGTTTTAATGGGGACAATTTTGAATGGGGCAATTCTGATGGGGCAGTTTTGATGGAAGTATGATGGGGCAGTTTTGATGGCGGCCGTTTTAGCAATTTAGCTATTTCAGCATTCCTACGCATTTCCCCCAGGAAATGCATTTTCTAGTTATTCTTATTATAGCCAAATTTACCACCCTAACTCCTCCCACAGCTTTTACACTACATAGACAAATATACCGAAACATGCGGATTGTTCCCGATTGGTGTGCTATTACTTTGTGGAACGTTTTGCTGAATGGTTCACGAAATATCGTCGTTTTTGTGGCAAAATTGATCCCATAGGAATGAATGGCGACATGTTCAATGTCATTTCATTGGTGTGCTATTACCTTGTGTAACTTTGGGAAAAGCTGAAAAATACCAGTGTGAATCCGGCCTCAATGTCATTTAATTGGTGAGCTATTACTTTGTGGTACGTTTTGCTGAATGGCTTATGAAATATCGTCATTTTTGCAGCAAAATTGGTCCCATAGTAATGAATGGCGAAATGTTCAAAACTAGAGTGGGAGGGGACAAAAGCTGAAAAATACTGACATTTCTAAACTGCCACCACTCCCTCATTTTCAAGCCCACCTACACAAATCTTATATCAAAACATTCAGCTATCCCTGCTGCCACTACACATGTCCACGGCTAAGCCATAGTCCCGATAGTTTTCACAATATGACCATCTGTTTGCAACTCACGCCGTCCATCGACATTCATTGAAACTCCACTCTAGCCCCTTCAACTTTGAAGGGCAATATCTAAACTGCGACTGTGCCTTCATTTTTAATATTTCAGAGACATACTATGCATCAAAATCTAGGTCTGGGTCTGGTGATTCTCACAATATAAAGCTCTTTGCTGTAGGATTTATAGTTTTTAAAATACGACCGTTTGAATTACTGCACAGTTATTACAGCTATCATGATCCTGTGTATTTAGCAGTGGTTGTGAAGCATAAACAGGGCATGAGCGTTGCCAGGAAACAGTGGTTGTAAACACTGATTATCAAACAGATAGCACACCTTCACCCCCATTCTACATCAAGATGCTGAGACCCCCCAAATGCATATGGTCATACCTTCATCTGCTAGGCTTGATAATGCTTGTAGACTACTGGTGGAGGCAAGAACACTTCACACAATTTCCCCAGAAATTGTAGCTTTTCTTGTTGTGAATATATTTCATTTAGCTTGTATCTATGGAGGGCGTGTAACAGCTTCACAGAAGGGTCTGTTAGACAGACAATTCGGTGCCTAAGCTTGTGTATACAAACAATGGCACCCAAACCTCATTGTTCTACACATACTCACTTCAAAGGATCCCATGTTTGAATATGCAATGAGGGGCCGTGGCATCAAAATCTAGGTCTGGGTCTTGTGATTCTCGCAATATAAAGCTCTTTGCTGTAGGATTTATAGTTTTTAAAATATGACCATTTGAAGTACTGCAGTTATTATAGCGATCATGATCCTGTGTATTGTGTAGTGGTTGTGAAGCATAAACAGGACATGAGCGTTGCCAGGAAACAGTGGTTGTTAACACTGATTATCAAACAGATAGCACACCTTCACCTCCATTCTACGTCAAGATGCTGAGACCCCCAAATGCATGTGGTCATACATTCATCTGCTAGGCTTGATAATGCTTGTAGACTACTGGTGGAGGCAAGAACACTTCACACAATTTCCCCGGAAATTGTAGCTTTTCTAGTTATTATTCTTATTATAGCCAAATTTACCACCCTAACACCTCCCACAGCTTTTACACTACATAGACAAGTAATATACCGAAACGTGCGGATTGTTCCCGATTGGGGTGCTATTCATTTGTGGAACATTTCGCCGAATGGTTCACGAAATGTCGTTTTTGCGGCGAAATTGGTCCCATAGGAATGAATGGCGAAATGTTCAAAACTAGAGTGGGAGGTGACAAAAGCTGAAACATCAGGACATGATTTCTAAACTGCCACCACTCCCTCATTTTCAAGCCCACCTACACAAATCTTATATCAAAACATTCAGCTATCCCTGCTGCCACTACACATGTCCACGGCTAAGCCATAGTCCCGATAGTTTTCACAATATGACCATCTGTTTGCAACTCACGCCGTCCATTGACATTCATTGAAACTCCACTCTAGCCACTTCAAATTTGAAGGGCAATATCTAAACTGCTACTGTGCCTTAATTTTTAATATTTCAGAGACATACTATGCATCAAAATCTAGGTCTGGGTCTGGTGATTCTCACAATATAAAGCTCTTTGCTGTAGGATTTATAGTTTTTAAAATACGACCGTTTGAATTACTGCACAGTTATTACAGCTATCATAATCCTGTGTATTTAGCAGTGGTTGTGAAGCATAAACAGGGCATGAGCGTTGCCAGGAAACAGTGGTTGTAAACACTGATTATCAAACAGATAGCACACCTTCCCCCCCATTCTACATCAAGATGCTGAGACCCCCCAAATGCATATGGTCATACCTTCATCTGCTAGGCTTGATAATGCTTGTAGACTACTGGTGGAGGCAAGAACACTTCACACAATTTCCCCAGAAATTGTAGCTTTTCTTGTTGTGAATATATTTCATTTAGCTTGTATCTATGGAGGGCGTGTAACAGCTTCACAGAAGGGTCTGTTAGACAGACAATTCGGTGCCTAAGCTTGTGTATACAAACAATGGCACCCAAACCTCATTGTTCTACACATACTCACTTCAAAGGATCCCATGTTTGAATATGCAATGAGGGGCCGTGGCAAGTCCGTCATGTATACTGCATTTCCCTAAAAATGTAATCATACCAGAAAGTTTGAGGTTTGTCTCTGTGCTGTTTGGCGTATTGTAAGCGGGATACTTTGTGGCATTTGCGTAGTAATGGCTTCTTCTGGCGACTCGACCATGCAGCCCATCTTTCTTCAAGTGCCTCCTTATTGTGCATCTTGAAACAGCCACACCACATGTTTTCAGAGAGTCCTGTATTTCACCTGAAGTTATTTGTGGGTTTTTCTTTGCATCCCGAACAATTTTTTCTGGCAGTTGTGACTGAAATTTTAGTTGGTCTACCTTTTCAACAGAACCCCTAATTTTCCACTTCTTGATTAGAGTTTGAACACTGCTGATTGGCATTCTCAATTCCTTGGATAACTACCTTTTCCCGCAGGTCCTTTAGACAATTATTTTGCTTTCCTCATGACTCAGAATCCAGAAATGTCAGTGCAGCACTGGATGAAAGATGCAAGGCTCTGTCAGGGGTCCAGAAACTCATTGACTTTCTATACACACACACCCCAATTACAAGCAATCATCACAGGTGAGGATGGTTACCTTTGATAGCCATTCAAACCCCTTTGTGTCAACTTGTGTGCAAAATCACCAGGGTATGTAAACTTTTGATCAGGGTCATTCGGATAGTTTCTGTTGTCATTATGATTTAAAAAGAATAAACACTGTTTACTGATAACAAATGGCTTCAGCCAAACACTAACCATGAGTGAAATAAATGTTTTTGTGTTATCATTCATATTCTCTGAAAAGTGGCCAAGAAATCAAATTCTGCCAGGGTATGTAAACTTATGAGTACAACTGTAAATTGGCCTGTAGGTATGCCCCTCTTCAGTGGGGTTGGATGATCACTTGTCCAATTAAGCTGTTAGTTTCAGTGGGTTTACGGTAAATCTGAGTATTAATCATACCGTTAATCCTTTTACTCATTTCCAAATCCAGGAAATTAAGGTGATCCCCATGGATTTTACTAGTGAAGAACATCCCAATGTTGTTATTTAACAACTTGCCGACCGCTGGCCATCATATGACGTCCTGGGCTTTCAGTGGTGATATCTGAATGATGCCTGCAGCTACAGGCTTCATTCAGATATCAATCTTTTCTGACGGCGATTCCCTTCACGGTAAGATCAATCAAGGTGGCTGTTCAGCCGCCTAATTTTTCTTACAGGAGGGGACGTCCCCCCCCCCTCCCGCCGCCCATCCGATGCGTCTCCCAGGTCGCCCGTGCCATCGGCGTACCGGAGAAAGAATCCACCGCCAGCGGAAGTTAGCCATGGAGATTTGGAGGGACAGATGGTTCCCGGCAATCTCTGACTCTGAAGCCCGGGCGCAACATTATGACGTCATGTTTGGGCCAGTAAACAAAGTCGGGGACTCAGCAGGAAAGGCTGGGATCGTGAATTTTTTGATCTCAGCCTTTCCTGCCTAGAGGAGAGATGTGGGGTCTTCTAGATCCCACATCTCTCCATAAAAGAGGACCGGTTACACACCATTCCTATTACAAGGGATGTTTACATTCCTTGTAATAGGAACAAAAACATTTTTTTTAAAAAGGGAAAGTGTAAAAAAAAAAAAATTTAAAGTGCCCCCGTCCCTACACGCAGAAGGGAAAGCATACGTAGGTCGCGCCCGCATATTTAAACAACGTTCAAACGCGTCAGCTTAGTGCCAGTAGCGCCAACACCCACACACGCACCTTACACCTCCCTTAGTAGTATAGGGTCTGAACTAGGGGTGCACCGAATGGAAATTTTGGTGCAGTAACCAAAAATGAAGGATGCACTAGGCCGAAAACCGATACTGAAAATGACAGTTTTGGATTTCTACAAAATCTTCCTCTCAAAATATAGCTGGTTTAGAAACTAAATTACAAAGTACTTAGTCCCTACCAGAATTGCAAAATGTGCCCCCAATTACTCATCTTACTTTTCGAGGCTGTACTGAACTTGGAACATATCTTCATATCTGGTGGACTTGCCCAATTAGCAAGATTTTGGAAAGATATATTCCACATGATTGACATTTGCTGTGTCCATTCTTCCTGATCCTTTGATAGCACTTTTGAAATGAAAACCGACCACTCTCTCCAGGAATTAGTTCAAACGCTTACTACAGATCACTACAGCCACAAAACAAACAGGTGCTAAAGCCTGGAAATCCCCTACCCTGGTATTAACTGAAAATAAACAAACATAGAATTAATCAAGCCATGATTTATGCCATAATAGAGGCTATAACCCATGACAAAATATCGAAATAAAGATTAAGAAAATATGGCTCCCTTGGATGACACACGATTTGCCTTCTAATGTCGAATCCTTGTTGATGCCTTGGTAAATTTTTCCTACACTTTCGTTTTTTCCACGCTTGTTATAGGATTGGAACCACACCTTGCCCCGGAGATCCCTTCTCTTCCTCTTTTCTAACCCCTTCGCTACTTTGCCTTTCTTTTTCCTCTTTCTTGTATCTCTTCATCAGGTTCAAATAGAATCTTATGATCTTACAAAAACACTGAAATTTGCTCCTGCTTGAAATATGAGAGCGATGAGGGGGGAGATGGGCGGAGCCTAGCGGAGCAGACATGCATTGTTAGAGCTCCACACCGCTGAGGAGAGAAGAGAAGGACAAAGCGGAGCCTGCAGGCTCAAAAGGTATCCATTTGAACCTTTTTGCCCCAGGGAACAAACTGTGAAAGTTTGGGCAGGAAATATGGTACTGGGAGGAAACCGTGGCAGAAATAAAAAATCACCTCACAAAGAGCTCACAGGCACTCACTGCAGCTGAAGCAGCTCCAGTCACCTCACAATATACAACATCAGGGCGCTCTCACAGACAGAAAATGTCACAGCAAGACTCTCCATTTGAGTCAGATACAGAACAAATCCTCTCACAAACTTCTCCACAAGCCTCCTCAGCATCCCCAGTAATATTATTACAATTTGAAAAGGTGCTTCATAAGGCTTTAAAACAAACCTCAGACCAAATAACAAACAGCCTAACCAAAGAAATAAGAGAGCTGGGAAACCGCACCGCAGCCTTAGAAATAAAAATGGATGAAATTGAAATTACAACCCAAGTAAATATAACAGAATTGGAACAATTAAAAGAAGAGAATTTAATACTTCAAACTAAGCTCGAAGATTACGAAAATAGAGCCAGACGTTCAAACTTGCGCATAAGGGGAATACCTGAAACTGTGACAGACCTGCAATCTACTATTACTGCTCTATTACAAGAACTAAAGCCAGATATCCCTATTGAACGTTTAGAACTGGACAGAGTACACAGAGCCCTCACAGCCAAAAAGAAAGATGGACCCCCACGTGATATAATCACAAAATTTCATTATTACAGAACGAAAGAACAAATACTAATTGCTGCAAGAGAAAAAAAAGGAACTTAATTTTCAAGGACACAATTATCAAATTTTTGCTGACCTATCCCAATTTACTATTACTAAAAGACGATCCATGAAACCCCAACTAATGAAACTGCAACGCCACAACATTATGTATCAATGGGGCTTCCCCTTTTCAGTCAGATTTAACTACCAAGGTACAATTTACAGAAGCAGATCAGCAGATGAACTACAACAAACCCTTTTAAAATTAAATTTGACAGAACCCACAAGCAGCAACACTCCCACACGCAGAAGAATGGCATCATCTTCACCTTCAGGCAGCACTCAGAAAATTTCAGAACAAAATGGGAATCATCATTCTCACAAAAGAGGCCGTTATGCCACATCATCCATGGACCAAGAAGATTCAATGGACTGACATCCTATTTCCTGATATCTCTTCATTTATTATACTAAGAGATGGTTCTCTATAAAAAAACCTGTATTTATAACTGAATGTAACTGCATTCTGATAGTCACACACTGTGTGGGATCATGTTACATTCCAGTTATATTTCTTATTACTTCTGATTCATATAGCCTTAGAATATATAAGTGAAATAAGGAAATTCTTGTTCAGTTATATATTTTCAGGTAATAACAATAGATTTATTACTTTTTAGGACAAATATGTTCAATAATCCAGAAGTAATGGAAGCTTTTTCTTTCTTTTCTTAAAACAAATATATTATTACCTAACTAGTTCCTAGAATTATGTTTTTGTTTATTCTAATCTGAAGCAATACAACCTCAATTTTATGAGTTAACATATCTAAACAGTTACATATGAATAAAATATGTAATTGTTTACTCTAAAATGGTTAAAATCCCAAAATAATTCAAACTATCTTCATCAATACCAAAGTTATTAACAGTACCTTTCTAACTGAATTATTTAGCCTAGGGCAAGACTAACCATATACAACCACCCTGGAATAAATAATTTCAACAAAAACTATATTCTGCACTCCAATTAATGAAACATCATTTTGATGTCTTTTGACATAGCACTTCTCTCCTGTAAGCGGAAGATCCGTGTATACCCATTAGCCCTCCTCATTCTCCCAACCATATTATGTAGGAGTGTGACGAAGGCACTTATTCCCCTGAGAGAGATATTTATTCTCTTTCACGGGTAAATTATGATTACTTGCAAAAAATAATTTATACAATGTATCATCTAATCTCATATGTTTTTTGTTTACTCTTTACTCCAGAATTCACTGGTTTCTTTTCTATCTGTTCATCTCTTCAGTCCACACAGGTTGATCTGCGCAGTCAGCTCTGCATAACAAAAAGTAAGTCAAAACTATTTGATCTGTTGCCATGGCACCACTGAATATACTTTCCCTGAATGTTCAAGGAATAAATGTCCCTCAAAGGACCAAAGCCTTCCGTACTTTCCATAACAAGAAGGCTCACATAGTATGCCTCCAAGAAACACACTTCACCAAAGATTCTACTCCAAAATATATTTCTCCTTTTTATCAACAAATTTACACGGCTTCTGCCTGTACCAAGCAAAGGGGAACTCTAATTGCATTTCACCGATCCACACCATTCACCTTATCATCAGAAATTAAAGACCCAGAAGGTAGATACCTGATACTCATGGGTTATATAATGGATACAGCAATCACGGTGATTTCCTACTACGCTCCTAACAAACAACCTACACCATTCCTCTCACATATATTACAAGTGATTAATACACACAAAATAGGAACAGTGATAATGTGTGGGGATTCGAACCAGGTCCTCCTCCCATTTCTAGATAAATCACCTTTTACACCATCCAAAATAACCTCTAGATTACCTTTTTCTCAACTTCTTTCCAAATACAATCTGGTAGATTCGTGGAGAGAAAGTAACCCAATGAAAAAGAAATTCACTTATTTCTCGCACCCTCATCAAACCTTCACAAGAATAGATCATATTTTTCTAACAATAGGAATGATACCAGAAATTATTGCATCAGATATAATTCCGATTCCGTGGTCTGACCATAATGCAGTATACACTACTATAGCCTCAGCCATACCAAAAGCGCATGACCCAACGTGGTACTTACCGGACATAATGCTCAAACACCCACTACATCAGATGGCCATTGAACAAGCTTTAAAGGAATACATATCAATTAATAATACAACAGACATCTCCCCAATAACACTGTGGGAAGCTCATAAGCCTGTCTTGCGTGGTACAATACAAAGACAAATGGCACTATTTAAACGGGAACGCAAAAATCTAGCAAAAAAACTAGAACTCAATTTTAATGCAGCCTACATATCATTTCAAGATAATCCATCTCAGAGTACAAAATTTCATCTGGAAAAATCTAGATTGGAATATGATCTATTTCTCACTGAGTCAGTTGATAAATCCCTCAAACGCTCCAAACACAATTTCTACATGAATACAAACAAACCAGGTACATATTTGGCTCGGGCATTAAATTCAACTAACAAATCTTTCAAACCAATACGTTTGAAATTATCAAAAAATGTTTACACTTGTAATCCAGTTAAAATAGTCCATAAATTTCACTCACATCTCGCAACTTTATACAAGACAAACAATGAATTTAATCCTACAGAGGCTGAATCCTTCTTCTCAAAAATAACCTTACCTGAGTTATCTCAGAATCAAAAAATCAGTTTGGATGATCCTATAACTATAGATGAAGTTGCTAACGCCATAAAAGACCTAAAACTTAACAAAAGACCAGGCCCAGACGGCTACTCGGCTTTATACTATAAAATATTCTCAGAAATACTCTCTCCCATTCTCACTGAAACTTTTAAACAAACTTCTAGATGGACATTCTTTTCGGCAAGAAACACTAATGGCAATTGTTTGTATGATCCCAAAACCCCTTTCTGATGATACTTTCTGTGTGAATTATCGGCCTCTCTGTTAAACCTCGATATTAAATTATTAGCAAAAATAATAGCAAAACGCCTCAATAGCATTATAGGAAAATTAATACATAGAGATCAAGTAGGCTTCATGCCAAATAGACAGGCAGGCGATAATATACGCAGGGCAGTGTTATTGGCACATATTGCTAAAAAACGGAAAATCCCTTTATGTTTTCTATCTCTCGATATTAAGAGGGCATTTGACACAGTATCCTGGCAATATATGCAATATTCATTACAAAAATGGGGTTTTGGACCCCACTTTTTAACATGGATCAAAGCATTATATAATAAACCCAAAGCCTATATAAAATATGCTGGATACAAATCTGAAGCCTTTAATATCGAAAGAGGTACCCGACAGGGTTGCCCATTATCTCCCTTATTATTTGCCCTTATACTCGAACCCATGGCCCAATACATCAGAACAAACCAAACTATAACTGGCATTGAAGTAGGAGGTATTACACACAAATTATGTATATTTGCAGACGATATATTACTTTTTCTATCATCACCACAGGTCTCTGGTCCTAACTTAATACCAGCTCTTGATGGATTTGCAGCCCTATCCGGCCTTATGATTAATCCTAAGAAATGCCTAGTGCTTAATATTTCACTCACAAACATGGAATTGATCCCGGCTAGGGCTGCACTCCCATTCACATGGGCAGAAAAATCAATCCCATATCTTGGAATTCATTTAACAGCATCTCATTCTGACTTATTCTCAACCAATCATCCTCCTGTATTAAGACAGATCACAAATCTAATAAAACAAACAATGGTCGCAACTTCCTTTATCCTGGATAGGGAAGATTAATGCAATCAAAATGACTATTCTACCCAAATTGCTTTATCTATTCAGAGTCCTCCCTATTCCAATTCCTTCCTATTTTTTGAGAATAGTACAAAAAAGAGCAACATCGTTTATATGGGGCTCTTCTAAACCATGTATACCTATACACAAACTACATCTTCCCAAAAATAAAGGAGGCCTGGGATACCCTAATTTTACTAACTACTACAGAGCAGCACATTTGGCCAGTCTGTCCAAATACCATGCAAAACAGGAAATCCCATTATGGGTATTTATAGAGGCTTTAGAAAATGACCCTCTATTAATATCAAATTTATTATGGCTTGATCCTAAAGACCGCTTTAAAATTCACAATCCCATAACTAAACACTTCTTATCTCTCTGGGATAAACTAAAAACCAAATATCAGTTACAATCTCCACACAATCCTCTCCTTTCTTTTATCAGAAATCCGGCCTTTTACCCGGCATGGATCTACCCAAATTCTTTTAAAGCTTGGACAACATCAGGCATTCAGACACTAAATGACTTCATAGCATCTAAATCATTCCTTTCATTCCCATCGCTTAGAGAAAAATATGATCTACCAAACTCTGAGATATTTAGATATCTCCAAATCAAAAATTTCTATACACCATTCCTAAAGGGGGATACACCATTATCCCAATTATCCATTTTTGAATCAATCTGTACAAAAGATCCATTTGCTAAAGGTACAATTTCATCACTTTATAATCAATTATATGGAGTAGCAAATCTTAATAGACCCTCTTACGGTGGGAGGAGGACCTGGGACGAACTTTAGAAGACACAGACTGGTCTAACATATGGCTCACATCTAAGTCATCTTCACCCAACATCTTAGCACTGGAGACAAATTATAAAGTCCTAACTCGCTGGTACCTTGTACCCGCTAGAGTGGCAAAATATTCACCTAATACCTCAGCTCTTTGTTTTCGAGGATGCCCAGAAATAGGCACATATTTACACATATGGTGGACGTGCCCAGTAATCCAAACCTTCTGGAAGGAAGTCTTCGTGATTGCATCTAAAATATTTAAAAAAATAATACAACCAGATCCATATTTAACTTTACTTAATCTAAAACCGGAATGGTTAACACTCTCTCAATTCAAACTTATGATCCAACTAATAACGGCTGCAAAACAAACAGTGGCCAAGGCATGGAAATCTCCTACATTGGTACTAGCAGAAACAATTCACAGAATGAATAATACAATGTCCCATGCTAAGATGGTAGCCATCGATCAAAATCACATTCCAAAATTTGAAAAACTTTGGCATCCTTGGATAAAACAACAGTTCCTGTCAAACTTCAATGACTCTGTCCTGTTGCCATGGTAACAGATTAAATGACTTACAGAGACACCCATTCTAAGGC
Source organism: Aquarana catesbeiana (assembly GCF_042186555.1). NCBI lineage: Eukaryota > Metazoa > Chordata > Amphibia > Anura > Ranidae > Aquarana > Aquarana catesbeiana. The sequence continues at coordinate 156,399,374 of NC_133330.1, read as the reverse complement.
TTCAAAGAGAACTAAAAAGAATAATAAACTGACGAGCGGGACAACCTTGTGGACCATACCTCTACCTTTCAACCCTTTTTCTTCTCTTTCCTTTTCTCCACCTTATGATTAAAGCTCATTATCAGAATTTATTTGACCTATATACACTCTACTTGTAAACAATATGTATAGTAGGTATAAATCATTTAAATACATACAAAAGTAACTAAGGAAATGATATATATCTTTAATTTAGGTTTACGTGAACCCAATGTTTAATATTTGAAATTTCATGATATTTACCTATATAAACCCTACTGTAAAACAATGAGCTTACTTTATAGATCCTTGTAAACTTACTTTATGTATCGTTAGAACATTGTATACTCAATAAACTTCTTTTGACAAGGAAATATGAGAGCGATAATCCCTTAACGCTTCCTCTATTAAATACTTTAGATAATCTCAAATCATTATTAATTTGAGACTTCGACACCTTTACCATTGTTAATGTTTAGAATTTTTCTCTCTTGAATAGTATAGGAAATTGTCTCTGAGTTATTAATCTTTTGACTAAAATGTGAGACAAATTTTATCTTTAGTTATATTAAGGAATTATACTGTATCCTAACATATTATATTCCTGCATCACTTTTGAACTTGTTTCCTGATTTATTAAACTTCAATAAACAAATTTGACAAGAACAAGTAAGGGTCCCAACGCTGAACCTTGGGGTACAACACTCAGAGTAAGAATCATTAACCATTACTACAAATTTATCTTTCCAAGCCTGTAGATTTTACCTTACACAATAGTCATGTGCGGGGAACGGAGTCAACCACTTTTGAAAATCCAAGTATACCACGTCATAAAAAAGAAATCAGATTGGTCTGACTTCTGTCTTTCATGAATCTATGCTGTCTTTTGCTTAAAATATTTTTTCTAGGAAGAACTCATCTACATGGTCTTTTATTAAACTCTCCAGTATCTTCCCAAATATAAAAGTTAAACTAACAGGTCTATAGTTACTTGGTAAAGACTTTGATCCCTTTTTAAATATGGGCAACACATTGGCTCTATGCCAATCCAGTGGTACCATTCCAGTCATGAATAAAAATTAGAAGCAATGGCCTTGAAATGACAGAGCTCAATTCTTTCAGGATCCATGGGTGGATGCCATCTGGTCCAGGTGCTTTATCTACCTTTAGTCTGTCTAAATATTTCTGGACCATATCACTTTTGAGCCATCGTGGATCATTTGGGGCTGTGTCAATACCATCCCCATTATGGACATGAGCTCCCCCATGCTCCTTTGTATACACAGAGCTTAAAGTATTTAATAAATACTTGCTTTCTCTTTGTCCCCAGTCACCCACTCTAGATTTTGTAAAAGGGCCTACATGCTTAGACCTGCCCTTTTTACTATTAATATATTTGAATCATTTTTTGGGGTTTGTCCTATCTTTTGCAATCTGCCATTTGTTTTGAATTTTTGCATCCTTAATTTCCTTTTAACATATTTTGTTAAATTATTTGTAGCATTTAAACAATGATAGTGTTCCTTCATGTTTATATTTTTTAAAAGGTTATTTTCTTACAATTTATAGCCATTATAACTTTTGTCGTGAGCCACATAGGTTTTATTTTTAGCCTTTTAAACTTATTGCCCATGAGAATATACTTTGCAGCGAGTTCGCATACAGTCTTTGAAAAATTCCCATTTCTGTTCTGCGTCCATTTATGCCAATATTCCCTCCCAGACTAAGTCTTGGAGAGTAGCCCTCATCCTTAGAAAATTTGCTCTCCTAAAGTTAAGTGTTTTTATCTTTCCCATATGCGTTTGTTGCTTACAGCTAACATTAAATGAAATCCTGTTATGGTTACTGCTACCCAGATGTTCTTTTATATGAATATTGGTAATAATCTCTGCATGGTTTGAGATTATCGAATCCAGCAGAGGGTCATTTGTAGTCAGGGGCCTCAATAAACTGGACCATAAAATTATCTTGTAATAGGTTTATACATTTTTGCCCATTTAGACCCCTTTCACTCTGGGGCTGCCTGTGCGTTCACGGTAAATCGCCGCTCGTTTTAGCGGCAAATTTAAGCAACGCCTTTAACCCCAAAAAGGGTTAAAAACTCCCATGTTGCGACGCCTCGGAAGCGCTTTTCAGGTGCTGCGGAAGCGCTGTCCATTCACTCCAAAGACATGCTGGTATGTTAATTTGCTTTTGTCCAAAATTGGCCCTGGTATATGGGTGTGACCTTGGATTGAGGGTAGGGTGCAATGTATGTGTGGAGCGCTGTGTAAATTGATGGCGCTATATGGGTACCTTAAATAAATAATATAATAAATGAGCATCTTAAAAAAGAGACACAATATACAGGGACAGGGATAATGTTAGACACACACCCACACTCACTCAGGTTGAACTGGATGGACTGGTGTCTTTATTCAACCTTACTAACTATGAGAACTAACTATGAGAAATTGCAATGAGCAGGGGCATTTTGGGAGCACCGTATACAGTGTTCCCAAACCGCCAGGACTTTTTCGAATGTCCTGCAAGTGCGCCGCTTGGGTGTGAAAGCACCCATTGCAATGAATGGGAGGCAGTTTTCAGGCGCCATTTCTAGTGCTAAAATGCCTGACAACTGCCTCAATGTGAAAGGGGTCTAACTGACCCAGCAGTGCCATTACTCCAGTCAAATTCCAGGTAGTTTAAATCCTCCATTATGATCACCGTCCCAGTCCTTGCAGCCATTTCCATCTGTGCAAGGAGCTGAGTCTCCACCTCCTCATTAAACAATGGGAATTGACATTCTTGAGAATATTCTAACACATCCTTAAATAAAAGGGTTTGTCTATGAGGACAATATTCCCTCCCTTATCAGCTCCTGATTGTTCTTTAATTCAACCAGCACTTTCCATTCAAGTTAAGTGAGATTTTTTTTTCTCTTATTCTTCTGTATCTTATATCATAGGGCCTAGATCTTCAAACTATGGCCCTCCAGCTGTTGCAGAATCACACATCCCATGAGGCATTGTAAAACTCTGACATTCACAGACATGACTAGGCATGATGGGAATTGTAGTTCCTGGACAACTGGAGGGCCATGGTTTGAAGACCCCTGCCATAGGGCGTTAACATCTCTCTCTATCAGTTTTACATAAATCTGTATCTGGCTACCCTGGGGCATTGGAGGAGTATGATTTCATTTTGGTCTGAAGGTTGTGAAAGGGACCTTTAATTTCTACACCTCCTCTTCTTCTTGCAAAGATTCCAAGATCCTCAACATTTCAATGTCCTTAGAATTTGTGCACTGTGTGGGGTCACTGGGCTTGTCTTTGTATTCTTTTTTAAGTGCTAGCTTTCTAGCAAACAAGTTTATATCCTTCACCCACTCATGTAGGTTTAAATCTTGAGTGGGAACAAAGGACAAACCTTTTTTGAGAACTGAAATATGCTCGGGGTATAGCGATGTTTGACAGAATAAAAATCTGCAAATTGCCGTTATCATGTATTCTTCGGAAGGACATGTTATTTTTTCCTTTTCCAGGCACCTGTATTTCCCTATTGTTCCCTGTTTCTCAGTTATTGGGTAGACCCCCCTAAAAAGGTACTGGCTCTGCCTCTTGGGGTATTCCCTAACTTGTTTTTCCCATCCAGTCATAAATTCATCATCATCTGTGTGGGAATGTGGTCTTATTAACATTATGAGACCACCAAATTGTAGCACGGAGGGTGCAATATATATAGCCAAATACTCCTGTCCCCTTCTCTATGTTGGCAAGACGATCCGCAAACTGAAACGCAGGGTTCTGGAACACAAATGATGTGGTATTAATAAAAGGACAGACCAATCGCAAGACATATGGTACAAAAACACGATGGCAAAAGCTGATGGCCTGTCCTTTTGGGTGGTCCAACAAATTAAATTGGGTCAGAGAAAAGAAGATCTAGATAAGAAACTACTAAAAACAGAAGCCAAATAGATCTTTTGGTTCGAATCATGTGCCCTACAGGGAATAAATTAAGGTTTTACCTACCTATCTTTTGTGGGAGAATAGTTCTGATAGATAATTTTCAGAAGCTACATAGTGATTTAGTAATAGAAGTGTGTAAAACCTTAATGGTGACTAATATGAATCATTCCTACAATAGAGAGACATTTAGAAGGCGATATAAGTAGGACAAGTATAGAATGAGTAAGACTGAAAATGGTGAGTGAGGGATTTCTCTTCCCCATCAGTCTGAAGGTAAAAAACATTCTACTTAAAATCCACTAGATGGCGCTGTTGAGAAGTATGTAGAAATAGAAGCTGTAGATATGCAGAGTCGCCATTTGCCATGTGGTGATTACAGCACTTTTCAGTTTGAGCACTTATCTTCTTATATACACCCACGACAATGCGCTTTCTTAGCATGAAATGTGAGGTATTTTCCTTTTCTTAGTGAGTTTGGGTGCACTATCATGTTTAGATATGGTATTTTGGTTGGTGGGGAGGGGTTGCTCTCATATCTTAGTTATCAGTAGCCAGGAGTCAGTATTTTATTGTAGTCAGGATGCTTTTTAAGTCCAGGAAGGATGGAAGTAATAGATTGAATTTAGTAGCATAGAGTAGGGTGTTTTCTATCAGTTGATTAGAATTGACGGCGCTATACAAGTACCTTAAAAAATAATAACAACAACCCCTATGCTTCCTTTTTGTACTTCCTTTAGTTGTTTACTGCAGTATAGACAGAGCCACTAAGAGGAGATAGAGTTCAATGGTAAATTGAGGTAGAGAGGCATCTCCCAGTTTACCCCTTCCTACGTAAAAAAAAACAAAAAAAACCAAAAAAAACAAAATCTACTTCAATAAAGTCCTAAACATTTTTAGGCATCGTCCCTAGGTTTCCTGGTGCGTGGGCTTGGCGCACCCTGTGAGTTGATCACTACCAACAGGAGGGACTTATGATATAAGCAGCTATTGTTGTTCTTTAAAACAACCTTAGACCATTCAGAGTAAGAATCATTATCCGCTACTCTATGAATATGGTCTTTTAGCTAGTTTTTAATTGCATCAAAACCAATGTACAGTAATGGTCGCCTCTGTACGACTGATCAGGGAATATAGCTTAGTGAAGCCCCACCTATAGGAGTCCAAGTTCTTAAAGCCCAAATAAGCCTAGCTCCTCGTACATGGCTGCCTCAGGAATGCCATGGTCGCTAGCCAGACAGTACAGGAGGCTGAAGAAACAAAGAATCAGGGCGGCCCGTCCATTAAGAGCACACAGGCACCGCCCCCTCTTTCCAGCCACCCCTCTATGACTAATGGATAGATTCATGCATAGCAAGAATCTATCCATGGCCGCAGCTGCCACCCCCTATTCAGGCGTCCGGACCCTTTTTTGGAAGCTGGGCGCCTGAATTTCAGCGACGGGGGGTGTTTTTTTGAAGCACCCGATTAGAGCCATAGGTTTCAAAAAAGGTGGACTTGGAGCGCAGAGCATTGCGCTCCAAGTCCAGCCAGATGTATTTGAAAAGCAACTGAATATTTGCTTTTCTAACACTGAATCGCCTCTCTGTCAATTAGGTAGCACGGGTCTAATACCCGTTTACCTAATTTGCTGAAGGCAGAGGCACTCCAATTGGATGCCTAGCAAAATGGAAGAACAGAGGAGGGGGAAGCATAGAGGACACATGAGGCATCTCACAGCTCGCCGCCATCACCCGCTGCCTGACCTGCCACTAAGATGGGGTAAGTGACGGGAACACAGCGGGCAGGGGGTCACAGTGGTGGCAGTTGATGGCCACAAGTGGCTGCATTTGACGGGGCACAAGTGGCTGCAATTGACAGGGGTTTTTTTTTCAGCATTTTTCAGTTTGTTTTTGCCCTCCCAAAATGTTGAGCACCAGCCACCACTGCAAAGAATAGGATAATTTCTGTGGCTCCAGGAGTGCAGCTGTCCACAGGGGATGGCTGGGATCGGGCCTAGAGTGGCGGCGCTCAAAGGACAATGAATGGGCAGCGATGATTTGGGATATCGACTGGCAGCACTGGTCTGGAGACACTATACTGCTGTGGTAGTGATCAGAGACAATGGCTGGTGGCATTGACATATGGTGATATCAGAGCAGCCAGCCATTGTACATGATCATCACCACAGCAGTACGATGTCACCACAGTGACATGGCATTGCTCTGGTGACAGTATGTAAATCATTTTTTTTTTATATTGCTACTAGAGCAGACATTGTACTGCTCTGGGGGTGATCAGGATTTGTTTTACACAGACAGATTGCTTGTACTGTGATTATCACTGTATAAGCAGTCAGTCATTGGAATCAGCATCCACCACCAGTCAGGGGTCTCGTCCACAGCTGCTGGAGCAGAAGAAAAAAAAATGTAATTGGCCCTCTTCCAGGAGAGTTTATAGCCTATGCTACATCATGGTGTCAGGTACCCAGCCTCCATTATTTTGCCTAGAAGGCCATCCTTACCCTCCACCAGCATTTAGAAAGTAATGTGTTCATGTAGCTGGACCAAGCTGCGAAGGATGCAGGATGGAGCACACTGCTGGAGCTGCCCCCATGTCTTGTACATTGGTGTCAGTTATAAAGGTGACTGCTCTATGAACTTCTCATGGCGTTTATCCTCCAACTTCTGAGAACCATCAGTCCCCCGTTCTTGCGGTCATTGCAATTTTTTGTCACAATAGCGGTTTCTCCAAATGCAATTTATTGGGAAAAAAACACTTTAATGAATTTTATTGCACAAAAAACAATATATAACCCAAGTTTTTGGTAAAATATAAAAGATGATGTTACATTAAAGTAAAAAAGTATCTGACATGTCATGCTTTAAAATTGTGCATGCTCCCAGAACGGCAACAAACTACAGTGGAACCTTGGATTACCAGCATAATCCGTTCCAGGAGAATGCTTGTAATCCAAAGCCCTCGCATATCAAAGCAAGTTTCCCCAATAGAAGTCAATGGAAATGAAGATAATTCGTTCCTCATTGACTTCTATTGCATGCAATACTGCATGTGGCTAGAGGTGGGACGGGGGGGCGCCGGAGAGACTCGGAAATACTCGGAGATCGCTCGGCTGCACTCGGAAACACTCAGGAATGGAGAATTTCCGAGTATTTCCGAACGGCTCCGAACTGCTGAGTGTCACAGGCACGTCTGGCCAAATGCGGTACTGCATACCGCAGAGGCTTGAATCCTGCTCGTTTTGCGAGACACCACTAACAAACGGAGTCAAGATTTTAAAAAAATAATTGCTCGTATTGCAAAACGCTCGTTATTTTTTTTTATTATCAAATTTTTATTTATTTTCCATTATATACATTACTTCATACTTCAAATCTACAATATTCGAGTTTATCCAAATAAATACATTTTATCTTAACAATTAACAATTCTTAATTCTTCCCCCTTTCAAAAAAAAAACTAAAAAAAATCCCAATCAAATTTAAACATTTCCTTCCCCCTTCCCCTTTCCTTATTTCTCCCACCCCTACACCAGTAGTGCTCCCTCCCCCACTCGTCTCATCTCTTCTTCTAGATATAGTGTTTCCATTGTGCTCCACACTTCCCTTCCACATCCACAAAATTTAAAAGACATTCCGTCCTTGTGAGAGAGAGAGAAAAAAACAAAAAACAAAAAACACCTCAGCCTGTACAAAAAAATTCTTGTTTAGGAGGCTACTAGCTACTAAGCCAATTCAAATCACTCTTAAGCGTCAACCTTAATATCCAAAAAAGAAAACTATATGAGGCTTCTATGAGCCATACATCCTTCATAATCAGTGAGTAAATATACCTTCTTCCCTTTATTATATCTATTCAGACTATTCCTTCTCTTCTGTGCCCCCCTTCCTATCTAAGTGTTCTATCCCTTTCCCCACCCCTTATCCCTTCCCCGTATTCAACCCCACTCAGAAATATATATTAAAAAAAAAAAAGTGAAAAAAAAAAAAACTAATAAGGGAGAAGAGGAAGAAAAAGAGAAAAAAGGAAAAAAAAAAAAAAAAAAAAAAAAAAAAAAAAAAAAAAAAAAATCAACAAATTTATATATATCCCCCCCCCCCCCCCGGACACCCAAGATCGAACGCAGAAACCACACTGCTCTTTACATCATCTAATCTCTTTCAAGCAGCGCACCCATCCTGCCCTTCTTTCAATGTTTTTATCTTTCTTTTCTTTCACTGCATGCACCCATCTTTCGGCCTCCATTAAGTTAACCTCTTTCTTCCGGTCCGCCAAGGTTGGACTTCTAGTTTGTTTCCATAGCCTAGGTATTAATGATTTGGCCAGGGTGTCATCTCTATTGGTCCGGGGGATAACCTTTCAACCCAAGAAGCGATTGCTTCCCAGAACACCTTAATCTTAGGGCAAAGACCACCATAGGTGGAGAAAGGTGCCTTTCTGTCCGCACCCTCTCCAACATATGGCATCTGCCGTTGGAAACATCTTTGCTATCTTAACTGGGGTCCAATACCACCTAGTCAAAAATTTATATGACATTTCTTGAATCTGTGAGCTTATAGACGTAGTGTGCGTCAAGTTAATGAGTTTCTTAATTTGTGCTGTGGTAAGATTATGACCTAGTTCTCCTTCCCATTCTCTAATAAAGTATGGCACCGTTTGGTTTTGTGTTGCGAGAATCAATCTATACATCTGTGACATCAAGTGTCTTTCAATGGGTATGTTTACACACATGGATTCAAAAGCAGTAAGAGAACCCACTGGTCTCATCCCGGGTTTCAGTCCTTTGAAAAAAGCACCCCAACTGATGGCATCTCCACTCCTCCATAGGTATCCTCCCCATTTTCGATGTCAAATCTCGCAGGGGGGTTAATGTTCCCTGAGGGGCAAATTTGCCGCATGTTGTATCCCCATCCCTCCCCCAAGCTCCAAAAAATCCCACCTCCTCCCCTGGAGGAAACCATGGGTATCCCTCCAATGGGGTCAGAGGGGATATCCGAGGAGTGTAGTCTCCTGATTGATTTAATTTATCCCAAATTAAGAGTGTGCTCTTTGTTAATGGTGACGTCCATTTTGAGAGACCCCTGTCTGTACTCGGAATCCACGGGATTCCGGCCAGCTTCCTGCCTGCCATTATCTGCTCTAAGGGGACCCATATTTTCTTTGTGGAGTCGTGGCACCAGTTCAGGATCCGCACTAAAGACATTGCTCTATAATATAAAGCTACATCTGGTAGTCCCATTCCTCCTTCCAATTTGCCTCTACACAAAATATCATACGCCAATCTGGGATGTTTATCACTCCATACAAATGCTATGAAGGCCTTTCCTAAGGTTTTTAAAAAACTTTGTGGGACTGTAATTGGCACTGTGTGGAAAAGATAAATTATTTTGGGTAGTACACTCATCTTTATGACGCTGACCCTTCCAAACCACGTTAATAACCGGCTCCTCCATTTCTGCAGGTCCCCTATTACCCCCTTCATTAAGGAACCATAGTTTAAATCATACAGTAGTTTAGGATCTGCTGTGATATGTATTCCCAAATACGCCAATGAATTTTTGTTCCAAATAAAGGCATAAGAATTTTGCAAAATCGTTTTCATCCCTAAGGGGACATGACTAGGTAACAGTACAGACTTTTCAAACTTTATTTTGAAGTTAGATAAATCTCCAAACTTAGAAACTTCTGCCATCAAACCTGGCAGTGATGTCTGTAGTGATGAACGAAGAATAATAAGTCATCGGCATATGCTGAGACTTTATATTCAACTGATCCAACCTGTACCCCCTGAATTTCAATATTTCCCCTCACTTTGCAAAGAAATGGTTCTAATATCATAGCGAACAACAGCGGGGATAATGGACACCCTTGTCTTGTGCCATTACATATTTGGAAATAATCCGACAGTGTGCCATTTACTTTAACTCTCGCTCTCGCATATAATGCTGCAACCCAGCCCATCATGCGTTCCCCCAGACCCATCCCCCTTAGCACCTCTGTCATGAATCCCCAGTTCACCCTGTCAAACGCCTTTTCACCATCCATTGACAGTATCACTCTTGGGGTCTTGTCAGGGCCGTGTTGCATCCAATGAAGGGTGTGTAATGCCCGAATGGTATTATGTCTGGCCTCATGACCCTTCATAAAGCCCGTCTGATCAGAGTGAACTAGCTTCAATATATGGTCCTGTAACCGAAGAGCCAAAATTTTTGCTAAAACCTTAGTGTCCGAGTTTAACAAGGAGATGGGTCTGTAGTTCGCGCACTGCTGGGTATCTTTCCCTGGTTTAGGAAGTATCGTTATGTATGCCAATAAGGCCTCTGGAGGTAATGGATTGGAGGCATTAATTGAATTAAAGTAGCTACATAAGGGGCCTCCCAATCTGGTAATAAATTTCTTATAATATGAATTGGTAAGCCCATCTGGTCCTGGGCTATTGGTCTATCTATTTCTTCAATTACCGTGGGCAGCAGCGAGGGCAGCGCTGAGTCTTCTATATACTCTCAAATTTTGTAATTTACGCTGTTCTCCCGTCGCACTCGGCGAAACAGTATGATTATTATATAAAGCCTTACAAAATTTGTGAAATTCTGCCGCAATGGCTTGAGATTCCACTATCTTTTTATCTTGCTGTTTTTTAAGCTGTCTAGCAAGTAGCCGACCACATTTATTGCCCTGCTCATAAAACCGATGCGCATAGTATCTATGCTTGTTTTTAGCTTTGCAGTCTAGGCATTGTGCTAAGTTGTGTCTCAAGTCCTCCAATTGTTGGGAATCTGCTGGGTCCAAGTGTCTTTTATGTTTAATTTCTAATTCATTAATCTCTTTCAATAAATCTACTATTCCTTTTTGTTTCTCTTTTTTAATCCTTGACCTGTGTGTTCCCCCCTAATCACAGATTTGGGGGCTTCCCAAACAGCCTGCTCAGAAACTTCTCCAGGCATATTTGTTTCAAAATATGTTTTTATCTTACAAGATAAAGCCTCCACCACTTTATTATCGTCCAGTAAAGATTCATTCAACCGCCAAGTTCGTTCTAGGAGGCCTGCAGAAATTGGAAGGAAAGTCATGGTAATCGGGGCATGGTCTGAAATCGTTATTGGCTCTATAGTAAAAGAGCGGGTCCTTTCAAGATAGAACTGGTCCACCAAAAAAATATCTAGGCGAGAATAAGTATTGTGTATTTCGGAATAATAACTATAATCCCTTTTCCCATAATGTGTTACACGCCATCCATCCACCAAGTGAAAGGAACGTAAGAGCTGTTTTAGATGCTTCAACCCTTTTTAAAGATATGGGAGTTTTGCCCGTTGACTTATCTATCTTTGAATCTAGGGTAAGGTTAAAATCCCCCCCCCCCAGCATCAAAAGGCCCTCCCTAAATTTCTCCAACAGCTTCAGAGTCTTTACAAGGAAATTCCGGTATTTGGCGCATATATTGAAGCAAATGTATAGCAGAAGCCGTGTAGTCTTCCCTTTACAAACAGAAAGCGACCCTTTGGGTCTATTTGTGAGGCTATTACAACCATTGGACATGTCTTTCTAAAGGATATTGTTACCCCCCTGGCTCTCGCAAACGGGGATGGTGCATGAAACCACTGGTTAAACAAGTCCACGGGCACGTATGGAATGGAATCCTTCACGAAGTGCGTCTCCTGCAAGAAAACCATGTCACCCCTAAGGTGGCGTAGTTCCTGCTAGAGACGACCCTTTTTTTGTGGTGAACATAAACCTCTCACGTTATATGATATCACCTTTATTGGGGCTGCCATATCTGATAATGCTGCTGCCCAATATATTCATCCAGTAGCTGGTGTGTCTCTTCGCTCCCAGCAGGTGTCCCCTGGGGATAAAAAAAAAAGAAAACAAAAAAAAGGGGGAAGAATTCCAAAAAGAGAAGTAAACACCCCCCCACCCACCCCACACACCATCCTACCCTCCCCACCCCCCCCACCCACCCCAAATTCCACTTTAAGGAATATGTACTAAACGATAAAGAACTCTGAGAGGGGGTGTCCCCCCCCCCAGACCTCTCCAACTTCCTGCTACACCGTAGGATATAAAGTCCCTTATATCTGACCTGGTGAACTGGGCTACCCACACCAAAATTCCCATGCATATTCCCACGCATTAGTATATATCCCTCCCCCCCGGGCATCATAATATATTCTCCTTTATTTATAGCTGCATCTGGCTATTTGTCCCCTCTATAGAGACCTTCCCTATCATCCCTCTTACTCATATACACTATACGGGGTAATCCCCCCCCCCCCCCCCCCCCACCAAAAATGCGGGGAGAAAGGGGGAGAAGGAGCAGAGAAGAGAAAAAAAAACAACCCACATATTCATATGTTATTCACCTTGACAAACACCTCCATTCTGAAAATAATATCATATTCCCACCCCGTCACCGCCCTCCATTGCTTATCCTCTTAAACACCAGACATCATGTCTTTTTAAACACTGGGGGGACTCAGGGTATTTTTATCCTCCATCTTAACAATTCTCTTCTTATGTCAGATTAGATTACTAAAAAATATATGTATACATTTATATGGGATCCACCAGATCTCTGTTGTTCTATATGCAATAGGTATATCATGAAGTCACATATGTTCCAAAGGATGTATACATGAGCCCATGTACACACACAAAACACTCGTTAACCGCGTTACTCGCAGTCCGAGGTTCCACTGTACGATACTTAAAAATCTCCATAGGTGACACTTTAAAAATTTTTACAGGTTAGCAATTTAGAGCTACAAAGGAGGTCTAGCGCTAGAAATATTGCTCTTCAAGGTGATACATCACAGGAGTGGTGCAAACACCGTTTACATATGCGAGTGCGCCCTACGGAGGCGTTCGCATTTGAAGATGAGAATGGGGAGATGAAGGTTTGTACCATTTTTACACGGTCCCTTTACATTTTTTTTCCTTTTTCTTCTCAAATATATTTTTATTAACATGTTCCAAATACAAAGGAAAGGAAAGCAATAAACATTAGTTTACACAAGTATTCAATATTATCCAATGTTATATTCAATAGTTCCGTCAAATAATAATGAATTAAAAGATAACGAAGAATAATGAGGAATATATCCAACCGTTAATTGTTAAAGAGTTACCCCTAGTAAGCTCCTGCCACGTCATACACTATAGGTAAGAGTCGATAGCCACAATCAGTCCGGCACATCCAAATGGGTGCAAACCAAGTTGGATATAAAATTGATAAAAAAACAAAAAAAAAACAAAAAAATCGTTTTTTTTTTTTTCTTTAAAATCGATTTTTTGGATTTTTATCAAAATTTTAATATAATGCTTTTGGGGGAAAAAAAAAATCTATCTAAAAGATAGTTTTCCATTTAACCACTTGAGCCCCGGACCATTATGCTGCCTAAGGACCAGAGGTCTTTTTCCAATTTGGCACTGCGTCGCTTTAACTGCTAATTGCGCGGTCATGCAATGCTGTACCCAAACGAAATTTGCGTCCTTTTCTTCCCACAAATAGAGCTTTCTTTTGATGGTATTTGATCACCTCTGCGGTTTTTTTTGTGCTATAAACGGAAAAAGACCGAAAATTTTGAAAAAAAAATGATATTTTCTACTTTTTGTTATAAAAAAAAATCCAATAAACTCAATTTTAGTCATACATTTAGGCCAAAATGTATTCGGCCACATGTCTTTGGTAAAAAAAACGTCAATAAGCGTATATTTATTGGTTTGCGCAAAAGTTATAGCGTCTACAAACTAGGGTACATTTTCTGTAATTTACACAGCTTTTAGTTTATGACTGCCTATGTCATTTCTTGAGGTGCTAAAATGGCAGGGCAGTACAAACCCCCCCCCCAAATGACCCCATTTTGGAAAGTAGACACCCAAAGGAAATTGCTGAGAGGCATGTTGAACCCATTGAATATTTATTTTTTTTTGTCTCAAGTGATTGAATAATGACAAAAAAAAAAAATAAAAAAAAATTTACAAAAAGTTGTCACTAAATGATATATTGCTCACACAGGCCATGGGCATATGTGGAATTGCACCCCAAAATACATTTAGCTGCTTCTCCTGAGTATGGGGATACCACATGTGTGGGACTTTTTGGGAGCCTAGCCGTGCACGGGACCCCGAAAACCAATCACCGCTTTCAGGATTTCTAAGGGTGAAAATTTTTGATTTCACTCTTTACTGCCTATCACAGTTTCGGAGGCCATGGAATGCCCAGGTGGCACAAACCCCCCCCAAATGACCCCATTTTGGAAAGTAGACACCCCAAGCTATTTGCTGAGAGGCATGGTGAGTATTTTGCAGCTCTCATTTGTTTTTGAAAATGAAGAAAGACAAGAAAAAACATTTTTTTTTTTCTTTTTTCAATTTTCAAAACTTTGTGACAAAAAGTGAGGTCTGCAAAATACTCACTATACCTCTCAGCAAATAGCTTTGGGTGTCTACTTTCCAAAATGGGGTCATTTGGGGGGGGTTTTGTGCCACCTGGGCATTCCATGGCCTCCGAAACTGTGATAGGCAGTGAAGAGTGAAATCAAAAATTCACGCCCTTAGAAAGCCTGAAGGCGGTGCTTGGTTTTCGGGGTCCTGTGCGCGGCTAGGCTCCCAAAAAGTCTCACACATGTGGTATCACCGTACTCAGGAGAAGCAGCAGAATGTATTTTGGGGTGTAATTTCACATATTCCCATGGCATGTTTGAGCAATATATCATTTAGTGACAATTTTGTGCAAAAAAAAAAAAAAATTATTGTCTCTTTCCCGCAACTTGTGTCGCAATATAAAATATTCCATGGACTCGACATGCCTCTCAGCAAATAGCTTGGGGTGTCTACTTTCCAAAATGGGGTCATTTGGGGGGGTTTTGAACTGTCCTGGCATTTTATGCACAACATTTAGAAGCTTATGTCACACATCACCCACTCTTCCACTTGAAGACAAAGCCCTTTCTGACACTTATTGTTTACTTGAAAATGTTATTTTTTTTTGCAAGAAAATTACTTTGAACCCCCAAACATTATATATTTTTTTAAAGCAAATGCCCTACAGATTAAAATGGTGGGTGTTTCATTTTTTTTTTTTCACACAGTATTTGCGCAGCGATTTTTCAAACGCATTTTTTGGGGAAAAAAACACACTTTTTAAAATTTTAATGCACTAAAACACACTATATTGCCCAAATGTTTGATGAAATAAAAAAGATGATCTTAGGCCGAGTACATGGATACCAAACATGACATGCTTTACAATTGCGCACAAACGTGCAGTGGCAACAAAATAAATACATTTTTAAAAGACTTTACAGGTTACCACTTTAGATTTACAGAGGAGGTCTACTGCAAAAATTACTGCCCTCGATCTGACCTTCGCGGTGATACCTCACATGCATGGTGCAATTGCTGTTTACGTTTGACGACAGACCGCCGCTTGCGTTCGCCTTAGCGCGAGAGCAGGGGGCGACAGGGGTGCTTTTTTTTTTTTTTGTTTTCTTTATTATTTTTTTGCTTTTTTATCTTATTTTTAAACTGTTCCTTTCATTTTTTTTTTTTTTTAATCATTTTTATTGTTATCTCGGGGAATGTAAATATCCCCTATGATAGCAATAGGTAGTGACAGGTACTCTTTTTTGAAAAAATTGGGGTCTATTAGACCCTAGATCTCTCCTCTGCCCTCAAAGCATCTGACCACACCAAGATCGGTGTGATAAAATGCTTCCCCAATTTCCCAATGGCGCTATTTACATCCGGCAAAATCTAAGTCATAAAATGCACGTAGCTTCCGGTTTCTTAGGCCATAGAGATGTTTGGAGCCACTCTGGTCTCTGATTAGCTCTATGGTCAGCTGGCTGAATCACCGGCTGCATTCTCAGGTTCCCTGTTGAGACAGGAGAGCCAGAGAAAAACACTGAAGACGGTGGGGGCATTTCCTCCCACGGCTTGTAAAAGCAGTCTAGAGGCTAATTAGCCGCTAGGATTGCTTTTACATGAAAGCCGACCGCTGGCTGAAAAGAATGATACCAAGATGATACCTAAACCTGCAGGCATCATTCTGGTGTAACCACTCAAAGTCGTGAATGGCGTACCTGAAGACAAAAAAATGGTTAACAATAAAGCACAGTAAACGGTAAAGTATAAAAAATTGCATACCTGAAAAGCAAACATGATAAAACATAACAACAATAAAACATTGCAGAATAGAATACAGTAAAAAAGAGCAGAACAATAGAGAGAGAGAATAGAGAGAGAGAGAGAGAGAGAACAATAAAACGACAACTATTTTTTTTTAATTTGATATATTTTTTTTTTTTACACTTTTTTTGTAACTAACTTTTATAACTGCAACCGGTTAAAGGTTCGGGTCTCTCAAAATGCGATGGCATCTTGGGAGACCCTGTGAAAGTGTGCCTAGTCTGTGCAATGCTGTACCCTACACTAATACTCAACTAGTGCATGGTAGCGTTCAAAACATTCACCAATGCAAAAACCAGGATTGTCAGGACAGGAGGGACAATAATAGCGGGTGTCACGCCTATATCCGCGCTTGCTGCAGACACGACATCTTTTTTGGGGGGTTCGTTGGGTAGGGGTACTCGGGAGGACATAAAGAAAATGCCTCTCATGCAGCCGACTGCACTTGGTTGGGGATGTGAATGGGGGAAGTACGGGCGCTGCAGAAGTGGTGGGTTCCCAATTAGGATTGGCGAATGCAGCAGAAAGGGCATTATGGGCACGACGAGCCTGTGTTTGTCTTTTTGGTGGCAGCGGGACACTACTTGTGCTTGCCACCTCACCAGCTTGAACTGCACTTATGGGACTCGCCACGTCACCAAGTGTTACTGCAGTGCTGGTTTGACTACGACCGGGGTGTACTAGGCCACTGGTGCTTGCCAGTTCACCAAAACGCTACAAAAAAAAAACTGTTAGCGATCGCAGGGATCAGGCCTGACTCTGCGAACGCTGCAGTTATGTGTTTAGTGTTTTGTAAGTGACAGTGATCGATCGATACTGCACTTGGGTGGGCTGGGCCGGGCGGAGGGGCAAAACGCAGGTGCTAGCAGGTATCTGGGCTGATCCCACTAACACTGCGTTTTTGGGAACCCTAAACTGCTGGGGACGCTAGTATAGATCCGATCGGATCAGATATTGATCCGTTCAGATACTATACCACTAAGGGAGTTGTACGGTGCGTGCGTGGGTGTTAGCGCTACTGGCGCTAACCTGACGCTGCCTGGGGCTGGTGCTTGCTTGCCAGTTCACCAAAATGCTACCAAAAAAACTGTTAGCGATCGCAGGGATCAGGCCTGACTCTGCGAACGCTGCATGTGTTTAGTGTTTTGTAAGTGACAGTGATCGATCGATACTGCACTTGGGTGGGCTGGGCCGGGCGGAGGGGCAAAACGCAGGTGCTAGCAGGTATCTGGGCTGATCCCGCTAACACTGCGTTTTTGGGAACCCTAAACTGCTGGGGACGCCAGTATAGATATGATCAGATATTGATCCGATCAGATACTATACCACTAAGGGAGGCATATGCTGCGTGCGTGGGTGTTAGCGGTACTGGCGCTAATCTGACGCTGCCTGGGGCGACGCATATCACCGCCGGGCGATCAGGGGGCTAAACCTTTATTCGGTAATAAACGGCGGGTGCCCTGACACTATAAAAAATAAACGAACTAACCAGCGTCACCTGTAACGGTTATACGGTGATCAGTGGTGAAAGGGTTAACTAGGGGGCCATCAAGGGGTTAAAACATTTATTAGGTAGTATATGGGGGTCCCTGACGCTATAAAACGCTGACGGCGAACCTAAATATTTACGTCCCTAACTAGCGTCAACAGCGACACTAATACAGCGATCAGAAAAATGATCGCTTAGTGACACTGGTGACGGGGGGTGATCAAGGGGTTAAAACTTTATTAGGGGGGGTTAGGGGGGTATCCTAAACCTACAGGGGGCTAACCCTAACTGTCCCAACACTGTAACTGTCACAAACTGACACCAATGCAGTAATCAGAAAAAAAAAAAAAAAAAAAAAAAAACTGCTTGGTGTCAGTTTGTGACAGGGGGGGGGGGGGGGGGGAAATCGGGATGTTTTGTGTGCCTGGCATGTTCTACTGTGTGTGTTTGTGTTTTACACTCACATAGATGTCTTCTCTCCTCGGCGCCGGAACGGAAAATACTGAGCCAAGGAGAGATGACATAATTTCCTTTGCTGCTGTTTAGCATACAGCAGCAAAGGAAGATTCTCATTGGCCGGCGGCGATCGCGAGGGGGGGGCCACGAACGGATGGCCTCCCCCTCACCTCCGATCGCCGGGGGACAAAACAGGACCGCCTCGGGCACCGGGGGGGGGGGGGGGGGGGGGGTCCGATCGGACCCCCCGCCCGCGGGAGGCAAATCACGTATATGTACGTGATTTTGCCTGCCCGTGCCGCCTTGCCAACGTACATCGGCATGAGGCGGTCCTTAAGTGGTTAAGATACATTAATAATTTAGTTTATTCAGCATGAAATGGAGCTTAGTTATGTAGCATGAGGGTGTATATTCTGCAATATTAACATTTTTGGTAAACTCATTCAATGAATTCAAGCTGAGATAACATGCACTGCATTGATGCAGTGCATGTTATACCAGTAACCATGAGATAAACCAGCGATAAGTTCAGGATTATTCCTTTAACCCATTGTTTTGCAAATCAATGTACACTCCAAACTGTATGATTGAATCGGTTCTGATATCACCACTATGCAGTACAAATGCATGTTGATATTTGATATTTTGTTAGTAATATTGGCACATTGTTTAGTATTAATAATTTTTTAAATAGCTTTTGGTAGCACCTACGTCATTGCACAGAAATAATTACCCACTGAGGACATCTAGTGGGCTGTAATGTTTTTGCACATGCTGAGGACATTTTTTGCAGCAAGTAGTTTATATGCATGTTCATATGTGATATTTGATGGTCACTAAGTAATATTGGCACATTGCACATTTTTTAATATTTGTCATATTAGCACGCTACATAGGATAGATATTCTATTTTTGCATATTTCAGCCGTGGTATCATACACAGAAGTTATCGCAATCCACTTTTATATTGATACTCTACCATTTTTGTGTACGCGTACATGATTGCAGCAAACTAGTATATTTTTAGTTTTGTGCCGGTAGCACATCTGGTCAAATTACATGACATAAAATATTGCAGCAATTGACATTTTATTCCCTAGGGTCTCTGCTAAAATATATATTTGGGGGTTCCAAGTAATTTTCTAGCAAAAAATATTGATTTTAACTTAAGAAACAAGTGTCAGAAAAAGATTTAGAATTGAAGTGGTTAAACTTCCTGCATTTACACGTTGTTTAAAAACTTGGTAGGCTGCCTGGATTTTTTTTTTCACACAAGTTTATCCCTTTGATCTAAGGCATCATTCTCACGAGGCAGATCCGCTGCCTCGGAGTCCGCCAGCTCAGCAGATCTTTCCGTTGATCTCCGCTAGAGCCGGCGTATGACAGGTCCCTCTCTGCTCACTGAGCAGGGAGGGGCCTGTTGAGCGCCGCTGCTTCCTATGGAGAGATCGGACGAAAACAGACAGCATGTCCGTTTTCATCAGATCTCACCCGATCCGATCCGATAGGGACGGATGCGAACATAGGGGCATCTGTCTGCTTTTAGCGTATCGGACCGGGTCGGATGTCAGCGGACACGTCACCGCTGACATCCGTCGCTCCATAGACTAGCATGGAGCGCCCGTTCAGGTCCGCTGTCAAAACTGACAGGAGGACCTGAACGGTCCGACAGTGTGAAAGGAGCCTTAGAAGGAAGACTTAATTACAATGTCTTATGTTAAAAACTTGGCACACTGCCTAGATGTTTTCTTTTAACAGCTGAGTGAGCAGATAAGTCTCTCCACTTGTTATATGAAAGAATCGGCAAATTCTGCAATAGAGATCATCAGGGGGGTTGAATCGAGATCACAATTTTTTAACGATTAATTGTGCAGCTCTAGGCAGCACCTGTTAGCGGGCATCCACTCACCTGCTGCCGCCACATCCCTCACCTTGTTATGTCACTGCCGCATCACCAGTCGTCCCATTAAACTGAATGGGACTGTCGGTGAGTCAATAACGGGTCAGAGGAGGAGCCGCTGTGGGACAGAGATGACAGTTGCTCTTTAAAAATTATGATTTAAATCGAGTTGATTTAAATCAAGCCTTTTTACTAGTGATTGAAATCAAGTTTATTTAAATCAAATCCACCCTGATCAGTTTAACATGTTCAGGCAATTTCTAATTAAAAATCCCTGATCAATCTATCACTTTCAAAGCAAAGCAAAATGTGGCATTGCTGTGAGTCTGCCACCAAGAAGTGCAATCTCGAAAAAGATTCAAATTTTCAAGGAGCCCTTTAAAGAAGGAGCATCCTTGACAAAGAATCAAGAAAAAAATTTGACATCTTAAATTACAGTACAAAAGGTACATTATAAAACAACATTCGTAGGGTCAGAACTAGGGCCGAAACAACGAATCGATTAATCGACAACTAATCGATTGTGAAAATAGTAATCGATTAATTGGCCAGTAACCTAATGGGGTTAAAAAAAAAATAAAATTAGCCCTTTATAGTACAAAGAGCAAATCGCTACTGTAAGTATTACTTCCACTGTTCCACAGTAAAAAAAAAAAAAAAACCTTCACAACAGCGATTATTTGCTCTTTTTGTACTATAAAAAGGGCTAATATTAGTTTGTTTTTTTTAACCCCATTAGGTTACTAAACGTCTTAGGTCCGGTTCACACCTATACGTTTTTTGGTGCTTTTTGCAGAAACACTACAGTTCATTTAACATGGTTTCCTATGGGACACGTTCACTTCTATGCTTTTTTCAGCTGCTGTGTATTTGGAACGGGTCAAGGACTTTTTTCAACACAGAATGGTGCTTTTTTGGTTCAATTTACTTCAATGGAGAAGCTTCAGAAAAGCATGTAATGTGTTTTTGCAGCAATTTGTGTTTTTTAATCTGCCAACAACAAATTGGCCAAAAAAGAAATGTAAAAACGCAAATCGCCGCAAAATCATGTGCGCAAAAATCAAACACAGCAAAAAGAACTGCAAAAACAGATCAAAAGGTGTGCACCAAGCCTTATGCTGGGCCTGGCTACATGGATCAATTTTCAGAAGAGAATATTCATACAAAAAATCTTTGTACATTTGCTGAATGAAAGAATGTTGTTTGAAATTTCCACTTGCTTTTAACATTCAATTTTAAAATGAATGTAATTTCTGAAGGAAAACCAAATACACTGTCTGAAAATTCCTTTGACCAAGAAATTTTCTATTATTTCTAAATTTTCCCATCACTGTGGTTGAAAACAAATGTTGATTTGACCACACTAACGATTAGCAAATCGAACGAAGTTCTTAAAACAACATTTTTTTTGAAGGCAGACATTGTTTTTGTATGGCCAGCCCTCTAATAGTATATACAGTATATCTCCTTTGTTTGTTATTCTCAGAGTGCATTAGAGATTTTTCTCCCTAACCAAATAGTTGATTATTTATATTTACCGCTGCATATAGATATTTAAGAATAAGTTGCCTTTTTTAACCTTAACTAAATTACCGTATTTATCGGCATATAACACGCACTTTTTTCCCCTGAAAATCAAATTGTGTGTGATCGGAGCGATTGCCGCCGACATACACAGCCGTGTGTAAATTTAAATATGGCGCCGAGACTGCAGGGACTCGGCGGAGCCGAGATACACATACCCGAGAGTCCTCGGTTTTTCTCGGCGCTGCTTACAGTCCCACCCATAGGGCGGGACTGTAAGCGGCGCCGAGAAAAGCCAAGGACTCTCGGGTATGTGTATCTCGGCTCCGCCGAGTCCCTGCAGTCTCGGCGCCATATTTAAATTTACACACGGCTGTGTATGTCGGCAGGGATCGCGGCGAGCACTGGGGCAAGCCTGCACTGGGGCAAAGCTGCACTGACAAGGCTGCAATGGACACTGGGGCAAGGCTGCACTGACAATTCTGTACTGGGGCAAAGCTGCACTGACAAGGCTGCAATAGACACTGGAGCAAGGCTGCACTGACACTGAAAAGGCTGCAGATGGACACCGATAACGCTGCATTGATGGGCATTTTAATGCAAGTTTTTCTTCCTTAAACTTTACTCCTAAAAGTTTTTTTTCCTTAAAATTCCCTCCTAAACTTGAGGTGCATGTTATACACCGATAAATACGGTATACACCACACTTTAAGGTTATTAACTGATTAATCGAAACAATAAATCGGCCAACTAATCGATTATGAAAATAATCGTTAGTTGCAGCCCTAGTCAGAACCATTTTCTACCCCTTCTATCTAGAGCAGTGTTTCTCAACTCCAGTCCTCAAGGCGCTCCAACAGGTCATGTTTTCAGGATTTCCCTCAGATGAAACAGCTGAGGTAATTACTAAGGCAGTGAAACAGATCAATTCACTTGTGCAAAATAATGGAAATCCTGAAAACATGACCTGTTGGGGCGCCTTGAGGACTGGAATTGAGAAACACTGATCTAGATTATAATTGTACCAGTCTGTCCTAAAATCTTTTAATTCTACAGTGTGGTTCTAGCATGCATGCCAAAGATACCAGAGCTCACTGGAATGCCTACCATTTCTGCATTTTGGGTAGTGCTTTGCAGAATTTAGAGGATTTGGGGAGGGAAGCTGTATGGCACCAGGCATGCCACACAGTGAGAACCTAATATAATTGAAGTGATAGGTAAGTATGAACTCAAATAAAAAAGAGCTTGTGGAATCAAGCAACAAAAAAAAAAAAAAAAAAAAAAAAGAATTGTCCAAAAATACACTACTGGTTAAAGTTTATGAGCAGAGCAACACATAACTAATTGCAAAAACCTAGCTCAAACACTTACCATCTCCCAGAGCATCAATAGCTTCTACTTTTTTTTCATTTGCCTTATCCATCATTTCCTCTGTGACCTGAATTATAACAGGATAATAAAACAAAATGAATTTTTGTTTACAGAGCACATAAGGCGTCGTTCACATCTGAGCGTTCCGTATAGCGAACAGAATCGCAGCCATTTTGAGCGCGATTCGAAATAGCGGCAAATCGCTGGACTCCTGTCGTCCAAAAGAAGTACAAGAGCTTCTTTTGGGCGACAGGCATCCTCTGATTCTGTTTGCGCAATTTTACTGCGATTCGTCGGGAGACAATTGCAGCCAAATCCCACCACGATCGGGGTGCCATTGAAAGTGACGGGAATCGCATGGGCATCCCACGATTTGCCGCTATTTAGAATCACGGCAATTCCGCCCAGGATTCAGATCGCCCAGATATGAACGGAGCCTAAAAGTCTCATACATCTACTTATTGTAGCAAGTCCAAGGATAGCGGAAGTGTTGGCTGTGAAGTAGAGGGACAAGTGAGAGGTTTATGTCCTGTCCATCATTCACAATGACACCTTTGTGAGATTCACAGAAGACGCAGTCCCATTGTAAAGCCAAATGCATCCACAATTTTAATCTTCATAAACATATGCTACAGCCCTATTTATCAACACGAAAGTCCCGTTTCTAGTTTAAAAAAGTTGCTTTTCATCTCTTCCATATGGTCATGTATAATTCATACATGATTTATCAAACGTCAACAGAAAGACACAGCACCTTCCTCAAATATATTGAAGAAATTGTCACTGCCCTGATCTACCAGCAAGGATCCCCTCCCAGGAAGCATTCGTTTCGATTGTGCGAGTCGACTTCATGAGCAACATTTTCCAACCTCCCCCCACACACACACACAAAATCAGGAAGAAGATGCCAAAAGAAAAGTTGTGAACACAGCAGAGGTGGGGTTAGAAGAAACGCCAGTTATTGTCCCTAATGTCCCTCCCAGACTGGCCTATGCATCAGATAATGCTTCAGACGTTATCACACATCCTTAAGATATTAGTTTCCCTTATTTTTAACAGCCTGCCATTTCCCCGTTTCAAATACCTGTGCGCATCATCCCGATTGATCACGTTTCTACCTTCCGTTAACAGACTCTGGCCTGTTTATCGACAATGTCTCTGCCTACCATATGGATTGTTTATAAATCACGTTTCTGCCTTCCACGTGCACTGACCTCGGGCTGTTAAAGCGACCATGTTATTTGCCCTGCTACTGTAGTACACAGGGGTCTCACATATGGGAGGGGCTTCAGAATAGCGTTCAGATTAGAGAAAACCAGTGTTTGGATTTCTCTGGGTTTTGTAATTCCCATAACAGGGTCTGGAGACCAGAAGCTTCAAGAGATTTGGGTGGGAGAAGCCTCTACCCCGGTCTCCATTCTTTCATGACTGAAGCCCTAAGCTTGATGTTCCGTCCTGCTGCCTTGACCAATACTTTGGCTGTGCTGACCATATCTCTGACTGCTGCCTGTACTGACTATGGACAGTATTGCTGCCTGGAAAATTCCTTTAGCTGCTGCTGACTGACCACGTCTCTGCCTGTTACCTGGACCAATGCTTTGGCTGAGCTGACAGTATCTCTGCCTGCGCCAAGTACAGTATTCCTGCCTGTACGATTCCTGTCGCTGACCATGTCCCTGCATGCTGCCTGGACCAGTGCTCTTCTCTGTGGCCCACTGCACTACTAAAACCACAGGTAATCTTTTGTTTACCCTTTGCTAAACAGAATGTATTTTGGGGTGTAATTACATGCTATGTGTTAGAAATATGAAGGGCCTTCAAAATTGTGATAGGTTCTTAGGAATTTAGATGCGTAATTTAAGTCCCTAGAACACCCGATGGTGCGTCTTGGATGTTGGGCCTCTGTATGTGGCCAGGCTTTGTAAAAGTCTCACACAGGTAATAACACCATACTCAGGAGTAGCAGAATGTATTTTGGGGTGTCATTTTTGGTATGTATATTTAACCACTTGCCCACTGGGCACTTAAACCCCCTTCCTAACCAGGCCAATTTTCAGCATTCGGTGCTCACATTTTGAATGACAATTACTTAGTCATGCAACACTGTACCCATATGAAATTTTTGTCCTTTTTTCCCCACACAGAGCTTTTTGATGGCATTTAATGCGCTATTAAAAAAAAAAAGTTTTGTAAAAAATTGTTTTATTTTTCTTGTTTTTCTGTTTCTGTTATACAATTTAGCAAATTTTTCTTCATAAATTTTGGCCAAAATGTATACTGCTAGAGGGGCGTGTCCTGATGTGAGCGGCGGCAGACATGTCGGAGGAGCTCCGGGTATCCTGAACTCAATCCTTTCCCATCAATGCATACAATTGACTAAAAAAAAGAACAGCCAACCTGCCTACCTGTTCCTCTCTGTCCCCTGCTGAGTCCTGAGCTGATCTTGAGCAGAGATTCTGCCCGTGGTCATCCAGGGAGCCACGCATAACTCAAGCCTGCAGCTGCCGCCATCTTGCCGGCCTGTACCCAGTTGGAGCGAGCTGATCCCAGCCTGGCTGTGCAGCAAGAGCCTCTCATCCATCCTCCTGCCTGGGGAGGTCTGGTAGCCTGCTGGGCCGCTGATTGCGCTAGCGGCAGCCGCGGCCTAGTGGAGCCTGCCCAGCACAGCTGTTTCCTGAACCGCTACCCCACGGGAGTGCATCGCGGCCGGCCCTCAACTCGAGAGCGTGGATCATGCTCTCCCCACCTGCCTCATCACCCATCCACCTCCCTGCAGTGACCTAGTGTGCTGACCAGCGGAGACTGCCTGTGTTGGCCAGTGGAGCTGTCCAGGAGCATGGTGTCTCTGCCATCCTTCTGCCTTAATCACCCCGCTTTGGTCCTTCCCTAATCTGATACTCCCAGCCTACCACCCTTAACTGGACTGCCACTGCTCGGCTGCTTGCTGAAAAGTGGGGGGCTACTGGTGACCACTGTCTGCCTGTCTGGACTGTGCTCTTCCGGGGCTCCATACCTGCTGCTCATTTGAGCCACCCCCAGCTGCCTCCTGGACACAGATCTGGGCATGATTTGTTCCTCTGTTGGGGTCCCCTTTAGAGACTTATCAGATGTCCCCCCCTCCAAAAGGGGAAGAAGAATTCCAAGGCCGCTGGGATCAGACCATCACCCCGGCAGCCACATCTCCCTTCACTGCAGTCAGATTCTATACTGATTGGATGACGCCGGGCCTTATTAGCTGAATTGGAGATGGGTCCTGGGGAGGTTCCGGTGCCGGTGGAGTCAGCCCCGCTATTGCAAGAAAATACAGCCACGATCCTTGCTGCGATCGAGCAGAGTAGGACCTCACTGCTTGTGGGCATTGACCATCTTGCCAAGGAGTGCAATCTTATAAGGGATGACCTCGACAAAATAAGGAGGAAAATGACCAAAACTGAGTCCAGAGTATCCGCCACCGAAGATCTTACTGCCACTCATGCCTCCCCCCATTGCTTAGTTGCAGCACACGGTACAGTCCCATGTCGCAAAATCAGACAACGCTGAAAGCCGACTCAGGCGCAACAAAGGGAAAGAGGAAGAGGAATAAAGAGGAAAGGGGAAGGGGACCACCCGGCTGAATTCACAAAGGAGTTCTTTAAAAATCTCCTGGGCCTTATGGATGTCCCTCCTACCTACATGGTTGAAAGGGCCCATCGAGTGCCCACGGGCCGTGCCATCCTGGGGAACCTTCCCAGGCCTTTTCTGGTCCACTTCCTCTAACATCAAGACAGGGACAAGATTCTCTCTGAAGCCCACAAACATCCCACTGACATTATGGCAACACCTCAGTTCTTTTTTTCCCTGACTTTTCGGCTGATTTGCTGCGGAAGAGAAAAATCTTCAACGATGTTCATAGACCAACTCAGAGATAAGAACATGAAAGCATGCTTTACCCCAGCCGCCTGCGGGTCCAACATGATGGAGCAATCTGGTTCTTTGACAACCCAGCAGATGCAGACGACTGGCTGATCACCTTGCATTGAAGACCTGTTCCCATAAAGTTACCAGATGCGTGGATTTCCTACATCCTTGCCTGTTGTACCCTACTAAAACTTTGTGTAAATACCAGAGCCACCTCAAAAGTACCTCGACAAGTGACCCACATTCAAACCCCAGGGAGGAGACGCACCTTTATCTGGGTAAGAGCCAGAGAATAGTCTCTAGAGATTACCCAAAGTGGGTGTATGGGGACTCCCCGATTAGGGGTGCAAAAGGGGTTGCTATTGGTTTCACTAGAGACGTTAGGTTCACCTTGAAAGAGAATGACAGACCCAGAGGGATGCTTTTTGTTTTTAAAGGGTAAACTTAATGGGGTCGACTGCACACTAGCAAATATTTATAGCCCGAACATAAACCCAGGCAGGTTCTTATTGGGTATTCTATCAAAGTTAGAGGGCTTCAAGAGGGGGAGGGCCATAATAGCAGGGGATTTTAATATATGCCTGGAGCCAGATAAAGATAGTACGTCATGTGTCCGGGGGACCGGAGGTGCATGGCTGAATAAACTTAAAAAGAAGCTCCGCCACTGCCAGTTGGTAGACACTTGGAGGATGCAACATCCGAATACAAGAGACTATTCCTTCTATTCCCCCGTACACGCGACGTACTCTAGACTGGACTTCTTTCTTGTAGAACACCAGTACATCGAGGAAGTGGAAAGTACAAAAATAGGGTCAATAACGTTCTCTGATCACGCACCCGTTAGCCTACAGTGTAATCTAGGTAAACAAAAACATCATTGTAATAGCTGGAGATTAAATGAGAACCTATTAAACGACAGAGATATTGATAAACGCATCAAAGAAGAATTAGAATTCTACTTCAAAACTAATATTGTTGGAGAGACACCAGAAGATGTAGTATGGGAGGCCCATAAGGTGTACATTAGAGGTATCATAATGAAGGCGGGATCAGAAAAAAAAAAGAAGGAAGGTCAGAGATAAGCTAGCCGTGCAGGAAAAAATTCAGGACTTAGAACAACAGCATAAGCTAACGGGGGACAGTGAGGTACTGGCGGGCCTGTATAGGAGTGGTGTTCTCCATCTACCTGGAGGAATTATTGCCCAGTCCCTTCTACCGTGAGGGGACACACGTCCCCCCAATCTGTCCTACTGTTATAGGTTCAACACGAGCTGGGAATCCCCCTGGAACTCTGAACCTCAAGTAGGCGCTCTATATTATCAAGTTTCGGGATTGAAACTGCTTTGGTGACAGTTGGGGTTATATCAGGCTGTAGGGAGTTATATGCACCTTTAACCGGTTACCAAGTCTACCCAGGTTTCCTACCCTGTTTTTCTTGCTGGAATATGTTATTTTTTTCCTTTTTAATTGTTTTTCTTCTCCTCCTCCGGTTATTTGGATGGCAACATTGTCTGGACTTCCTCTGCCCCTGGCCTCCAGGCTGGGCAAGACTGGGTATGGGCCTTCTATGCTCCTAGTGTTACTAAATTTTTCTTTCTTAAATGGGTACGGATCTGAAGCTGATCTCTTGACATATCAGGGGACTGAAGGACAAAAAGTGAAAAGATCTTTGCTGTTTAAGTTTCTGCAGTCTCAAACCTCACATTCTGTTTCTGCAGGAAACTCACCTCGTAGGCAGTAAGATCCTAAGTCTTACGAGGGCGTGGGTTAAACAAGGATTTCATGCCACATACTCCTATGTGAGGGGGATGACCATTCTACTTAACAAGTCACTACCTTGCTTGGTGGAACAGGTTTTTCTCGATCCTGGGGGATGTTATGTAATTTTAAATTCTAGAAATGTATGCTCAACGCTGGGCGATGGTTAATGTGTGTATCCCTCCTCCGTTTGATCCCGCCATCCTCCTGTATACCACTTTTACAAAACTCACCCCCTCCAGATGCAAAAAATTATAGTCGGGGGGTTCGACGACTTTAAAGCCATCCTAGACCATACTAAAGACACTTCTGAACCTCTTAGATCTGCCCATCCTGAATTGATAATATGAGCAGATACTCTTGGTCTTCAAGAGCTTTGGCGGTGGAGGCATCCGGAGGACAGAACTTATTTGCAGGTCTCAGCTACACACAAATCGGGATCACGCATAGATTTGTTATTTGGGTCTGCTTCAACTCTATCACGTTGGGGCAGCCTCTTACCTTCCAGCAGGCCTTTCTAAACACTCCCCATTGGAGTTATGCCTGACTTTGGGAGCCTCCCGTGACCCGCGATGTTGGAGGCTGGTGTTACATTGGATAGACAATCCTCAAATCCAGGAGGTGGTGGGACCCAAGCTTACAGAATAATGGATGCCTAACGTGGGTTCATCTTCCCTTGAAGTGGTTTAGGAGGCAGGCAAGGCTCATGCCCAAGGAGAGTATGTCTCTGCTATTAAGGCTGTGAGATCTGGCTATGCAACACAGACCACTCAATTGGAACAAGATGTTGGAGTTCTTCACGGCGCATCCAACACCTGAAAACTATTCCTCCCTGGCCCAAATGAGGAGAGCTTTGAAACGCCATTACACCTTGCTGGTGCAATCTGATACGCGGAAGTTTGTTTGCCAAACTGAGTCAGGAGACAAGAACGGTAAACTAATGGCCAACCTGGTGACAGAACCCTCACTCCAAACAGTAATTCCAAGAATCCAGACTTCCACGGGTGGCCAACTTACAGACCCTGAGGGTATACTGAGGGAAAGTTCATCTTTTCTCTAGCAAATTATATGATGATCCGAACCCTCCCCAGTTGAAGCCATACTTGAGGAACTGGGGGGGAATCACCTTGCCCTCTCTTTCTTAGGAGGACAGGGACACACTGGATAAGCCCTTAATGCGCCAAGAGATAGAAAATGCAATCTACTTCTTACCCAACTACTTCTTACCCAGGGAATGGTATAAAACCCATGCAACTCTACTGGTCCCCAGGCTAACTCAAATCCTTGCAGAGTGCCTGGAAACCGGGAGGTTGCCAGATAGTACCACCAGGCACACATTGTATTGCTACCCAAGCCAGGGAAGGACCCCCTTTGTTGTTAATCCTATAGACCCCTATCGTTATTGAATTACGACCTTATGACTTACCAAGGTGCTAGCGAATAGGATTATGCAGGTGTTACCGTCCCTTGTCAATATAGACCAGACTGGCTTCATGCCGGGCAAATCTACAGACATAAATCTTAGACGAGTCTTCACCCTCCAGCTCCCGGCCGAGGAGAACGCCTCTCAAGTCTTGGTAGCCCTTACATAGAGAAGGCGTTCTACACATTCCGATGGTCATATATGATACTTCCACACCAACTGGAGCAAATCCCTCATTCTTCCCACAGATCCAGGGGTGAAGCAGCTGAGTAATCCTAAATTTACCTCTGCAATGGGCAAATACCATTAGATCAATATCTCTCTCAACACTCAGGACTTCAGTAAACTTAATTTGTCCCAGTATTGCAGTGGTGTAAATCTAAGTTAAAGGCCTGGTTAAATCGCCCCCTAACTCTTATAGGTAAAATTAAATTAAAATGAAACTGCTTCCAGTTCTATTGTATATTTTAAGGCATTCCCCCGTCTGGGTACCCAAAACCCTCTTTCATCAACTAGATTCCCTAATAGCTTCCTTCTTGTGGCAATCACATCCAGCCAGATTTAGTAGGAAAATTCTGCGCAGGCCCTGGACGCAGGGGGGACTTGCCTGCCCTGACATCACAAGTACTATATGGCAGCTATGCTTACTCATGCCCACAATTGGCTTGTCTGGAACAATGCCTATGCATCAGTAGTCCTAGAGGCGGCGCATTTGGGATCTTATGAGGCCCTTCGAAACACCCTTTGGGATGGGGGGGGGAGGGGGTTCTCCGATACTTTTAACACAGGGTATGAAAGCAGTCATTAAGGCTTGGCATACCGAATTAATAAAACTTAGCCTGCTAAAAACCATATGGTCCTCTAGTACCCCGCTCTGGTGTAATCCCAAACTGAAGGAATTTCACTCCTTACAAGACCCCGGACTATGGGCCGGCAGGGGCCTCACATACTTGGATATCTGCAATGGTTCTGGGTTGTTCACTTTTGAAACTGAAAAACAAATTTCAACTTCCAAATTCTTTCTTCTTCAGGTTCCTGCAGCTCTGTCACGCCTTTGACTCGCAGTTTAAACTGGTCCAGCTCTGGATGGTGCATGATGACCTCGAAACCCTACTGAACGATA
This sequence comes from Aquarana catesbeiana, assembly GCF_042186555.1. Taxonomy (NCBI): domain Eukaryota; kingdom Metazoa; phylum Chordata; class Amphibia; order Anura; family Ranidae; genus Aquarana; species Aquarana catesbeiana. The sequence continues at coordinate 156,368,279 of NC_133330.1, read as the reverse complement.
CTGAACTCTCAAAGCCACTGTCTCAAACATACCGAGCACTGCTGTCATCCACTCAGGTTGGATTGGACGGGTTGCGTGATCTGTGGCGAGCGAAGGTGCAGGAACTGGAGAGTGAAGACTGGGAGAACATGTGGGATTACCCGCTTCAGTCATTAGTTGCAACTTGGGACAAGTTAATCCAATTCAAAATCCTACATAGAATATACTACACGCCACAGAACCGCTTATACCCAACCTCGTCGGCCGCTTTCTGAAGATGCTCTGGTACCCAGCGGGCTTCCTATATATATTCTGGGATTGCCCACAGGTCCAAGAGTATTGGGTGGAGGTGACCCACTTTATCCAGGGGTTAACTACCATACCTATTCCTCTGACAATTAGTGTCTGTCTCCTCGGCCTTGTAGAACAGCTGGCGTTAGCTAAAGCAATCCGCACTCTAATAGGCATCCTATTATTTTGCACGAGGAAAGCTATAATACTAAAATGGAAGTCAGCTGCCCCCCCCCTACCCTGTCCTCATGGAAAAGTTAATCAACACAACGATACCCCTCTACAAAGCAACATATTAGTTCCGAGGGTGCCCCCAAAAATATGAAAAAGTTTGGCATCTGTGGATGGACTGAGTCTGCGATGGATGATCAGCCTATTGGGGATCGCTCTGGTTATATACCCTCCATACTTACCCGGCCCTGTTGAGTGCTGAGGTCCATGCCCCAGAGTGGTGGTGTTTGTGCAGAGGTCATATGATCACACTTAATACTGTCCCCGTAACATCCAGCTCAGACAGAAGAGGGAGCAGTAGTCCAGCAGGGAAAGATTTCTCCTGCCACCATCCTACCACGCGAAACCTGGGTACCGATTTTGTGGTTGTTTTGTTTTAGTTTTTTTTTTTTTTAATTAAATATGTTTTGCTTAGAAACGTACAGTGAGATGTACACTGTTATGCACATGGCTATGTGCACCAATTGGCCGGGGTATGCCCTCAAGGCCCTGTTTTGTACCTTCACAGTGAAAATTTTTAATAAAAAAAATTTTAAAAAAAATAAACACTTTTTTATACTGCTACATATCTTTCATAAAATTAACCCAAAATTAGTGTAAATTATTTGGACTTTGTGAAAGGGGTAGTCTACAAGCTATGGTGCCAATCGCTGAAAAATGATCACACCCGATGTACTGTCTCATTGAGACACTAACAAGTCAGGACAGTACAAACACCCCCCAAAATGACCCCTTTTTGGGAAGTAGACATTTCAAGGTATTTATTAAGAGGCATGGTGAGTTTTCTGAAGTTGTCATTTTTTTCCCACAATTCTTTGCAAAACAGATTTTTTTCGCCCCCCCAAAAGGTGTCATATTAACGGGTTATTTCTCACACACACAGCATATGCATACCACAATTTACACCCCAAAACACATTCTGCTACTCCAGAGTATGGTGATAATACGTGTGAGACTTTTACACAGCCTGGCCACATACAGAGGCCCAATATGCAGGGAGCACCATCAGGTGTTCTAGGAGCATAAAATTACACATATAATTTTATGACTATCTCTTGCATTTTTAAAGGTCCTGGAGCACCAGCAAATGGAAACGCCAAAAAAAAAAGACCCCATTTTGGAAAGAAAACACCCCAACGTATATTCTACTAGGCATAATGAGTCTTTTGAACATGTCATTTTTTCCACAAGTTTTTGGAAAAAATAGATTTTTAATACAGCTTACCTGTAAAATCCTTTTCTTGGATTACATCACGGGACACAGAGCACCATAATAATGACTAATTGGGTTATACGCTACCTTTAGGTGATTGGACACTGGCAACCAATAGTAAGACGGTTCCTCCCATATATTCCCTCCTATACAGGAAATACCTCGGTTTTGTAGCAAGCAATGACGATCCCAGAAAAGAGGGGAGGGACCTCTGTGTCCTGTGATGTACTCCAAGAAAAGGATTTTACAGGTAAGCTGTATTAAAAATCCATTTTTCTTTATCCTACATCACGGGACACAGAGCACCATAATAATGACTAATTGGGATGTCCTAAAGCAATGCACCTGAGGGGGGGGGCGACACAATATCCCTAAGCCCAAACGGGCCAGAGACTATAAAGCTGCCTGCAACACGCTGTGGCCAAAAACAAACAGTCTCTTTTTGAGATCTAACATCCACCTGGTAAAACCTGGTGAACTGAAGACCAAGCGGCCGCTTTGCAAACCTGAGCCATAGACACCTGTTGGCGTACTGCCCATGATGCACTAACCCCTCTAGTGGAGTGTGCTTTTAAATCCCAAGGTGGAACTTTGCGCTTTAATCCATACACCTGGATAATAGTCTGGCGAATCCACCTAGATATAGTTGAACATGTTGCCAGCTGTCCCATTCTAGGACCTTCCGGCAGGACAAAAAGGCAGTCTTCCGAAAAGAAGCTGACAACTTTAAGTAAAATTTGATCGCCCTCACCACATCAAGCGAGAGAAGCGACCTTTCCTCCCTAGTTTTAGGGTTTGGAAAAAAGGAAGGTAGAATGATATCCTGATTCAAATGAAATTTGGAGACCACCTTTGGTAAAAAATCCGGACAAGGGCACATGATCACCCTGTCCTGATAAAGAATCAAAAAAGGTTCTTTGCAAGAAAGGGCGGCCAATTCTGACACCCTTCTAGCTGACGTTATAGCCACCAAAAAAAACCAAAAAACCATTTCCTGGCTAATAGGACAAACGGAATATGCCCAATAGGTTCAAACGGTTGACCCTGTAAGGCTGACAGTACCAAATTTAGGTCCCAGGGACATAAAGGCGGTTTAACTGGTGGCCTCAAGTGCGTTACTCCCTTGACAAAGGTTCGCCAAAGAATGGGATGCAATTGGTCTTTGGAAAAAAAAAACGATAAGGCCGAAAACTGTCCTTTAATTGTCCCTAAAGCCAGCTTCAAGTCTACTCCTGCTTGAAGAAAAACAAGAATTCTTCCAGTCGTATACCTACGAGGGTTGCATTTCCTTTCCTCAAACCAAGAAATGTATGACTTCCAGACTCTATAAGTAGAGTAGACAAGACTGAACCCATAATACCACGGTCTTTCAATACTCTGGTCTCAATAGCCATGCCATCAAATTCAGCAACCGTAAAGAATAAAAATATGGGTCCTTGAGACAACAGGTCTGGACGGCATGGAAGGACCAATGGGTCCCCCCACTGCCAACTTCACAATCTCCGAGTACCAGGATCTCCAGGGCCACTGGGATCACTGTCTTCCGTTCCTCCTGTATTCTGCGTAGTAAGTGCAGCAGAATTTGGATCGGAGGGAAGTCATATATCAGAGAATACTGATCCCAAGGAACTACCAATGCGTCTATCCCGATAGCAAGCGGATCCTTGGTCCTGGATACAAACCCGTCCAGCTTGGCATTGAATCTGGATGCCAGCAGATCCACATCTGGGGTCCCCCAGTGTTGACAGATCTGTAGAAAAACCTCAGGATGCAGGGACCATTCCCCTGGCAACAATTTCTGGCGACTTAGGAAGTCTGCCTGCCAATTGTCCACCCCCGGTATAAACACTGCCAAAAGAAACGGCACATGCCTTGTTGCCCATGTCAGTATGTAATTTACTTCTTTGGGCTGCCCGACTCCTGGTATCTCCCTCGTGGTTGATATATGCCACTACCGTGGAGTTGTCGGACTGGATTCGGACAGGGAGACCCCGTAACCTGTATGTCCAGAAGCGCAGAGCCAGACGAGCTGCCCGAATCTCCAATAGATTGATGGGCAAGGTCCTTTCTGTCTGGGTCCATATTCCCTGGACAGACGCCTCCTCCAGGACTGCTCCCCAGCCAAGACGACTGGTGTCTGTAGTTACTACTCTCCAGGCTGCTGGTGGAAAAGATTTTCCTTTTCTCAAATTGCTGGTTTTTAACCACCAAGAGAGGCTCCATTGTACCTGTGGGGATAGAACCATAGGATGATCTAAGGTTCGAGCAGACCTGTCCCAGGCTTTCAGAATACTGTTCTGGAACAACCTGGAGTGGAACTGTGCATATGGAATTGCGTTGAAGGATGACACCATCTTGCCCAGCAACCACATAAACAGCCGAATAGAAGGCCTTGGTTCTATTTTCACCCTCTGGACGAGTTCCACTATAGAAACGACCTTCAAGGGGGGTAAAAACACCCTTTCTTGGGCGGTGTCCAAGACCAGACCCAGATATACCAAGGCCTGGGCTGGACAAAGGGCTGACTTGTCCACTTTTAGAATCCAACCTAGGCGTTGTAAAACCCGCACTGTTCTTGACACGTTTTGGATCAGGATGGGGCAAGAGCAATCCCTCAGGAGAAGATCGTCCAGGTGTCCTACCACGGAGATCTTCTGGGACCTTAGGGATGCCAACACCGGGGCCAGAATCTTTGTGAAGACTCTGGGGCCGTGGCTAGACCGAATGGCAGTGCCACGAATTGAAAATGATGGCCCTCTACTGCGAAATGCAGAAACCTTTGGTGTGGACCGAAGATCGGTACATGAAGGTATGCGTCTTTGATATCTATGGACGCTAAATAATCTCCTTTTCTCAGAGATTTTATTATTGAACTCCATACGGAAGGACCGGACGTTTACAAAGAGGTTGAGAGCCTTGAGGTCCAAAATGGGCCTTACTTCCCCATTTGGTTTCGGCACGGTAAAAAGGTTTGAGTAAAACCCCTGGTATCTTTCTTCGTGCAGAACTTCGACAATTACCCACTGCTTAAGCAGATGCTGCAAGGCTAGGAATAGGCATTTCTTTTCTCTGGATCTAACGGGACCCTTGAGTACAGAAAACGGTCTGGAGGAATTTCCCAGAACCCTATTCTGTAACCCTGTGTTATAGTGGAAATGACCCATCTGTCTTGGACCAGATCTTCCCATGCATCCAAAAACAGCCGAAGCCTGACCCCCACCCATGAGAGCTGGGGCGTCCCTTCACAAGGTTGACTTGGAGTTGGACTTGACTGGCTTTTGGTTCCAGGGCTTCCTCTGACCCTGAGGTTTTTTAAAACCAGACGGCTGAGGCCGTCGATATCGCTTGGGGGAAGAAGCACTAGGTCCTGGAGCATTGGGAATTTTATAAGAGGGTTGCTTACCTCTCCTTTTAGTAGGGAGAAGGGCACTCTTTCCTCCAGAGATCTTTTGGATATATTTATCCAGATCCTCGCCAAACAAGCGTTCTTCATGGAATGGAAAAGCTGCAAGTAGCCTGTTGCATGGCGTCTCAGCAGACCAGTTCTTTAGCCGAAAAACCCTGCGCATATGTACGGACAGTAACGCAAAATGAGACATCTGCTGGATTGAGTCTTTCAATGCGTCCACTACAAAACAAAGCATGAGGAAGCTCCGACAATTCCTCGGGAGGTTCCTCCTGACAAGGCAGGTTTTTTTATTAACCTTTTAAAACGGTCTTTTAGGGATTGGCAAATCCCAATAGCTGCAACTGCTGGCTGAACTGCTGCACCAGCCACCGCAAAGGAGGCTTTTAATAAGGACTCTAGCTTTTTATCGGCCGGATCCTTAAATACCTGGGCAATACCCACTGGTCAGGTTAAACTCTTATTCACTGAAGAAATGGCGGCATCCACCAAAGGTGTACCCCATCTCTTCCTGAACTTTTCCTCCATAGGATAAAAGATAGAAAACCTTTTTGGAGGGAAGTATATCCTGTCAGGATGATCCCAGTCTGCATAGATCACCTGCTCCAATAATGGATGCAAAGGGAACGCTTGGGAACCTTGCTGAGGTCGCAAGGATCCCAAAGTTGAACAGGAGAGTCCAGACTCCTGAACCGGGGGTAACTTAAACCCAACTCGTACCATCTCAGTCAGAGACTGTTTAAACAATTTCTGGGAATGGGAGGCTGAAATTGGCTCCTCTGAACCCAAGTCCTCAGCTGAGGATTCTTCAGCCTCTCCTTCCTCTCGGTCTTTTATGGCCACCTCCTCCAAATCCTCTGCCCACTCTGGTTCCAGATCACCTGGTCCCATCTGGCAATAAGAGTCCTGATGCTCTAGTGATTCACCACTTGGACCGGGCTCAGGGGAGGGAGATCTATTATGCTTCTTCCCTCCCTGTGTTACAGAAGCAATCATGCCAGCTATTTTGCCTTCAAGGCCTGCTAATGCAGATGCCAAATCATCCTTTGTAACATAAGCCGAGGCAGGAATATTGGTAGTGGCCACTATGCCTGACAAATGCAATGGCTCAGCCAGGCCAGATGCCCCAGGTCTTTCAGGGGAGACTGAGGCTGCATCAGCATGGGGCTGGTCTCCTGTTTTCAAGGAAGGTACTCTTACCCCCTGTGCTTGCCCTGCTCCCTGTACCTCGTTTTCTGGAAGACAGTGCTTACATACGAGGAAAAAGTACTCCCCACAAGCTGTAACCAGCGCTTAACTTATTGCAACTGTGTCCAAAAACCTCCAGAATCACGTGCCCAAGTATCGCCCTGTGTTGTCCCAGCACACGCCAGGAGCTACAGCCCCTTATAAAGCCTAACATGGCAGTGGACTGAGCGCATGCGCGCTCCCGCATGACCCGCGGCATGCACGCCGCACCTGCCATGCCCAGATGCAGGCCGCGCATCCGTGATGCGCACACCAATGGCGCGCACAATGGCGGTGCGCACGCCCGCCTGCCATAAATGCACGCCATTCCTGGCCATCTGTAACTTCCAACTTGGCTGGTTCTTGGAACACAAGCAAAGGTTTTTCAATGGAACAGAGGGAATGTATATATAAAAAATTCCCAAAGGGAGTACTCACCGTCCCAAGCAGCAGGGCCTGTTTTACCACCCTTGGACCTGTAAGGCACCCTTCTGGTTTACCTTGGGCAAGATTATGACCAGGAATACCAACTTAACAAGGGTCCAGCGCCATAGAACACATTACAAGCAAAATCTCGCTTTTGAACGGAGGCTCGGATACCATCCACTTTAGCTTTCTTATGCCATCCGAATGGATCTGATTATAACATCCTCACTGGGACATTTAAAGAATTTTGAAGAGCTTCAACAGCCATGACCATCACCTTCAAGACGCTGGCGAAAAAACTGAGGTATTTCCTGTATAGGAGGAGTTATATGGGAGGAACCGTCTTACTATTGGTTGCCAGTGTCCAATCACCTAAAGGTAGCGTATAACCCAATTAGTCATTATTATGGTGCTCTGTGTCCCGTGATGTACGATAAAGAAACGTGGAAAGAAAATGAAATCGCATTTATTTTTTTTACACAAAGCTGTCCATTAATGCAATATTTCTAACACACAGCATGTACATAGCAAAAATTGCACCCCAAAATATATTCTGCTACTTCTCCCGAGTATGGCGATACCACATGTGAGGTCTTTTACACAGCCAGGCCATATACAGAGGCCCCAGATGCAGGGAGCACCATCAGGTGTTCTAGGGGCATACTTTTCCAATTTAGTTTAACCAGCTATTACACTTTTGTGAGGCACTCTAGTGGCGTGGAGTGGATGTGCCATGGATGAGGCATAAATGAGCCGTGAATGGGGACGGCTGAGCCGCGAATGAGGACGGGTGCAGGAATGGGCAGAGATCAGCGCTGTGGGCATTACAGATGCAGCCCACACCTGATCTCTCCCCTCACACTGTACTGATTGGTACGGAGAGGGAGGGGAAGAGCTGAAGCGGGCATGTGCTGGCTTGTTTACAACTTACGCTCCGTGGTGAAGGTCACGGATATTCCCAGGTGCGCACCCCAGGGGGCGTGATTCTGGGAGGACGTCATAGTACGCCCTCCCAGAGAGTTATCTGACCGTGCTGTAGCCGTCATTCAGCTATGGCCCGGTCGGCAAGTGTTTTTTTAATCAAAAAAATGTTTTTACTTCAAATACATACAGTCCATATACAACAGTTATATACAAGCCAATATCCACCGAGATTCATCCTAGCCATCATCATAGAACTCACATCTTAAAACCAGAGCCCATTTCACCTTACAAACATAGTATGGATGAGTTTGCTTACTTCTTACCCCCAGTCCATCAGTTATACATTAAGGCAACTGTATTATCCCACATTTAATCTCAAAAGTCGGTCCATGATCAGGTCCTCCGGGGCAAGCCCCAGTGTTGCCAACCAAGGGTCCCATAACTTCTCAAATTTTCCGGGACACCCCCTATGCTGGTAAATAACTTTTTCCATTCTCAGTGTATTTCCTACAGCAGCAATCCATTCTTTGACCGTAGGAGGGGATTCAGACTTCCAATGTAGCATTATCAGTTCGTGGGCCATAAAAAGGGCTTCTCTGGTGTGATGTTCCCATTCGAGCTCATCTAGAAGATTCAATAGACAGTACTTGGGATCTAATGGGACTGACACCCGAAACACTGTGTTCAGGGTATCAATCACCCCCTTCCATTATACGTGTAGTGTGGGGCAGCGCTACAACATATGTATCAAATCCCCATGATCCCGTTTGCATCTAGTACATGTTGGTGTGGGTAGCAATCCCATATAATGTAACCTGTGGGGTGTGTAGTAGACTCTTGAGAGTGTATAGTTGTGTCAGCCTTTGTGTCACATTCAAGGAGCATGCGGTCACTGCCTGCAGAGCCTCCCCCCACCGGTCCTCATCTAGGAGGCCTACGTCCATTTCCCACTTTCTTTTTACTGTCAGGGGTGCTTTGTAAGGTACTGGCGGAGCAATGTACTGCAACTTTGAGAGATAAATCCCTTAGAGGTCTCTGCTGCCTTAAGCTGAAAGAAGAGGGGTACGGAATCCATATGCCACTCAGAAGTGCTCGTCTGGGCCCTGAATGCATGTCTGAGTTGCTTATAATAGAATTGCATGAATGTTGGTAGCTTCTACATCTCCCTCACAGTTTCAAAGGTGAACAATTCACCATTATGAATAATTTGTCTCAGATATATGATGCCATACTTTTTCCACCTGCATGTTGTAGTTTAGCCAGTTCGGGGTACGATTCATTTGACCAAATGGGACTGAACTCAGTTATGCCTGTCACTCCCTGAAGTATCTAGATGTGTTCCATATTTTCTGTATTAGGTTGTACGTAGGGATGCTTTTTTAGGGTTTTCCAAGAGCTAATGCCTCAAGGGCAGTTGGAATGGAATTTCCACACACCGCATAAAGCCTAATACTCTCGGAAGCACTGGGATCCTGTCTGCCTGTTCTCCCTCCGCTTTCATGGTGCCCATCAGATGCTGCAATTGCGATGCTAGATAATACAGCCAGGGATTTGTTAACGCAAGGCCTCCATTGTCCTTAGGACACTGCAGATGCTCCAATTTTATCCTAGGAGGCCGATATCTCCAAATCAACTTGCAAAATATAGAGTTTACTTTCCTGAGAGTTTTTAGCGGGATTACCACCGGAGAGTTATGGAGTATGTATAGCAGTTGGGGCATAGGAATCATTTTAATAAGATTCACTTTGCCCACAACTGACATACACAAAGTGTTCCAAGTCTTAACGCGGGATCGGAATCTGACCAGAAGAGGAGAGATATTAAGTTGACTGTATTCCCTAATTCGCGGGGTCACCCATATCCCCAGATATTTAAAAGAGGTAGCTACTGGGATATCTCCCACTAGGTCCCCATGTTGCATACGTTCATCTATCGGCATCGATGTGGATTTGGTCCAGTTAATTTTTAGACCGGAGAACTTCCTAAAGCAAACATGATCGTTCCGTATTGCCCAGCAGAATCATCGTGTCGTCTGCATAGAGCATCACCTTCTCTTGCCTATCCCCGTAGCAGAAGCCAGTGATGCCCAGGTTGTCTCTGATCTGGATCGCTAGTGGTTCTATCACCAGGGCAAACAGGGGTGATAAAGGACACCCCTGTCTGGTGCCCCGACCCAAAGCAAAGGGCAGCGACAGTCCACCTGCCTCTCTAATAACTGCCTGGGGGTGGTGATACAGCAAGCGCACCCAGGAGTTATACACATCTCCAAAGCCGAATCGTCTCAACACCTCCCAGAGATATGGCCACTCTACACTGTCAAAGGCTTTTATAGCATCCAATGACAGCAGGGCTCTATGACCCACATTATCAGCCTGAGACTGCAGGTTAAGAAAAAGCCTTCTAAGGTTTATCGCCGTGGATTTGTTGGGCATAAATTCTGCCTGGTCCGGATGTATAACCGTCGTGAAGACCTTGTTCAGCCTAAGGGCCAACACTTAAGCCAGTATTTTTATGTCTGATTGCAATAGTGATATAGGCCTGTATGAGGCCGGGTCTACAGGGTCTTTACCTGGTCTTAATATCAGCACGATATGGGCCTTAGAGGGCGGTAGGGCATTTTGCTCCCTGGCTGCGTTAAACACTCCTAGTAATCTGGGTCGCAATATCTCCGAGTAATGCTTGTAAATCTCCATGGGGATACCATCTCCCCCTGGGATCTTACAGTTAGGAAAGGCTGCAATTCCTCTAATATAAACGGGGAGTCATCTTCCTTACTTTGAGATATGGTGAGACTCGGAAACGTGATCTCTGCAAGGTAGCTAGTCAATTCCTCAGATCCATACTGTGAGGCTGGTTGGTATAGTGTCTCGTAATACTCTGCCAGCGTCTTTAGTATCAGATCTGGAGAGTGGACAAGCTGCCCACCAACATTCTTTATTGTTCCAATGACTGGGGATCTCTGCTCTGAATTAGCAATCCTAGCTAAGAGTCAGCCCGTTGACTCCCCCTCTTCAAAAAATGCTGTTTTGAAGAAAAACCTTTTTTTTCCCCGGCCAGCAGGTGCTTGCACGCAGATTGAGCCGATTGCCAGGACTTCCGCGGGCGGAATCAGAGGGATCCTGCACATATTTCAACTCAAGGGAGTGCCCTTGTAGTTCTAACTCCCCTCTTAGAGCCTCAGAGTGTCTTTTTACCTTAGTAATCTCAGCACTAAGCATGCCCCTAAGGTAAGCCTTAAATGCCTTCCACTCATTAAGGGTGGATTCTGGACCATGTAGGGCAGTAAAAAACCTCCGGATGCTCCCCTCTAGTTCCTCATTGGAGGCGAATAACTTAAGCCAAAACGCATTGAATTTCCAAGGGGCCTTTGGGAGTGTGGACAGTGGAGCTACGATAAGGCATATCACCATATAAGAATAGTCGGACACGCATCGGGGTTCGTAAGAAATGTCTGAAACCGAGGGGAGCATAGCTGAGTTTCCCACCGCCGAGTCTATCCTGGAAAGGGATCCATGTGCCTTCGAAAAACAGGAGAACTGTTTCACTGCAGGGTTACGGTGTCTTCATATATTCAACCAGCCCACTTCCTGTAATAGTCTTACCAAGCGGGTCACCCTGTGAGGAACATGTACCCCCAGGGTCGGGTGCTTGTCTAATCTAGGATCCAACCAACTGTTAAAGTCCCCCACAAGCAACATTGGGAGGTCCGGCTTTCCCTCTAAAAATTCTAGGAAAAGCCGGAGTACCCGGGCCGGCAAGTGGTTAATATCGTACAAATTGACAACTTTATGTAAAAAAAAAAAAAATATTTTAATTTTCTTTCCACATTTTCTAAAAACTTGTGGGAAAAAAAATGTATGTTTAAAAGACTCATGATGCCTCATAGAATATACATTGGGGTGTTTGCTTTCCAAAATGGGGTAATTTTGTGTGAGTTTCCATTGTCCTGGTGCTCCACGGTCTTCAAAAAAGTGTCATAGGTTGCCAGGAAATCAGATGCGTACTTTATTTCCCTAGAACACCTGATGTTGCTTCTTGGATGTTGGGCCTCTGTATGTGGCCAGGCTGTGTAAAAGTCTCACACATGTTATACTCAGGAGTAGCAGAATGTATTTTGGGGTATAATTTTTGATTTGTACATGCTGTGTTAGAAATAAAGTATAAAATTACAACTTTGTGTAAAAAAGGCCTAGTTAGACTTACCGGTGATGGTATTTCAAAGAGCCTTTTAGGACAACCTTGGAGAGAGCGCAGCTCCGTCCTTTTTCAGGAAACACATGCCACCTTTAAATCCCTCCTCTTCCACCATGGCCTCAGTTATTGTGGTCTCCGACAACTGGAAAACAAAGCACAGAAAAACACAAAGAACCATGATAGACACTTACACCACTACTAAGATACAAAGGGAGGGAAATAGCGGTTGTCCTGAAAGGCTCTTAGAAATACCGTCACCGGTAAGTCTAACTAGGCCTTTCTCCAATCGCCTTTCAGGACAACCTTGGAGAGAGTAACCGAGAAACTTGCCCTAGGGTGGGACTACTACCTGCAGTACCTTCCTGCCAAAGGCTTGATCTGCGGTGGACAGTAAGTCCTACCTATAATGTCGGAGAAATGTTGAGTAGTTGGACCAAGTAGCAGCCTTGCAGATTTGATCAGGCATAGCACCGGCCCTCTCGGCCCAGGAAACTGCCGTTGATCTTGTAGAATGAGCAGCAATACCTGAGGGGGGCATTTCTCCTTTAGCTTCATAGGCCTCCGCAATTGCCTATCTAAGCCATCTGCCTAATGTGCTTTTGGAAGCTTTCTCCCCTTTACGTGAGCCTGAGAAAATCACAAAGAGGCCGTTTGATTTTCTAAATTCCTTAGTGATTGATAAGAAATGAAGCAGGCATCTCCTAACGTCTAAAGTATGAAAAGCCTCTTCTCCTGTATTGGCAGGAGTCGAGGAGAAAGTGGGCAACACTATTTCCTGTGAGCGAAGAAAGTTTGAAGAAACTTTGGGCAGGAAAGCTGGGTCTGTCTGAAGAACCACTCGCTCTGGAAAAACCTTAAGAAAAGGTTCCGTGGCTGCCAGGGCCTGAAGCTCACTGACTCTTCTTGCCGAAGTAATGGCTACTAAGAAGATTGTTTTCAGAACTAAACTCTAAGGATGCTTCCTGTAAGGGTTAAAATGGAGCCCCCGTGAGATCCTGTAAAACAATAGATAAGTCCCAACTGGGAAAATTTGAGGGCCACCGGCCTATTTCGTGCTAGGCCCCTGAAGAGTCTTGAAATTAAAACTTCTCTGGATAGAGTCTTTTCAAAATAAACTGAAAGAGCCGCCACCTGTGTTTTCAGGGTGCTGGCTGCCAGTCCCTTTTCCATTCCATCATGGAGAAATTCAAGGACTGATACAACACTTTTTACCTGAAAGCTTCTAGAAGTACAATAGGAATTAAACTTCTTCCAGACCCTTAGGTATATGGCCCGAGTTACCTCCTTTCTGCTGGAAAGTAGGGTCTTTACTAACTTATCGGATAAACCCTTGGATTTTAGGAGATCTTCTTCAGAAGCCAAGCAGTTAGATATAACCGGTCTGCTTCCGGATGAATCACAGAGCCCTGTGTTAGAAGGTCCCCCCCTGAGCGGCAGCCTCCAGGGAGGTTCTGTGGCCAGATTTAGTATGTTGCGAACCAAGGTCTTTTTGGCCAAAAGGGAGTGACCAGGATCATATTGGTCCTTTCTTCTCTGAATTTCCTTAAGTCCATCGGTATCAGAGGAAAGGGGGGAAAGGCATAGCACAGTTGGTAATGCCATGGATGTGCGAGAGCATCTATGCCTATGGCTTGGTCTTCTCGGTGAAGAGAAAAGAAGTTCTGAACCTTTGAGTTCTGTTGGCTGGCGAACAGGTCTACTTGGGGTTGCCCCCATGTTCTGGAGATCATCAAGAAGACTTCCTGATTCAGGCTCCACTCTGCTTCCACCACCCTCCTCCTGCTGAGTAGGTCTGCTAACAGATTCTGAGAACCCTTTAGGTGAATTGCCGACAGAGAGGCCACATTTTGTTCTGCCCAGAAAAGTAGTTGACTGGCTAGTTCCATAAGTCCTCTGCTCCTGGTTCCTCCCTGCTTGAGCACGTATGCTACAGCAGTTATATTGTCCGAAAGAACCTGAACGTGATGTCCCTTCACTGCTTGTTGAAAAGCTAGGAGACCGAGAAAAATGGCTTTTAGTTCCCACCAGTTTGACGATCTTCGGCCTTCTGACTTGGACCAAGTCCCCTGAGATGTTAGACCGTCCATATGGGCCCCCCAAACCCAGGAACATGTGTCTGTTAGACGCTTGGCTAGTGAAAAGACCCAGAACAGACCTCTCGTCAGGTTGGCTGGATCCCTCCACCACCAGAGTGCTTGTTTTACCTTTGAGGCAAGTCTGATCTGCTTTTCCAGTGAGACCTGATGTGACCATGTCTGTAGGATGTTCAACTGGAGTGGTCTGGAATGAAACCTGGCCCACTGTACGGCTGGGATCAATGCCGTGAGAAGTCCTAATACTGCCATGGCCGATCGGACTGAGATTGAAAAATTTTTTGAATTTGTTTCACTGCAGCAAAGATTTTTTTCCAACTTTGCCTGTGGTAAGAAAACCTTCTGGAGCACTGAATTGATTGTATAACCCAGGAACATTATTTCTTGACTTGGTACTAGATTTGACTTCTCCAGGTTGAGGAGCCACCCTAGGTCCCTGAGGTGTATCTGTGATACCTGAAGATTTTTTTCCCACTTGCTCCCTGGAGTTCGCAAAGCACAACAGGTCGTCCAGATACGGAATGACTGAAATTCCTCTCAACTTCAGGGGCTCCAGAGCTTCTGCCAATATTTTTGTGAAAGGAGGAGATGAGAGTCCGAAAGGCAGATGGGGGAGGATGAGAGTCCGAAAGGCAGAGCTTTGAACTGAAGATGCCAAACTGATGACCCTAGGTTGATGGCTAATCTGAGGAACCGTTGAGAAGCCTGGACAATCGGGTAGGTAGGCATCCCTCAGGTCTAGGGATGCCATGAAACAGTCTGGAGTCAATAGTTTTGTTATTGAATGGATTGTATCCATGCGGAAATGCTTGTAACGAATTGATCTGTTTAAGATTTTTAGGTTCAGGATCAAACGATACTTCCCCGAAGGCTTTTTTAACAGAAAGATTTGGGGAAAAAAGCCTCAGCCCTCCTGATGTTTCGAAACCTTGACGATTACTTCCTGCTGTATCAGATCCTGTAAAAGGTTCATCACTGCTGAAGCTTTACCTTGGTCCCTTGGAAGGGCCGTAACGTAAAACCTGCTTGGGGGGGGGGGGGTTTGAGAACGCCAGACTGTATCCCCGAGCGATAACATTCCTTACGAACAAGCTTGGAGACATTCTGTTCCATTGTAGGAGGAAGGCAGACAGTCTCCCCCCTACTGGTACAAGACTGTCACTTGTTTTTGGGTGGCTGGTCTGGGGGAGATCTGAAGATTAATCCTCCTCTACCCTTACCCTATTGGGGGTTCCAACGGCACTTGTTGTCTTCCCTACCTTTACGGGGCTGTTGAACAGCACGAAAATTCTTTTTAGCTGTTTGCTTCTTTGTGGCAGGGAAGGCCTTCTTCTTGTCAGCTGTCCTATCCAGAATTGTTTCAGATCTGGACCAAAAAGAAGATCCTCCAAGAAGGGTAGGCCACACAATTTAATCTTGGAGGCTGTGTCGCCTGACCAAGTTTTTAGCCAGACTGCCCCTCTGGCTGAATTAACCAGGGCTGATGATCTGGCTGCCATCTTAATTGATTCAGCCAATGCGTCGGCCATGTATTTAACTGCCTTCAGGATTAACGGAAAGGATTCTAAAAGATCTTTCCATGATGTCCTCGCCTCAGCGTGACTCTTCAGCTTTTCCACCCAGCACTCTAGGTTTCTTGCCACCACCGTTGAAGCCATAGCTGGCTTGAGGCTGGCCGTCGCGGAATCCCTCGCCTTTAAGAGGGAGTCTGCCCTTTTATCCTTTGCATCCTTGAGCACCCCCATGTCCTCAAAGGCCAGGTCTGTGCGACGGGACACTTGTGAAAAAGCGGCATCTGCTCGCTTTTCTTTATTCCAGACCTCCGACTCTTTGTCTTCAAACGGAAACCGTCTCTTGAGGGTTTTGAAAAGGAAAGGGCCTCTTTCTGGATCCTTCCATTCTTTCTTGACCGTATCCGACAGAACTCTATGGACTGGGAATATGGTTTGTTTGGTGTCATCCAGACCCTGGTACATTCTATCATGGACCGACATTTGACCTTTCTCTTCTTAAATGTCGAGAGTCGTGTAAATTGCTTTTAAAAGGTCATCCACGTCTTCTAAAGACAGCTTGTACCTAGAGCCTCGGCTGTCATCTTCCTCTTCTACCTCATCCTCTGAGTCCCTGAGGGAAGGAAGAGTACTTGGCCCCTCGTCCTCTGAGTCCACAACCTCCACAGGCCTATTGGTGGACGCCCTAGGACTAGATGGCGGTTGCTGTGTTTCAGTCTGGCTTGCTGGGGTCTGGACCAGCAACGTCTTGGCTGAACTCAATTTACTTGAGCGTTCACTTACAGAGGAAAACAAATCTCTATATTGCTGGGATGTTTCCTCTTCCACGAGATCCTTAATGCAGGATCTGCATAGCGCCTTCTGCCAGGATTCCCTCAGAGGGTTTTTGCATGAAGGGCATTTCCTCTGACTTGGAGGATTCAAATGTTTCACTTTTACTAACACCTTTTCCTGAAACGAGAACAATGGCATCTCACTAAAAATTGTTTAAAAACACATTCTTGTCTTTTGGTGCCTATAAACACAGACCACCACCAAAAAAAAAAAAAAAAAAAAAAAAAAAAAGAGACATGCCCCTCAGTGTATGAACCCAAACTAGTAACCATCATCAGACTGCAGGGTCCGAGAGAAGTAACCTCTGACCCTGCAGTAACAGGCTCCCTGTAGGGAGGAACATGACACAAACAATTATGGTCCATAAGGAGAAGAATAGAAGGCACCGCTGTACCCCTCTTACCCGGGCCTGACCGGTGCCTGCTTCCACCGTTGCTGACGGTCTCTCGTCCATCTTGCAGAGAGCACAGCAGGGGGGTGAGAAGGTTCTCTGATTTTCTTAAAAATCAAGCCCACGTAGGAAGCCGCATCACTGGCCCTGATGTCATCCGCCTGGCAGAACCTGGAAGCCGCACCGGAGCATATCACCGAATAACGGCAGCAAAAATCCTCCCGGCTACCTGAGCCATCCGCGGGCTCCGGACAGACGCCTCAACCTCCTGCTGGCCACTAGTCCATTGAGCTGGGGAAGACCGGAGACTCCAGAACAGCCCCCGCTTGTACCGGGAGGGTGCTGGGATGGTCCCTGCACTCCAGGCAGAAAACACTTGGAGGTAAGCCCTTTCCCCTCCACCTTGGAGGGAGCACAGCCCCCCTGGTTCCCTCATGTACTTCCACCACGGCAGAGGAAACACAATAACTGAGGCCATGGTGGAAGAGGACGGATTTAAAGGTGGCATGTGTTTCCTGAAAAAGGGGCGGAGCTGCGCCCGCTCCAAGGTTGTCCTAAAAGGCGATTGGAGAAGACAAAACAAAAAAAACACACACGTTTTCATTTTCTTTTCACGTTTTCCAAAAACTATTTCCCCCCCCCCCCACAAAAGTGTGATAGGTAATTTATGTCCCTAGAATGCCTGGAGGTGCTACTTAGATTTTGAGCCTCTGTATGTGGCCAGGCTGTGAAAAAGAGAGTCAGTCTCTCTCTCTCTCTCTCCTAAAATCATTTAAGTTCATTTTTTTCCCTCATTAATATACACACAGCACCCCATATTGACAGAAAAACACAGAATTGTTGACATATTTGCAGATTTATTAAAAAAGAAAAACTGAAATATCACATGGTCTTAAGTATTCAGATCCTTTGCTGTGACACTCATATATTTAACTCAGGTACTGTCCATTTCTTCTGATCATCCTTGAGATGGTTCTACACCAGGGGTCTCAAACTGGTGGCCCTCCAGCTATTGTGGAACTACAAGTCCCATGAGGCATTGGAAGGCTGACAGTTACAAGTATGACTCCCACAGGCAGAGGCATGATGGGACTTGTAGTTTCACAACAGCTGGAGGGCCACCAGTTTGAGACCCCTGTTCTACACCTTCATTTGAGTCCAGTTGTGTTTGATTATACTGATTGGACTTGTTTAGGAAAGCCACACACCTGTTTATATAAGCTCACAGCTCACAGTGCATGTCAGAGCAAATGAGAATCATGAGGTCAAAAGAAACTGCCTGAAGAGCTCAGACAGAATTGTGGCAAGGCACAGATCCGGCCAAGGTTACAAAAAAATTTCTGCTGCACTTAAGGTTCGTAAGAGCACAGTGGCCTCCATAATCCTTAAATGGAAGACGTTTGGGACGACCAGAACCCTTCCTAGAGCTGGCCGTCCGGCCAAACTGAGCTATCGGGGGAGAAGAGCCTTGGTGAGAGAGGTAAAGAAGAACCCAAAGATCACTGTGGTTGAGCTCCAGAGATGCAGTCGGGAGATGGAAGAAAGTTGTAGAAAGTCAACCATCACTGCAGCCCTACACCAGTCGGGGCTTTATGGCAGAGTGGCCCGACGGAAGCCTCTCCTCAGTGCAAGACACATGAAAGCACGCATGGAGTTTGCTAAAAAACACTTGAAGGACTCCAAGATGGTGAGAAATAAGATTCTCTGGTCTGATAAGACCACGATAGAACAGGAAAATAACTAGCTCATTCTAGGTTTATAAGGGGGCCGTGCCACATCCATAAAATACATGTTAACTAAGAAAAGATAGTTCCCCTAACTGGATTTTTCCGGCACTTGCACAAAAGTTTTTTTATATAGATTGTGAATATCTACACTGTAAACTCTTGAGATGACTCTGTAACATACCATTCTATCTATTAACATCAATTGTCTATTATTGTTATGTAGAATTCGAATCAATAATCATATTTGTGTTATTCACCATACATTGTTTAATATTGCTCGAATTAAGTATAGTCTGTTGCAATTACTAGAGGAATATGAAATGTATTTTCCTGCTATGTTAATTACCTTATGTTCCTTTAAAAACAAATATTTGTAGTACCAGTTTTTTGCCCCCCTTTTGAAATGCTAGTTTATGAGTATATGATGATTCCAATAACATTCCAATATGTGTCTTGCTGATATCTCTGTTGCCCCCTGTCCACTACATCGAAATATCTATATTTTATCTTATATTATAAGATACACATATCATCTTGGAAATGGTGATAAATATGTCCTCTCATGTCTGCCCTTTATTGTCCGGCTTTGGGTGCGTGTTGCTCCAGCGGTCACCCGGCACGGTAAGCCGCCCAGAATCTTAGTCTGGGCGGCGCTTTGGAGGGTTACCAGGGCGACATAACATCACGCCCTCTCTCCTCCATATTGCCACTCCGGCGGACATGCGCAGTCCGCCGGTGAGGCATTCCGTGCCGGTGGGACGGATGTGCGTGACGCCGTCCCAACGTAGCTGCGCTCGCGCATGCGCGGTAGGGGCGGCGCCGCGCATCCCCGTCTCAGGGAGCAATTGGAAGGCTCTCCAGCTAATGAGTTCCACTCACCAGCTGAGCGCGATTATCGCGCCAGCTGAAGGGAACTCACTCCACTTTAAAAACCAGCTTTATGCAGTCCCAGCCCAGACACCGTGTCTGTCGGATGCTGGGATCTGTGGCTGGCAAAAACTAAAAACACTCAATTACAGGTACTTTTTCTTACTCATCTACTGCAATTAAGTATTTTATTTTTTATTTTCATTTTTTCTTCATCTACAACTATACATTTAAGCTTTGCTTCCTATGTCTTGTTTAACATTGGCTGCTTCCTGATTTATTTATGTATACCTTTAGGTGCAATTCAGGTGCACATTGTGGAGATATGATGGTTATCTCCACAAGCCTTGCAGGGCGATTTGTTTGTCTATACTGTTTTTGTTATAGAACATGCTATACATGGATATATTTACTATTACATTCATATACTGTTTTTCCTTTATTACAATTATGTAACAACGCCTTTCAAACATTTAAAACACCTAAAAGATCTATATGTGGGAATACCATAAGTAACACTACAATGTGTTTTCAGGATAATACAAAAAAGACTTTAATGCAGCATTACTCTAGAAGTCCTTTTTTATTAGCTTCTACAATTATTTCCTACACTTCCACTTCTAGGACACAACAATAATGGTCCATTTGTATTTTGTGCGTGTGTACGTATGTGTGTGGATTACACATTCATGCACATATATTTATACAGGCCTTCTTTCCCCCTTCTTTTTTTTTTTTTTTCTCAGCTATTTCGAATAAATACTTAATTTTTGTCTTTTTTTAAAAATAGATTTTTTAAAATAGATTTTTTACTTAAATCTTATCCATAGGTTTGCCTTCTGTCCTGTTTTTGCTCCAGTGTACCGCTGTGGCCAGCACGCATCCGAGACGGACAGGGTAGGTGTAAGGTCAACTACATATATACACAATTTGAGGGATTGAAATACACTGATGAACTATCCAGAGAACAGCATCTCATATATATGAAAATTTCAACCATCTGTCATCATATTTTCAAATATTACCGTTCTCCCTCTTTTTTACCATTGGTTCTAAAAACAAGCAATGTCAACATCAGAGGTAGGTGATCAACCGATCTACCTATACAGTCAAATATTGACATAAAAGGATGCATGGTAACTTACTTATTACGCTTTCTTAATTAATTTAGATGAAATTCTCTTCCCAACTAAGCCCCGGAAGAAGGACTGAATTTTTATATATCCCGAAACGCGTTGGGCGGGCAAAGAATTTCCATCGCTTAAATACCACCGTATAGTGGAATACAAGTAATGGGCCTAAAAAGCCCTGATTATAGGATTATCATTGTCTAGTTGAATACAATCAGCATTGTTTTTGAATTATATGTATTATACATGTTTCCGTTGCTTGGAATGTCTTGTTTTTATAATCTTTAAATAAAAAATTGTTTTTACTCTTATTTGAGATCACAATCTATATAAAAAAACTTTTGTGCAAGTGCCGGAAAAATCCAGTTAGGGGAACTATCTTTTCTTAGATAAGACCAAGATAGAACTTTTTGGCCTTAATTCTAAGCGGCATGTGTGGAGAAAACCAGGCACTGCTCATCACCTGTCCAATACAGTGCCAACAGTGAAGCATGGTGGTGGCTGCATCATGCTGAGGGGGTGTTTTTCAGCTGCAGGGATGGGATGACTGGTTGCAATCGAGGGAAAGATGAATGCGGCCAAGTACAGGGACATCCTGGACGAAAACCTTCTCCAGAGTGCTCAGGACCTCAGACTGGGCCGAAGGTTTACCTTCCAATAAGACAATGACTCTAAGCACACAGCTAAAATATAGAAGAAGGAGTGGCTTCACAACAACTCCGTGACTGTTCTTGAATGGCTCAGCCAGAGCCCTAACTTAAGCCCAATTGAGCATCTCTGGAGAGACCTAAAAATGGCTGTCCACCAACGTTTACCATCCAACCTGACAGAACTGGAGAGGATCTGCAAGGAGGAATGGCAGAGAATCCCCAAATCCAGGTGTGAAAAACTTGTTGCATCTTTCCCAAAAAGACTCATGGCTGTATTAGATCAAAAGGGTGCTTCTACTAAATACTGAGCAAAGAGTCAACAATTGAGAGATATATTATATATATATTTATTTATATTTATATTCTTACTTTTCCCAGGAATTGTGGGAAAAGATACAACTTCAAAAAACTCACCATGTCCCTTACTAAATACCTTGGGATTGTCTATTTTCCAAAAAGGGGCAATTGGGGGGGGGGGGGTGTCTCAAGAAATGAGAGAGGCTGTCAGTACATCAGGTGTGATCAATTTTCACTGATAGGCACCATAGCGTGTAGACTTCTAAGGCCGGGTTCACACTGGTACGACAAACGCTCCGACATTGGGAGCTCATGTCGAATGACGTGTGAACATCAATATTTCCCTATGGGAGCTGTCTTAATTTGTCCGACACAAGTCAGTCTGACGTTAAAAATACTCCCTGCACTATTTTGGTCCGACTTTGATCCTACTTCAGCCCATTAAATATCACTGAAGTCGGACCAAAGTTGGATTGCCGTCTTAAATGACCTGACTTTGGCATGCGACTTGAGCTCTGAGGATCTTGAAGAAGAATAACTCCACGCCAAATTTAAAAAAAAAAAAAAAAAACCCAGCACGGGTTCCCCCCTCCAAAAGCATACCAGGCCCATCAGTATGGTATGTTTTTTTTAGGGGAACCCCCACACCGGAAAAACGGCGTTGGTGCCCACCCCCCCCCCCAAATCCATACCAGACCCTTAACTGAGCACACAGCCCAGCAGGTCAGGAAAGGGGGTGGGGACGAGCAAGCGTCCGCGCCCCCCCCCCTCCTGAACCATACCAGGCCACATGCCTGGGGGGTGTGTGGCTGCTTTGGGGCGGGGGGTGCCTTGCGCCACCCCCCCCACCCAAAAGCACCTTGTCCCTATGTTGAGGAAATAGGGCCTCTTCCCAACAACCCTGGCCCGTTGGTTGTCGGGGTCTGCGGGCGGGGAGCTTATCAGAATCTGGAAGCCCTCTTTAACAAGGGGGTCCCACCGTATGTGAATGAGTATGGGGTACAATTTAAGGCAGCTCCAGCGTCTCTTCCGACTTCTCCTCCGCTGTTGTCTTCTGCCTCTGTCAGTTCTTCTCCGCTGATGTCTTCTAGCCCTCTCTGGTTCTTCTCCCCCGTCCGCTGTCATCTGCCTCTGCTGGGTCTTGTCCGCTATCTTCTCGTTCTCTTGGTGGGTCTTCTCAGCTGTGTATTCTGCCTCTGTTATTCTTCCAATGCTGACTCGACGCTCTCTCCCGCTCTAATGCTGGGTGCGCCACTACTTAATTTGGGTTATTTTTACCAAAGATATGTAGCAGTATAAATTTTGGTCCAAAATGTATTAAAAAAAAAAAAAATTACACATTTGCAAAATTGTATAATAGAAACTAAAAAAGTTTTTTTTTTTTCGTTTTCCCTAAAATGTTCGCTCTTTTTCTTGTAGCGCAAATAATAAAAAACCCAGTGGTGATTAAATACCACCAAAAGAAAGCTCTAAAGCCTCGTACACACGATCGGACTTTATACAAACTTTCCCGTGGATTTCTGTACAAAGGGCGTTGGCCGTGAACTTGTTAAGCATACACACGGCAGGACTTTTTAGGCAACAGACACGAACATAATGACGTTTCAACGTGCTGATGACACTTCAAAAGAGGATGTTCAATTCTCCGGTGCCACCCTTTGGTCAACTTCTGTATTGTTCTCTGATCTTTTCCATTGGTTCTGAGCATGCGTGTTTGTACTTTGTACTAAAGTCCGATGGTTTTGTGTACACACGATCGGACTTGCCGACGTCGGACTTTTGTTGCCAAGTTTGTCTGTTCGCACAGCCAACATTTATCTGACGAAAACCGAAAGAGTTTGTCCGATGGCGCGTACACATGGTCGGATTTTGCCTTAAAACAGCTAATTTGCATGTTTGTTGTCAAAAAGTCCGACCGTGTGTAGGGGCCTTAAGAGTGCCTTCCTCGGTGCTGTGATTTAATGTTTTTTTCTTTGAGTGCATGTCTTACTTTCATTGTAACAATAAAATTTCAATAAAATCTTTGAAACAAAAAGAAAGCTCTATTTGTGTGAAAAAAAAAATAGGATTTTTTAGTAATACTTACCAGTAAAATCCTTTTCTTTGAGTACATCATGGGACACAGAGTCAGGCGAATATTCATTACCTGCTGGGTTATACTTCATCATTAGGTGAATGGACATTGGTAGACCAAAGGTCTTCAGACAGCAAGTGATCCCCTATATATAACCCCTCCCATACAGGAAGTACTTTAGTTTTGTAGCAAGCACTAAATCCTCAAAAAAGAGGGGAGGGATTTCTGTGTCCCATGATGTACTCAAAGAAAAGAATTTTACAGGTATGATGTAAAAATCCTATTTTCTTTTTCATACATCATGGGACACAGAGTCAGGCTAATATTCATTACCTGCTGGGACATAAGTAGACAAAGTGATCTGGATGCCGCACACCGGATGAAATAACAAGTGGCTTTATTAATAAAAAGCTGGATCACAAAATATACAAGACACTACAGCAGGAATGTACAGAGATCAGCTGACGCGTTTCGCACTCATAACGGGTGCTTATTCATAGCTCGCCTCATTTGTTCTGCTGAGACATTCCAGAGCAATAGCCTTGAGGGGAGGGAGACACCCTGCCAAACAATAGCCATCAGAACTTATACGGCAGCCCGCAGTACACTGCGGCCAAAAGCTGAATCTTTGGCTGCTCGAACATCCACTTTTGTGAATGTATGCACTGAAGACCAGGTAGCAGCCTTACAAATCTGAGCCACAGATACCTGATGGCGAAAAGCCCAATGGGGTTCCTACACCCCTGGTAGAATGAGCTCTCACCCTAAAAAGGGAGGAACTTTATGTTTCAGACCGTAGGCCTGAATGACCAATTGACGGACCCAATTGGCAATGGAAGCTGCCTGCCCCTTCTTGGGTCCTTTTGGTAAAACAAAAAGGAGAAAAAAAAAAAAAAAAAAGTCTGAGTCTGATCCTCGGATCTCCGCAGATCTAGACAAATAAACCTCGACTGCCCAGACAACGCCCAAAGAATGCAGTCATCTCTCTTCTGCCCAACGAGGCCGAGAGAAAAAAGGCGGCAAAATAATGTCCAAATTTAAATGAAAGGTCGACACCACTTTTAACAAAAAGGATGGAACAGGTCATCACACGACTCTGTCATGGTGAAGGATCAAGTACTGTTCCCTGCATGAAAGGGCCGCCAACTCGGACACCCTTCTAGCCGAGGTGATAGCCCTGAGTGACAGCAAGTCTAATGGAATTTCCTTAATAGGTTCAAATGGTTGTTTCTGTAACACAGACAGCACCAAGTACAATGTCCCAAGCACACATAGGTGACCTAATGGGGGGGAGCAAGTGAGTCGCCCCTTGCATAAAGGTTCGGATGAGTGAATGGGAGGTTAAAGGCCTTTGGAAGAATACTGATAGGGCCGAAACTTGACTTGATTGTACTCAAAGTCAATTTGATTTCCACAGTCCCAATCACATATTTCCGAGGATGCCATTTTCTAGCTTCACACCAAGCAATACAAGTCTTCCAGACCTTATGATAAATCTTCCTAGTGACAGCTTTTCTAGCATTCACTAGAGTAGACACCACTGGTCCCAAGATGCCACAGTCTTTTAACACCCTGGCTTCAATAGCCATGCCATCAAATTTAGAGACTGTAAATTGGGGTGGAATATAGGAGCTTGAAAGGGATGATGTGAGACGGCGTCTGACGGGGAGGGAGGAGCCTGGGTGTGTAGGCCGGCGAGCGTCGACACGGATGCAGCGGTGAGAGTGAGAAAGGGGAGAGAGAAGCCGGGGCCGAGACCTCATCTCGTCTGAAGCATTCTAGCTCTGTGAGGCGCTGGATTTGCCTATCCGCACAGTGGAGCACGGGGCGAGACACACAGTGTGGGTCCGGCGCCCCAGGCCCCCCCCCCCCCCCCGGATCCTCGTCCACAGCGGCTCTGTCTTGGAGTGTGGAGGCTGAGCGCGGAGGATAGGACGAATAGTTAACCGCTGCGCTATGGAAGGAGAAACTCCCTAGCTCCACCGAAAGGTTCTTCGTAAGTACAGCATTGATGCCCAACACCCCTGGAGAGAGAGGTAAGAGTGGAGCACCCCATAGTGTGAAGATCAAGATATGACTGTGTGCCTAGGAAGTGTATATGCTGTAAGTCGTATCTCCACTCTGGTGATGTGGTTTCACTGAAAGTACCCAGGAGTGTGCTACTTAACTGAAGGGGGCTGAGGGGAGGATTGCTTGAACACTTTTAGCTGGATTTGCTTTGCTGAACCTTTGAATTACTTTTGAATTATTTATGAACTTTTGATTCATTGCAACCCTCTGTCAGTAGCACTATATCTGGTTTCTCTGAAGGGGGAAGTTGGAGGGGTCTGTTGATAGTAAAGGAGGCAAGGGCAGGCCTTGAATAGGACCCTGGCGTAGAGGAAAGAGTATCAGTATAAGGAAATAAAGAGTTTATTAAACTTGTATTTATAAAGGAAAAAAAAATAAAAAAAATCAGGACCAGACACCTATGCTGCAGGGGGGGGTCTGCTGACCCATCATGAGTAAATCCTCATCTAAAGCCATTGGGGGGGCACCCAAAATCCCAAGGGATAACACCTCGGGAAGTACAATTAAACAGTACTTGGCCCAGGGGCTTAGCCCAAATAACAGCAATTCAGCACCCCCAAAGCAAGGTAAAGCGGATAAGAAGAAGGGATCTGTGGAGAGGAAAGAAGGTACCCCAAACCAGTCTAAAGAGGATTTAGCAATTGAAAGGGAACTAGAATCAACCAGACTAGAAGAAGATCAAGGACTGAGGCCCAACTCCCCACAAAAGGAGATATTCTGGCAATGTTCACGAGACTGGAAAATTCCATTAAAACTGAGATTAACATGCTGAGATCTGACCTGGGACACTTGCTGGCTAGAATAGAGACGGCAGAAGACACATTAGACAAACAAGCCCTGGAGATCTGTGCGCTCAAGGATCAAGTTAAAAATATACAAACATAACCAGGCCAAATTCCTTTATAGGTTAGAGGACCAAGAAAACAGAAACAGAAGACAGAACTTGAGAATACGCTTGGTACCGGAAAGAAGGGGGGGGGGGGTCTGAGGAAGGTTATAGGAGAAATATTTTCCCCAATTCTCGGCGTAGGCGTGGGGGACTTTCCGAACATCGAACGGGTACACCGGGTGGGGAGATCCGACGCTAACAGGCCCAATAGAACGAGGGACATTATAGCAAGGTTTAGATTTTATGAGAATAAAGCCAGGATTTGGGCAAACTTAAGAGGGAAAACCCCTCTGCAGTATGAGGGCGCTGAAATCCAGGTTTTTTCGGACTTGGCTCCGGAGACATTGGCCAGAAAACGTATGCTAAAATCTCTTTTAGACCCGATGAGGACACAGAACAAAGTACAGCTGGGGCTTTTCTGTCTGCCTTATCGGGTCAAAAGATGGGAGATCAGCTAGGCTAAGATTTCCTGATGAACTTGGGGACTTCTGTAAAAAACTAGAAATACAAGAACCACAGCTGCTAGAATGGTTTAATGAGTGGGAGGAGGGGGGCGCTATGGGACTTGTTTAGAAATACAGTATGTCAGCAAAATGACGGGTGGGGTCGGGGGGCGGGATGGGAGAGCATAGAGAATAAAGGTTAAATAGTTATGAGAGGGGCGCACGGCGGGTGGCCGGCCAACCTCCCCAAAAACCTACTCTGTAATGAATGGGAAGGAAGATGGGGCACACCAAGAGTTCCACCTCTGGAGTTGGAGATCTTCTGAGGAACATGAGACAATGTGTTTTTCGAGGGTCTAAGGGCCCGACCGATAGGAGCTGGGGGGGGGGGGGGGGGGGGGAATAGGGTGGATGGGAGGAACGGGGTGGGGGGGTGGGGAATCTTCTGCTATACCGTCCGTTAAAACAGCTATAACTAGCTATAGATCAATAAAGCAAGCCTTATATAGGAATTTTGGATTAAAGAGATGACAACAATTAATTTTATGACCTACAACGTCAGGGGACTGAATATTCCCAGCAAGAAACACATGATAATGAAGGAGCTCAAACGGTACGGGGCGGAAGAGGTTTTTTTTCAAGAGACACATATTTCCCACGAGTCAAATGTCAAATTGTCATCTAGGGATTTTCCGTTATGGTTTTATGGGGATACAGTTACTAAAAGAGCGAGGGGGGAAGCAATTGGGTTCGCGAATGGAACCCGTTTCGCACTGGAAGATAGGTTAACCGATCCTGAGGGTAGATTCCTGTTTTTAAAAGGGAAATTAGGCGACGAGGAATATACACTGGCAAACATTTACGCTCCCAATAAAAATCCGATGAAATATCTTAAAAGTATTTTGGCAAAGCTGAGGGATTTCAGGAAAGGACCTATGATTATGATGGGAGATTTGAACTTCTGTATGACACCCGGCCTGGACAGCAGGACCCAGGCGCGGGAGACTACTTACGTTCAACTGAAAGAGGTTAAACGAAAACTGTATGCCAGCCAATTGGTTGACATTTGGAGGATTCAACATCCTAAAACACAAGATTTTACGTTTTACTCCCCCCGTGCATGGGTCCTACTCTAGGATAGATTACATTTTTGTAGAACATAGGGACATAGATATGGTGATGGAGTCTAAGATTGAAATTTCTACACTATCGGATCATGCCCCGGTGAGGATGAAAATGTCAGCATCAGGGAAACTAGGCCATCGGGTCGGATGGCGCTTGAATGAAGACCTGATTCGAGATGAGAAAGGCTCAGCATTGGTAGCAAGGGAACTTGAAAATAATTTTTCATTAAACGACACAGGAGAAGTAACGGAGTCAACCTTGTGGGAGGCCCATAAGGCCTACATCAGGGGGATCCTGATCGAGTTAGGATCACGTAAAAAAAAGGAGAGAACTGAGAAAATAGTATACTTATGGATGAACTTGGCAAAGCTGAACAAGAACATAAAAAACATCCGGCCCGTCATCAAGACTTATATCAAAAGGTAATAAATAAAAGAGCTGAGCTAAAGGCTTTATTAGACCACGAAACTAAGATGGTCCTGAATAGGACTGCAAAGGAAAGCTATAAGTGGGGAAATAAACCCAGTAAACACCTGGCAAAATTATTACAAAAGAAAAAAGCCATCAATTATATAGAGAAAATCCAAACTAAAGATGGCAACATGGTCTATTCGCCCAAAGGAATCGCAGATATATTTAAAATGTATTACCAAGAATTATACTCAGTACAGCAGCAGGAAGTCCGACCTGGTGAAAAGAACAGAAAAATAACCAATTTTCTTAGGAATGCAGGACTCTCGAAAATAGCCAAAGAGGCCGGGGAAGCACTGGAGGCCCTGATCTCTGAGGAAGAAATAGGGAAGGCCCTGTCAGAATCCCAAAGCTTTGCCAATATATGAACGGCCTGGGGGTAGAGCATAATATCAGTAAGGATGCATTATCAGCGGCTATCACCGTCTTCTTAAAAGAAGAAAAGGAGGGGACGTTGTGTTCTAGCTACAGGCCAATCTCATTACTTAACGCTGACATAAAACTTTTCGCCAAAGTCTTGGCTGGGAGGCTAAAGGGATTAATGAACATACTAGGTTGGTTTTACCCCAAAAAGGGAAGGGAGGGATAATGGGGTAAAAACTGTAGTTTTACTCCAAATGATAAAAGAGAGGGGCCCCCCAGGACTGCTACTGTCGATCGACGCCGAAAAGGCTTTCGACAGGGTAGACTGGGGGTTCATGATCCAGAATCTGGAGACTATGGGCATCAGCCCAAGAATGATTGGCTGAATTAAATCATCGTACCACCACCCAACTGCTTCAGTAAAAGTAAATGGTCTAGTGTCTCTCCCTTTTGAGATGAAAAATGGGACGAGGCAGGGGTGCCCCCTGTCCCCAATGCTATTTGTCCTCTCCTTGGAACCACTTCTGGCCACGATACGTAATGACACTAGCATATCTGGTTTTAAGCTGGGAAAGGAAGAACATAAACGCTCCGCTTTTGCAGACGACATACTGTTTTATGTCACGAACCCCCGGAATACAATGCGCAATTTAACAAATACCCTGAAACAATATGGAGAAATCTCCAACTTTAAAATAAATCTTTCAAAATCCGAGATATTAAATATCAACTTAAGCCAGACAGAAGAATGAATATTAAAAAAACAGGTTTAAATTTACTTGGACAAAAGAATTAAAATATCTGGGAATTAAATTAGCAAATACACGGTAGAAGATCTACAAAATAAACTATATTCCCCTATTAGACGAAGTCAGGTCTGACTGTAAAAAATTCCTCGAAACGTCACTATCCTGGCTGGGACGGATTAATATTATAAAAATGGTGATCCTCCCTAAGGTCATGTACAGATTTCAGATGGTGCCAATAGCCCTCCCTCAACAATACTTGAGAAAATTAAAAATGTTGCTATTGAATTTAATTTGGAAACATAAAAAACCGAGAGTCTCCTTTCAAGCGTTGAAACAGGGGAAAAGGAAGGGAGGTTTAGCGATCCCTGACATCTCAATCTATTACAAAGCTGTTGTAGTGTCCAGAGTGGTAGAATGGGTCAAGGAAAAAAAATGAGAAAAAAATGCGTTAGTATAGAGAAAACACTAAGTAAAGCACAATTGGGTAGTATTATTTGGAACCCCCACAACACAGAAGATTAGACGAAAACACTGATACACCGACACATAATGCCTTTAAAATTTGGGATGGGATATATAAATGGCTTAATGGCAAATACAATTCATCTTTAATTACACTGTTAGATAATGAATACTTCCCACCAGGAATGAACAGTATAGGAGGAGTTTGGTTAAAAAGGGGTGTTACACAATTAAGGGATATAATAAAAAAAGGAAAAAAATGACTCCTACACAGGATTTGATGCACAACAATCTTGCACGGGGGATGGTTGAATAGCGGTCCCTGCAGCTGAATCATTTAGTTAAAAACTTACCTCAACCTATTAGATCCGGAGAAGACTTCTCCATTTTTGAACAACTGTTCGTGGAAAAGGATCCGAGAAATACTATATCAAAAATGTACAAAGTATTATTGAGGGCAGACGAAGCGGAGATACTGGCATTCATAAGAAAATGTGAGAGGGAATTGGGGACAATGCGAGACAAGAAGCTTATTGGAAAAATCTTGAACCTTGCCCATGCCTCGGCAGTGGACAGCAGAACAGCAGAGATGAACTGTAAGTGCCTAGTAAGATGGTACGCTACCCCAGATGAAATAAGAAAATTTCAGTGCAATACATCAGCACATTGTTGGAGAGGCTATAAAGAGGTTGGGACCATGACACATCTGTGGTGGGACTGCCCTAAAATTAGGGAATTCTGGAAAAAGATTCTGCAACTCATCAAGGAGATTACAAAAAAAGAAGTAGTGGAAGACCCTTGGGTGGTGTTGTTCAATGGTGGGGTGGGTGACAAAGCAGTATAAAAGGTCCCTGACCCCTCACCTTTTAAAACGCCGCTAAGAGACTTATACCCAAGAACTGGCAAAAGAAGGAAACCCCATTAACCTGGGAGTGGATAGATATGGTCGAGGAAACATATAATGGAATGCTGGGGAAGTAATACGGATGAGGAGATCAACAAAGCCACGGCAAAATGGGAGGGATGGACAGCTTTTAAAAAGACATGGAGTTATGCTCAGGAATTGAGATTGTAAGACCTTTGGCAAGGAGTCGACCGGCATAGGTCTTAACTTAGGGACCGGTGGGATAGCAGAGGTGGGAAGGGCTTATGGGGGTAGGGTTAAAGGGGGTACATTGGGTATTGTGTTTAGTTTGTTTAGGTTGAATAAATTGTTGGTAAATTTTGTTACTTCTAAAACTGCTACGATGATGTGACAATGACAGGGACGGAAAAGATGAACTGCAAGGCTGATTCAAGTCCCTTAATGCTGTCTGCTGAAGTGGCAAAAGGAAAAAAAAAAAAAAAAAAGGAAGGAAGGAATATAGGACCTTGAGACAGTAGATTGGAGCGACATGGAAGCGCCCATGGCCTGTCTATGGTCAGTCTCACAATCTCCAGGAACCAGGGCCTTCTGGGCCAGGCTGGTGCCACCAGAATGACTGGAACCCCCTCTCTCCAAATCCTGCGCAACAAATGTGGAAGGTGAACGATCGGAGGGAAAGCATAAACCAGGGAGTACTGGCTCCATGGAACAGAACATCTGCTCCAATTGCCAGAGGATCTCTTGTTCGAGACACAAACTGCTGTAGCTTGTTGTTGAACCTGGATGCCAGTAGGTCAACCACCGGCCATCCCCAACGTTGGAAAATTTCTGGGTGTAGGGACCATTCCGCTGGGCAGATCTGCTGGCAGCTGATATAATCTGCCTTCCAGTTCTCTACTCCCGGGATATCGACTGCCGATATAATTGGCACATGTCCCTCTACCCAGGCTAGTATGTAGTTCACCTACTTCAGAGCTGAACGACTCCTGGTACCGCCTTGGTGGTTTATATAGGCCACTGCCGTGGCATTGTCAGACTGAACCCTGATGGGGCAGTCCTGAAGCTCCACCATCCAGGACCAGAGGGCCAGACGTACTGGCCATAATTCTAGGACGTCGATGGACAGGGTCTTCTTACATCCACCTGATAGAATCAGGTGACTGTGTGGACTGAAGACCAAGTTGCGGCCTTGCAGATTTAAGCCATGGAGGCTTGGTGATGCACTGCTCACAAAGCACTAACAGCCCTGATGGAGTGCACTTTGATTTGAAAAGGTGGAACTTTCCTCTTCAAACCATAAGCTTGAATAATTACTTGCCGAATCCATCTGGCAATAGTGGATTTCGACGCTGCCTGTCCTTTCCTAGGACCTTCAGGCAACACAAACAAAACATCTGTTTTGCAAACCTGAGCAGTCGCCTTCAAATAGATTTTGACTGCTCTCACTACATCCAAAGAATGTAGTGACTTTTCTTCCTTAGACCAGGGTTCTGGAAAAAAATGAAGGTAAAAAAATATTCTTGTTTAGGTGAAAACCTGAAACCACCTTTGCAGAAAGCTAGGATGAGGACGCAATACTACTCTATCCTTGTGAATGATTAAATATGTCTCTTTACAAGAAAGAGCTGCCAATTCTGATACCCTTCTTGCAGAAAAAATGGCTACCAGAAAAACTAGCTTCCTTGTCAAAAGGACTAAAGGAATATATGTCGCATTGGCTCAAAGGCTGTTTCTGTAACACCGGTAGAACTAAATTTAAGGGGGTAAGAACACCCTTTTCTGGGCTGTATCTATAATCAGACCCAAGTACTCTAATCTTCTTACTGGTTTTAAAGAAGATTTCTCTAGGTTGAGGACCCAACCCAGGTATTCCAGGTAGTTGACTGTGGTGACCAACACCTAAGACACTGGCGAAAAAAACTGAGATACTCCCAGTAAGGGAGGGGTTATAAGGGGAATTGAACTTCCTGTCTAGGGTGTGCCAGTAGCCATCACCTGAAGGTGCCATATAACCCATACAGTAATTACTATGGCTCTGTGTCCCTTGATGTACAATAAAGACCCTGTCAACAGGGTCTTTCAAGCCCTGTGTGTTATCTACCAGCCAAGTTAAGTTCTTGTTTAAGGGAGAAACTGCTGTATCTACGGCTGACATGCTCCATTTTTTAACAAACTTTTCATCCATGAGATATAAAAGGGAAAACCTTTTAGGAGTAACAAAAGTCCTGTCAGGAAGTTCCCAATCAGCATACACTGCCTGTTCCAACTGGTGGTGTAGAGGGAAAGTCTATGCAACCTGAAGAGGCCTCAGAGATCCTAAACAGGACCAAGGGGGCTCAGTCACCTCTGCAAGAGGCAACAAAGGCAGAACGAACCATTTCGGTCAGAGTCAGGATCAAAAGCCTCTGCAACTGAGAGGCAGACATAGACTGGATATCTTCTTGTCCGGATTGCTCAGAAGCAGACTCATCTGCCGGGCACTCCACCGAATCACAAGATTTAAGCTCTTCCCTATCCTCAACCCATTCCTGCTCCAGACTAGGAGACTCCGAGGAGGGGGATCTGTCACGCTTCCTGCCACCCTGCGGGATGGAGGCAATCATGCCAGAAATCCTGTGCTCTAACCCGGCTAGGGCTGAGAACAGTTCATCCTTAGCGATTAAGGGTGAAGCAGCAGCGTTAACTGTAGGCACAATACTAGATAGGCAATCTGAGCCGTTGCGCCCAGAAGCCTCTGGTCCTTTAGGGGATACAACACTAGGGATACGACTAGGTTCATCAGGAACTACTGACGACATAGTGGTGTTAGTCCCACTACTCTTGTTGGAAGATATTTAATAGCCACAAACAAAGAGTACCTGGGTGTAGTATTAAAACACCTCAGAAGGGAGGCCCTTTAATAGGGCTCATCAAGCCCCTATCCACCAATCCTGCTAAGCACCTTTAGCCTGCCAAGCAACACCTGGTGACTCACGTGACCCGGGTAAGGAAAAACGAACCACTGCAAATGTCTGTTCAGAGCCTGCTCCGTGTCCAACAGCTGCCTTCTGGAAGCACCACATACTTGGCCTACACTTAAATAAGCTGGGTGTGCACCGGAACGTGTGCGGTGCCGGCGAACGGGCATGACTGTATGGCGTACAACGTGAATCTTCCTGTGCCCAGATAAAGGCTACGGTGCATGTGTGGCGAAGCCGCGTGCCCCATGGCCGCCAAACTGCTGAGCCCAGCGGTGCTCTTGCGAACGCACGTACGCCATGGCGAACCAATGCGAAATGGCGCACCTTCGTGCGCCATCATATAGGTAAAAAACAGCCAGACACAAGAAGAAAAAAGGTACACTTTGCAAACACCCACAGCTAGCCCAAAACTCCCCCGTATGTTCACCACACACGATTTTAGCAAGCTTGACTGATTGTTACAATCACTGGGACACCCCACAATAATAAAATAAAGGGGTTTCACTTACCCATGCAGGCGCAGGGCCTTAGAAACCAAGGGCACAATCTTCACCCTTCACGGCAGGTTCCTGTCACTTGGACTCTCAATGACTGGGTACCCGTTCATGTTTAGGGTCCACTCCCTTGGACCTGTACAGCACCCTGCAGGAAATGCCTTAGCGCTGTGGTGTCCAGGGTTTCCACTACGCAGGGTCCAGCGCCCGGAGGCCACATTACAGGCAAAACCTTGCAGGCTTTTAAGCCTTCTCTGCGAGGCTCGGGTACCATTTATCTAAGCATAAAAGCCTGTGTCAAATGGATCCGGCCAATCCCTTGATTCATTTTGGAACCATTTGTGGGACTAGGGACCTGGAGCTCAGAGAGCTCAAACAAACCATGCCATGCATCTTGCAGACACTGGTAAAAAAAAAATAAAGTACTTCCTGTATGGGAGGGGTTATATAGGGGGATCACTTCCTGTCTGAAGACCTTTGGTCTACCAGGGTCCATTCACCTAATGATGAAGTATAACCCAGCAGGTAATGAATATTAGCCTGACTCTGTGTCCCATGATGTATGAAAAAGAAAATTATAAAAATTTTCTTTGGGCACAGTGTAGCATGACTGAGTAATTGTCATTCAAAGTGTGAGAGCACTGAAAGGCTGAAAATTGGTCTGGGCAGGAAGGGGGTAAAAGTGCCCTGTGCTGAAGTGGTTAATGCCCAGAGCTTAGCTGTACTGTAGACATTAGGATACTTTCCAAAAACACACAGCAGACACATTGTGTAATATTTTAAATCTGTTTGCGAAGGCCCCTTGCACACTGCAGTTAAAAAAAAGCTCAGTACAGCAGTACTGAGCTAAAATACAGCCCATCTATTGTAATGTGCCCATGCACACAAGCGCGTAAACAAGCGCCGTGCATTCTTCGGTAACAAAAGAAAAGAGAAAAATCTGCATTTTTGGTAAAATTTACGTCTTATGTGCGCAAATGGCGACTTACATATTGTGCAGAACAAAAACGCTAGAATACGTTATTATGCATGTGCTCAAAAATGTGCACAGATACAAAAAAAAAAAAAAAAAAAAAAAAAAAAAAACCCACAAACCTCTGAATATGTAGAAGCTTGAACAGGAGTATCGTGTGCAAGAGGCCTAAAACTATCAGCAGTCCCTAATGCCATGTGCACTACACCAGACCTGCCTTTGATATGTAGCAAGCACAACTCCTCCAAATGAAATTTCTACAATTGTAACCCTCAGTGTCTATGACGCAAAAGTAATGCCAAGTAAACAGCAACATTACCTCTAAATGATCATTTCCCATCTCCTGAGGGGGCTCATCATCTGGTGCAATAACTCCTTCATTATCAATATCTGGTTCAAAAACAAAATAGATTACAAAACCCAATAGACTCAATTATGGAACCACATAACTGTTTGTCATTTAGCTTACCCAAGTCGCTTTCTTCACTCGCTGGTTGAGGAGTTGGAGATGGGACCCTTTCTTCTTTTATCTCATCTGTCTAAAAGAAAAATTCAGATAATGTTGAAAATAGATAAAAGTAAAAACAAAGCTTTGTTATATACAGGTGAGCACAACAAGCCGATGATGTGATTTAGAATGAGTAGAATTGCAGCTTTACAGTAACCCAATCTGCCAGTATGTAATGTTATTTTTTTTTTCAGTTTTTGATATTCATTCACACCTTCATTTTTTATAGAGCTCTGTCTGCTTGGGGTCCCAAAACCAGTGTAGTGCTTTGCACATTTCTCAAGCATACGTTATGCTTCATAAAAATGCATTTTTAAAAAAAATCATCAGTATGGCTGTTGCTTGATTAATCAATTTCATAGTGTAAAAGCTTGCTAAACCGAACAATTTTCTTTTAGGCTGGATATACGAGTGTGCATGCCGTGCATGGCAATTAACATGCATAGCTGGGAAACGCCCCATGTAGTTTCTTTTTCACGCTAATCAGATGTGAACAAGACAAATAGGAAACAGGATTCTACTACAAATGCATTTTATACAGCAAAATGCATACAATTTGCTGCATAAAAACAGAGTGAATTGGCCCCAAAAGGATAGAAAATAACGGAAAGGAAACAATCATGATTCTTAAGTTAAAGTTTAAGTCCACCTTTACAGAAAGTCTGTAAGGTGAACTTGCACTGGACCCCCTTCCCATTGCACCTGGTCCCGCTAACCTGGAGTTTGGCGATCCCTCGCACTGACAGATCGTATAGCTACTGTACCGGTCCTTGGATTCGAAATCCCTGTGGCTTTCTGTCCTCTTCGCAAGGGTGACAGGACGGGCTATGCGGGTCCCGATTGGTTGGCACTGACCAATTAGAATGTTCCTAAACGTACCTCCCGGCAAGGTACATTTTGGAGATTACACTCCTGCACCCCCTCATCTTCCCGAACCCCCGTCATGTCTTCCTGAGCCTCCTTCACCCCACCCCTCCTGACCCCCCTGCGCCGCATCCTCCTGACCCCATACACTATGTATACCTGACCCCCCCTCGCACTCTCCTCTCACGCGGCCTCCAGGATAGCTCAGGCTCTTACTCTATGTGAAGTTTGGCCCTCTGATCTCCACCCACCCCGTTAACCACTTTCCTGCAGAGTGCAAATAGCGATGTGAAAATAATCGCTCCATTCTCTCTCTGCATTTAACAGCCCTCTCTTTCTAATTTATCCCTTGATTAATGGCCACTTCTACCTACCAGTCACAGTACAGTAGGCACTTATCACACCGCACCCTCCTGCCATGCACTGTATCCAAATGCGCCCCCCCCCCCCTTCGCCCCGGCTTCCTGGCCCCCCTGAGCCGCATCCTCATCCCATTTCTTCCTAATGACTCAGCACCGTACCCCCCCCCCCCCACACACCATGTTTTCCACCCCTCCCTCATCCTCTTGACCCCCCTGCAAAGTACCCTCCTGCACCACCTCTTCCCTACCCCCAGAACCCAGTCTTCCTGACCAGGCCCCCCCACCAGGTCTTCCTAATGCCTCTGCACCGTACCCTCCTGACCCCCCGCACCATGTATTCCTTGTGATAGAAGCACTTGTTACCCCGATTAGGCGCTTCCTTCCGCCAAACAGTGCCTCCTGCCCTCCAAACCATTCAGAGCAGACAGAGCCAATATCAGCCCTTTTGACCCCAAGCAGCGTACATAGACAAGATGTAAGGTCAAATCCAAGGGAATGACTGTTTACTGAACAGAATTACAGGTTTTTAAATACTTGAAAAATAGGTCAGTATCCACAAACAATAAAACCAAATGTTTGTCATTTGCCACTGCCCTTGCATGAGCTTATTGTGCTATGTATACCTCTTTAAAAAAAATATTACTAGAAAAGGCAACCCTCAAGTGTCAAAACATGGATGATCACACAGCTCTGAAAATTATCACACAAAGTTGGCATGATCTGGTATTGGGACATCCATACAATATGAGGACCAGATGGCAACCTTGCATATCTATGAGACAAATGGCTGGTGCCAAAATGCTAAAGATGTAGGTACCATTCTAGAATAATGAGCAGTGAAAGAGAACCAGGCTCCTTTCTCTGGATAACTTGGTGAATCTAATGTGCAATAGTGGCACTTGGTGATGAGGTAGCCTTGCAGGAACCCTTTGGAATAACAAAGAGTGAGTCAATCTCACAGAAGGAAGCAGCAGTAGTCAGGGAAATCCTAAAAAAAAAAAAACCACACACACACACACAAAAAAACAACCAAGGAATGAAGTACAATCTCATCAGAATGAGAAGAATACAAAAAAAGTGCAGTACAATGTCCTCATTAAGATTAAAGGTCAATGCTTCCTCCAAAAGTTAAAGTGGTTGTATAGTGTTTTTTGTAACTTTTACCTACAGGTAAGCCTATAAGGTTTACCTGTAGGTAAAAAAATATCTCCTAAACCTGTACGGTTTAGGAGATATTCCCCTCGCTATGTGCCGCTGACTGCAGCGGTGCATGCGCACAGGGGATTCTCGGCTGAAGGCCCGGCAACTGCCGGACCTTGCCGGGTAAGAAATCTCCCGCGCGCATGCGCGGGAGTGATGACATCGTGGCTCCAGCCACTCACAGCGCTGGAACCGCGATACCCGGAAGACACGCCGAGGCAACATGACAGCTCCCTCGGCGTGGACCAGGTAAGATACCGACGCCTCGTTCTAAGGTAAGTATTTCATAATGAGCTAGCATGCGGTGCATACTAGCTCATTATGCCTTTTGCTTTACAGGGGTAAAAAAAAAAAAAAATATTTTGCGGGTATACAACCGCTTTAAGCAAGTGAGAAGTTGTACAAACACTCTTGTCCTTTAACGTTACACTGAAGCCTTGCGTGACACTAGACAATCAGAGCTACCAAAAAGGTCTTAGGGTTGAAGTTTCGGGTCTTGCACCACTTGAAAAAAAGTCTTCCAGGTACAGTTTCTGACATGCCAAGAGGTGGTTCAACAGGCCGAAGCACAGTAGATTTGAGAGCCTGAGTTTCAGAAGCCATGACCAGAAATTTTGAAGCAGGATGGAATACTGGACCCCAAGACAGCAAATCTGGTCTAAGGGGAAGAGTAAAAATGGTGCGTGCGACCAGAGAAGTTATTTCAGTGTACTACATTTTTGGCCAGTCTGCACCCTTCAGAATGGCAGCAATTCAAGTAAAAGGCTTGTGCTATGGTGAACACACAAAGTAAAAGGTAATTAATACACAAAATACCATTCATGGGGCCTGTACTGAAGTATAAATTAAAGGCCAAGCCCACCTTTAATACAAAGTTACATCCAATTTTAGGGTGTAATGTGAAACATGGCGCCAAGGCACCCTTCAGACCCAAAACCACCCCCTCTCCTCTTCCTTATAGGGTATGCAGGTTCTACCCAGAGGCTGCAATCACATTGCTGCCATAAACGCAGTACTTGCTTTCTTGGCATCGAAAGGGTTAAAAGATGAAGCACTGGTAGTGGTGGATAACGTGCTGTTCAAATGTAATGGACTCTATGCCCCTTTTACCTAGAGGTACCCCCTCTCGAGGAGAGACACTGAGGGCATGGACTAGCACTGGGAGCAGCACACTACACGCACATACAAAAAAAAAAAAAAGAAAAAAAAAAAAAAAAAAAGTTATCCATTATACACAGTATATAAGCTGGTACGCTGATACTTCATGTTTACTATCTATGCAAAGTGACTTATTACAAAGGCGAGAGGTTTGGATTGCAAGTGACTTGTGAAACGTGTTACATTTCTAAACAGGATTAGCATGCTTTTAATTTTGAATGTAACAGATGAAAAGTTTCAATCCTGAGCAATATACACACACACACACACACACACACACACACACTCCTTTTTGCTATTTGCAAACTACATTGGTAATTAAGTTAGAAGAGGATGACCTAGAAAAAGCAACTCTACACCGTAAAGGGGTTGTAAGCCCTCAAGGTTTTTCACCTTAATGCAGTCTATGCATTAAGGCGAAAAATCTCCTGTGATGCAGCAGCCCCCTCAAAACCCCCCTTTTTACTTACCTGAACCCGGTCTTTACAGTGACGGGGACGAGCACACCAGCTCCAGCCGGTGTCTCGGGTCCCGATTGGATAGATTGATAGCAGCGCAGCCATTGGCTTCCACTGCTGTCAATCAAATCCAATGACACAGGAGCTGGGGGGCGGGGCCGAGTCCTGCTGTCCGTCAATGGATGCAGCAGCAGGATACGGGAGCGCACCCACTCATCTCCTCCGAGGGAGAGCGGCTCTCCAACGGGGCAATCAAGAAGAGAGAAGAGGAGGGGCCAAGAGGACCGCTGAGGGGGAACCCAGAAGGAGGAGGATAGGGGCCACTATATGCAAAAGCCAACTGCACAGAGGTGGCAAGTATGATATGTTTGTTTTTATAAAAAAAAGTAACTTTTACATATCCTTTAAAAAAAAAAAAAAAAAAAAAAAAAAAAGCTCCAGGCTCCTTCAGAAAAAAATTAAGTCAGCAGCTACAAATATTGTAGCTGCTGACTTTTTACATAGTAGGTGAGGTTGGAAAAAAGACACAAGTCCAACCCATGTGTGTGATTATATGTCAGCATTACATTGTATATCCCTGTATGTTGCGGTCATTCAGGTGCTTATCTAAAAGTTTCTTGAAACTATCAATGCCCCACCACTGAGACCACCGCCTGTGGAAGGGATTTCCACAACCTTGCCGCTCTTACAGTAAAGAACCCTCTACGTAGTTTAAGGTTAAGCTTCTTTTCTTCTAATTTTAATGAGTGGCCACGAGTCTTGCTAAACTCCCTTCTGCGGAAAAGTTTTATCCCTATTGTGGGGTCACCAGTATGGTATTTGTATAAAGAAATCATATCCCCTCTCAAGCATCTCTTCCCCAGAAAGAATACGTTCAGTGCTCGCAACCTTTCCTCATACAGTGGGGCAAAAAAGTATTTAGTCAGCCACCAACCAATTGTGCAAGTTCTCCCACTTAAAAAGATGAGAGAGGCCTGTAATTGTCATCATAGGTATACCTCAACTATGAGAGACAAAATGTGGAAATAACTTCAGACAATCATATTGTATTTGGTCAATATCAAAAGTTCATCTCAATACTTTGTTATATATCCTTTGTTGGCAATGACAGAGGTCAAACGTTTTCTGTAA
This sequence comes from Aquarana catesbeiana, assembly GCF_042186555.1. Taxonomy (NCBI): domain Eukaryota; kingdom Metazoa; phylum Chordata; class Amphibia; order Anura; family Ranidae; genus Aquarana; species Aquarana catesbeiana. Next base: position 156,327,269 of record NC_133330.1, on the reverse strand, counting down.
GTCTTCACAAGGTTGTCACACACTGTTGCTGGTATGTTGGCCCATTCCTCCATGCAGATCTCCTCTAGAGGAGTGATGTTTTGGGGCTGTCGCTGGGCAACACAGACTTTCAACTCCCTCCAAAGGTTTTCTATGGGGTTGAGATCTGGAAACTGGCTAGGCCACTCCAGGACCTTGAAATGCTTCTTACGAAGCCACTCCTTCGTTGCCTGGGCGGTGTGTTCGGGATCATTGTCATGCTGAAAGACCCAGCCACGTTTCATCTTCAATGCCCTTGCTGATGGGAGGTTTGCACTCAAAATCTCACGATACATGGCCCCATTCATTCTTTCATGTACACGGATCAGTTGTCCTGTTCCCTTTGAAGAGAAACAGCCCCAAAGCATGATGTTGCCACCCCCATGCTTCACAGTAGGTATGGTGTTCTTTGATTGCAAATCAGCATTCTCTCTCCTCCAAACACGACGAGTTGTGTTTCTACCAAACAGTTCTACTTTGGTTTCATCTGACCATATGACATTCTCCCAATCCTCTTCTGATTCATCCAAATGCTCTGTAGCAAACCTCAGACGGGACCAGACATGTACTGGCTTAAGCAGGGGGACACGTCTGGCACTGCAGGATCTGAGTCCCTGGCGGCATAGTGTGTTACTGATGTTTGCCTTTGTTACTTTGGTCCCAGCTCTGCAGGTCATTCACTAGGTCCCCCCGTGTGGTTCTGGGATAGCTCACCGTTCTTGTGATCATTTTTACCCCAAGGGGTGAGATCTTGCGTGGAGCCCCAGATCGAGGGAGATTATCAGTGGTCTTGTATGTCTTCCATTTTGTAATTATTGCTCCCACAGTTGATTTCTTCACACCAAGCTGCTTGCCTATTGCAGATTCAGTCTTCCCAGCCTGGTGCAGGTCTACAATTTTGTTTCTGGTGTCCTTCGACAGCTCTTTGGTCTTCACCATAGTGGAGTTTGGAGTGTGACTGTTTGAGGTTGTGGACAGGTGTCTTTTATACTGATAACAAGTTCAAACAGGTGCCATTAATACAGGTAATGAGTGGAGGACAGAGTAGCCTCTTAAAAAGGAGAAGATACAGGTCTGTGAGAGCCAGAAATCTTGCTTGTTTGCAGGTGACCAAATACTTATTTTCCACCATAATTTGCAAATAAATTCTTTCAAAAATCAGACAAATGTGATTGTCTGGATTTGTTTCCACATTTTGTCTCATAGTTGAGGTATACCTATGATGACAATTACAGGCCTCTCTCATCTTTTTAACTGGGAGAACATGCACAATTGGTGGCTGACTAAATACTTTTTTGCCCCACTGTAACTAATATCCTCCAGACCCTTTATTAGATCTGTTGCCCTTCTTTGGACTCGCTTCAGTTCCATTACATCCTTCCTGAGGACTGATGCCCAGAACTGGACAGAATACTCTAAGTGCGGCCAGACCAGAGTCTTGTAGAGAGGGAGAATTCTCGTTTTATCTCTGGAGTTGATCCCCTTTTTAATGCAATCCGATATTCTGTTTGCTTTGTTAGCAGCAGCTTGCCATTGCATGCCATTGCTGAGCCTATCTACTAGGACCCCCAGGTCCTTTTCCATCCTTGATTCCCCCAGAGGTTCTCCCCCCAGTGTATAGCTTGCATTCATATTTTTGCCACCCAAATGCATTATTCTACATTGAACCTCATTTGCCATGTAGTGACCCACCCCATTAATTTGTTCAGATCTTTTTGCAAGGTTTCCACATCCTGCGGAGAAGTTATGGCCCTGCTTAGCTTAGTATCATCTGCAAATACAGAGATTGTTTACCCCATCCTCCAGGTCGTTTATGAGCAAATTAAATAGGATTGGTCCCAGCACAGAACCCTGGGAGGACCCCACTACCCCACCCTGACCATTCCGAGTACTCCCCATTTATCAACACCCCATGAACTCGCCCTTGTAGCCAGTTTTCAATCCATGTACTCACCCTATGGTCCATGCCAACGGACCTTATTTTGTACAGTAAACGTTTATGGGGAACTGTGTGAAATGCTTTTGCAAAATCCAGATACACCACATCTACGGGCCTTCCTTTATCTAGATGGCAACTCACCTCCTCATAGAAGGTTAATAGATTGGTTTGGCAAGAATGATTCTTCATGAATCCATGCTGATTACTGCTAATAATACCGTTCTCATTACTAAAATCTTGTATATAGTCCCTTATCATCCCCTCCAAGAGTTTACATACTATTGATGTTAGGCTAACTGGTCTAATTCCCAGGGACCTTTTTAAATATTGGAGCTACATTGGCTTTTCTCCAATCAGCTGGTACCATTCCAGTCAGTAGATTGTTAGTAAAAATTAGGAGCAATGGTCTGGCAATTACTTGACTGAGTTCCCTAAGTACCCTTGGGTGCCACCCATTTGGTCCCAGTGATTTAGTAATGTTAAGTTCCCCAAGTCTAATTTTAATTCTGTCCTCTGTTAACCATGGAGGTGCTTCCTGTGATGTGTCATGAGGATAAACACTGCAGTTTTGGTTACTGAAGCCCCCCCGATTCCCTTGTGAAGACTGAGGAGAAGAATAAATTCAATACCTTCGCCATCTACCCATCCTTTGTTAGCAGATGTCCTTCCTCATTCTTTATGGGGCCAATATGGTCTGTCCTCCCTTTTTTACTGTTTACATACTTAAATAATTTCTTGGGATTTTTTTTTGCTCTCCGTCGCTATGTGTCTTTTATGTTCTATCTTAGCCGTCCTTATTGCACCCTTACATTTCTTGTTGCATTCTTTATAAAGTCTGAATGCTGCTGATGATCCCTCAACCTTGTATTTTTTGAAGGCCTTCTCCTTTTCTTTTATATGCATTTTTACATTGGAGTTTTGTTCGCCCTTTTAAAGTTATTACCCAATGGAATGCCCTTATTTAATATGCTCTTAAAGCAAAACCATTTCTCCTCCGTGTTCATTGTTCCTAAGATTTTATCCCAATTTATGCCTTATAGCAAGGCTCGTAGTTTAGGGAAGTTGGCTCTTTTGAAAAATTCAGTGTCTTTGTATTCCTCTTATGTTTACCATTTGTGTGATTTATTTCCTAAATTGCCCCGTATTTCCACATCCGTGATCAGGTCAGTATTGCTGGTAATCAGTAGATCCAGTAACGCTTTATTTCTAGTTGGGTTGTCTACCCATCTGACCCATAAAATTGTCCTGCAAGACATTTAGGAACTGGCGAGCCAGTTCCCTCCGCCCAGTCTATGTCTGGATAGTTAAAATCCCCCATTATGATAACACTTCCCATCCTTGCTGCTAATCCAAATTGTGATAGATCCCCTTCCTCCCTCAGGTTAGGGGGCCTATAGCATACTCCCAGTATTATTTTCCCCTTAGCTTCATCCCTTTGGAGCTCTACCCATAAGGATTCCACCTCCTCCCTAGCTCCCTTAGTGATGTCATCTCTCACATTCACTTCTACATTATTCTTGATATATACGCATACCCCTCCCACTTTTTTACCCTCTCTATCCTTGCAATAAAGGGTATAGCCTTGAATGGTTGCCAGCCAATCATGAGAGCTGTTGAACCAGGTCTCTGAAATTTCCTCAAAATCCAAATCCTCCTCATACAACAGTATCTAGTTCACCCATCTTGTCCGCAAGGCTCCTGGCATTTGTGAACATGCCACGTAGTTTAGACTGGACGCATATTAGCCTCGTATTGGGTGTTCCGAGATTGCAACTAGGACTTGCTACTATACTTACCTTGGGTTTATGTGCTTTGGTCAACATACCACTAATGCCCCCAATACTACCCTCTGGAATATGTTCCGCGCTGATCTGCAACCTTCTCATTTAGGTGCAATCTGTCCCTTCTATAGTAGCGGTTATCGACTGAGAAGTTGGCCCAGTCCTCCAGGAACCCAAACCCCTCCTTACTACACCAGCTCTTCAGCCACTTGTTTACTTCCCTAATCTTCCTCTGCCTTCTTGGTGTGGCTCGATGTACAGGTAGTATTCCTGAATACTACCTTGGGAGGTCCTTTTCCTCAATTTAGCTCCTAAGTCCCTAAAATCGTTCTTTAGGACACTCCATCTGCCTCTGACTTTGTCATTGGTGCCAACATGCACCATGAGAGCTGGGTCTTCTCCAGCCCCTCCCAGTAATCTGTCCACCAGATCCGTGATGTGCCAAACCCAAGCGCCTGGTAGAAAACATACCGTTCGGCGCTTCAGGTCTTTGTTATAGATTGGCCTCTCTTTCCTTCTAAGAATAGTGTCCCCTACCACCAGAATCTGTCTTTCCTTTCCCTTCCCTTCCACTCTCACTGGAGGAGTTCTTCCCCCGGCAGCTAGGAGAGTCCCTCAGCTCCAGCATTCCTGGTCCCTAACTGGTTTCACCAATGTCACTCAATGGAGCGTACTTACTGGGATGCTCCAGCCCTGGATCGGCCTCCCTGGCACTTCCCCCTCTACCCTTCCTGACTGTCACCCATCTACTCTTTGCTAATCAAAAAAAAAAACGCGCTATAAACTTATGTCAAAGTGTATAGTCCTATGCAAAAAAAAAAAAAGTCCAACAATCATAAATCATAGATGAGTGACGTGAAATTTCTCAATAATTCAAATCTTGTAAGGTGAAAATTTTGATGAACACATCTATAAGGTGAAGCGCTTACCAGAAGTAAGCCAAAAACGGGCGAGTGGCTTAAAACCCAGCCTGGGCCTTTGGAGAACGATCCCAATGGAGCAGGAAGGTCACACTCGTACCGTGTGTACAGATCCGCCAAGGATTATCCAAAAATATATAATAAAGAACATAGCATAATACTGATAACAAGACAAATTCAAAAGAAAAAAAAGGTAGTGCAACACTCCACAGGACAAAATCATAAGTAATCATAAACAACATCCAGTGTCTCAAACACACAAAGGATCGTTAAGTGAGTGCCATGCAAACATGCAAAATAGTGAAATTTCCCTGGATGAAAAGATATATATTAAACCTTCCAAATAATCTGCTTACCAGATATTTAAAGGCAAGTGAGCATATAACCATCACCAAGATGAGCAGTATAAAAAAAAATTTCCTCTGGGTGCAACAAGCCACTTGTAGAAACTGTTTACCAGATGTCAGACTAATGTATGCAGATTCACACAGCTGAAATCTAAACACCACAAGGAGTGACACAGAGTATGGAGTTCCAGCGAGCCTTGTGAAAATCCTGCTTACCAGATGTCAGATGTGAGTAAGCAGACTGGCACAAACACAGACCGAAATCCCGGCAGGAACAGCATGGATACGTCCTGGAATACTTGACCCGAGCTCAGCAGTGCATATTGTATGAAAAGAATGGCCAATAGTGTGATACTGTATGTAACTGGGGTTTATTAAATAAAATAACACTTACAATATAGACGAAAGATAAAAAGCGATGCCGGCCGGCACTAAAACAAGCTCCCGTCCTCAACAGGGCGACGTGGTGACGTCAGCACGTCCTCCCTCAATAGTAATACTATTACTATTGAGGGAGGACGTGCTGACGGAGGGGAGGGGTTTGGGTTTCTACAAGTGGCTTCTTGTACCCAGAGGAAACTTTTTTTTATACTGCTCATCTTGGTGATGGTTATATGCTCACTTGCCTTTAAATATCTGGTAAGCAGATTATTTGGAAGGTTTAATATATATCTTTTCATCCAGGGAAATTTCACTATTTTGCATGTTTGCATGGCACTCACTTAACGATCCTTTGTGTGTTTGAGACACTGGATGTTGTTTATGATTACTTATGATTTTGTCCTGTGGAGTGTTGCACTACCTTTTTTTCTTTTGAATTTGTCTTGTTATCAGTATTATGCTATGTTCTTTATTATATATTTTAGGATAATCCTTGGCGGATCTGTACACACGGTACGAGTGTGACCTTCCTGCTCCATTGGGATCATTCTCCAAAGGCCCAGGCTGGGTTTTAAGCCACTCGCCCGTTTTTGGCTTACTTCTGGTAAGCGCTTCACCTTATAGATGTGTTCATCAAAATTTTCACCTTACAAGATTTGAATTATTGAGGAATTTCACATCACTCATCTATGATTTATGATTGTTGGACTTTTTCTTTTTGCATAGGACTATACACTTTGACATAACTTTATAGCGCGTTTTTTTTTGTTTTTATCTTCTGTATTGGTGTGCCTCACTTATAACCGCAGCTTTCATTTCTATTTCTTTGTCCAAGCGCAGTTTTTTATTTTTTAATTTGTACTTTTTGCTAATGCCTGCACCGCTTTGTCTCCACCCGCCTCTGTGCTGGCCCCAGCCGGTACCTGCCGTGTATGTTCCTGGCTCTCCATTACTATGGAGGGACTTCTCAGTGCCGACAGTTGCTTCCCCAGATTCAGAACCTGGGCTTCCAGGGAAACAATGCGCTTACATTTTGCACAGCAGTATTCACCCTGGATCGGATGATCAAGGAACGCATACATGCCTCAAGATGTACGAGTCACCTCTCCACACCCGCCGGGCATTGTACCTATTAAATTTAATGAGGATTGGGGATTATACCCTGTCCAAATTACCTAACAACTAGCTTCCTGACACTAATACTCAACAAGACAATACACAGGTACTTGCAGACCTACATGCACTCGCAGAACTACGTGCACTCGCAATACACAATGCACAAGTACCAATGATCCACACACACACTACTCAGACAACGCTCAGGTACTATGACCCCTGTTATAACCTCCCATTTTGAACTCTGGTTTTTAACTCACCACTTAGACCAGTTCCACTTGGACAGAGTTCCAGCAGACTCAAAGATGAGCAGGCTCACAATGAGTTCTGCACAAGTTTATATAGGCCTCAAGCACCTGTGACCAATTAACCACTCCCCTTAATTAGTAGGCTGAAGGAAGCAAAGAAGAAAAAAAAAAAAAAAAAAAAGAAAAAAAGAAAAGCTTTTTAAAAGGTGTCAGAAAAGGGTGTTAAAAAGCTACAAGGAAAAGCCCCAAAAATAACCTAAAAATGCAACCCAGCAGTCAAAAAGCAAGACTTGTTCACTCTCTACTCAAGGTCTCCACTGTTTAGCTTCTAACCAGCAGTCTAGCCTGCTGGTTGGAAGCTTTAATATTAGGATATTTACCTGTCCTGGAATCCACTGGTGTCTTCACATCAGCCAGTTTTTTAAATCAACTCTCGGGTGCTGCCGTTGCCATTTCTTGTAAGGGAAGCAGCAGTTCACAGCTGGCTCCCTACTGCACATGCACAAAGCGTTCTGCGCATTGTGAATGGTGCGGCGGTGGGGGCCTGAACTTCTGGTGACTTTACCGCAGCGAAGTCACCTGAAAGTGGGAGCGGGTACCTGTCAAAACCAGGTACCTGGTCCCCCGAAAGGTGCCAAATGTGGTAGCAGGGAGGGGGAATAAGCAGAGGGAGCTTGCCCTTTTGGATGGAGCGCCGGCTTTAAAGTTAATTTTGTAAAAGCAAGAATAGGACATACAATCTATTCTGTGCCTCATCACAAAATTAGGACCTTGGCGACCATGAGGGCTCATTTACACGTGCTTTGACTTCAATATACAAGAGCCTACTACTTCAACATGCTTATGTGATATGTTTTTGATGCTTCGATTAAGCGCTTTGAAGCCTTAATGAAGCTTGGCAGATGCGTGGCGTGTGTGTTGATAACTCATACCTGCAATACCTCCAAAACAAAGCAAAGCTAAAGCTGAATAAAAACCTTTCAAAAGCTGCAGGTGCTGTAAGTGAGCTTTGCCATAGACTTCTATGGAGGCTTTGAAGCACGACTGTCTGATGCCATGTTTTGAAGCAAGCGTAAACGAGCCTTTAAAAGGTGTCACTTCACAGTAAGGGCTACCACTCTAATGGCCGTAAACATGATCCGAATATCGTACGAAAACAGTCGTCCGAGGAACGATTTTCGGATCGTGCGTACACTACTTACGACAGCCGATCACGACCGTCCATCTGATCTTATTCGATCGGGCATGCACGAAAATTTTCCTCGTACGATTTTGGGTTAGTCAGTATAGTTGTCATCCGAAAATTCAATACAAATACATTACAAAACATGACATCACTTCCGATTTTTTTTTCTGTCGTACGAGAATTTTCGGGACTTTATTTAGCTATTCAATTTCTACTTGCGACTATTAAGCGAAAATGGTCGTACGATCGGTCGTACGATATTCGGATCGTGTGTATGGGCCATAACACGGTGACTGTCCTTCTCCAAAGCTATCTAGGAAGACATTCCTTTAATTTGCCTAGGAGGTCAGCCTGCCACGGGAACAGATCAGGAAGAACTAGCTTAACTTAAACGCCCCATAGTAAGAGAGGGGATTAGTGGTGTTGCATCCTTTGGGTTGTTCAGGAGTATAGGAACATATGAAGACACAGAGATTTAACATCAAATTCCCTCCTCTTCCACTAACCTCAGGTCTGCAGGGCAACCTGGCCCTTAACTATAAGACCATCAGCAAGGAAGGGAGCTTTCAACAAATTACAAACCTACCAAGCCTGCTAATGTGCAGAAAACACAAGACTAAAGCTGGCCATGCATGAACTTTCCAACCATGTTTGGACTTGCTGGCAATCAATTGATTTATGTACAAACAGCCTGTCAGGTTTTTGTCCAAATGATCAGCGAGACACTAGCTGATGATGGGGAAGTTTCCCTGCTGTCAGAATATAATAGCTTAGTGTGAAGTATTCTTGGCTCAGTTTTTTCATTCGATCTGCTGGACTGGTTGGAAAAAAAAAAAAAAAAAAAAAAAAAAAAAAAAAAAAAAGCTATAGCGTTAGAAAGGTTTCCATTTTCAGAATGTTCATCCAATTTTCTAATTGTTGGAGGGGGTCAAATCCACCTTATTCAACTGCAGTTATGTGAAAGATCAAAAGAGCAAGATGGAAATTATTTTTACCAGTGTATGTGGTTTTCATTCCAAAATACAATGTAAAAGCAAATACATTTTGAAGTACTTTTTAATCAACATTCCTCAAGGTGCCGAATGTACTGATAATTTCAATACGAATGTAAATCTAGTAAATCTACTAGTTTATGATGAGCTTTAAGCAGCAATAATGGGTACATATCTTACCTGGCTCTCTTTAAAAGATTCTTCAGGTGGCGGGGACTGGATAGAAGCTCCTAAGCTGTTATTAAAAAAAAAAAAAAAAAAAGAAAAGAAAGAAGGATATATAACATGACTCTACAAGAATATATGTATACGAGTCGTTACATGGGGTATTCATGGCAAACATTTCCTATATTTCAACCACAAATGCTCTCCAAAGCTTCCCGCTCTGGCCTAATTTCTTCCCCATATACTGTATGCACCATATGCATAGTATAGGATTGCTTACACCATATAATAATTCACACTGCACCAAAAGCCCCAAATAGACCTCTAAAGTATAAAGTAAAACCTGTATAGAAAAATAAAACCTTCAGCAATGCCTAATCCAGCCAGCTCAAAAATCACAACGCATGCAGAAAAAAGTGATCAGCCACCAATGTAACACAATGAGCCTGAACAGCCAATCTCCAGGTCTAAAGGCTGCCGTAAACAGCTCAAATCTTCTGACTGAACAGCTTTTGAAGGAGCTGTATGGAAGATTGTTGACAGAACAGAACCTGTATCCAATCAGACGCTGACATTGTTTGAACATTTTGATAGCTATTGTATTCAGACAGCTGACTGCAGCAGCTAACAGAGAAGATTCGTCTATCCATACTGTTTAGGGTGCATGGAGGACTCTGCTGGATTTCTTTCCTTCAGCATGCAGACTGAAAAGAAGAAGAAAAAAAAAAATCTATAATTGTTATGCCATAGTGTAGTCATATGGTGGGTGACAGAATATCAAGAGTTTGCTAAAAAAGTGAGCAATAGAAAAAGATGGTCAGTACTTGCTGATACTGCAGCGTTAGCCCATGTTCACACTGGGCCAATTTGACACGTCAAATCACATGCCAAATGGCAGCTATAGGCAGCAATGGCACTGTCCAAATCGGTTTGACGCTGACTTTTCGTCACCGCACCGATTCTCAATAGTAGTTCCTGTACTACTTTCAGCAACTTTGGGGGCGATTTGAATAGACATCTGTGCATGAACACGCACAGATGTCTGTCAAATCGCCCCTGAAGTCAGACTGCATTGTCGGTTAGAAATCGCGTGAGTTCAGCGGAACTCGCAGGATTTCTAACCCGCATTCAGTGTGAACCTAGGCTTAATTGGAGAAGTGGAGAGGATCTGGAAAGGTAAGAGACTGGAGAGTGTCTGCTGTACGCTGTTCTTATATAGGTAAACTACATGCTGTACACTGCAACCGTGTTGGCAAACATTTTTAGAGTCATTCCTTCCTCTGTTCTGAAGCAATTCATGTTTACCCTGTCATGTTTCTCACATGGATTTTTGAATGGTAAAATCAGCCATCATCATCATCACCAACTCAATTTTAGCATTGTAATTAAAGAAAATACAGTGTTTGCATCCCTTAAAAAGTATTTTGCCCAAAATGAAACCTATTGTAATATGGTTTATATCAAGAGTAAGCTCCTGGGAAAAGCACCAAGCCAGTTACACAAGAAAAACTCCTGTTAGACTTACCGGTGACGGTATTTCCAGGAACCTTCCAGGACAGCTACTTGAGAGATGATTGGCTCCACCCTCTACAGGAAACACAAATCAGATACAATTTAAAAGGCCCCTCCCTTTCCTCTGACCCTCAGTTGTTTAGAAGATCAAGTAACCTCCACCAAAAGGTGCACTCGGCAGAGGAAAAAAACAGAAACCATAGAACACACCGCCACCAGGTAAACATGGTCGACCAGTGCAAAAATAGAATAGGGTGGGAATATAGACGCTGTCCTGGAAGGTTCCTGGAAATACCGTTACCGGTAAGTCTAATGGGGGTTTCCCACCCCTCACCTTCCAGGACAGCTACTTGAGAGGATAAGCAAGATTTTATACCTTAGGGAGGGACGGCAGCCTGAAGCACTTTCCAACCAAAGGAAAGGTCCTGGCTGGAAAGCATCTGAACTCTATAATGCTTGACAAATGCATGAGAAGAGGACCAGACGGCAGCTTTAGAGATTTCTTCCCATGAAGCCCCCGCTCCTTCTGCCCATGATGTGGCCATGGATCTCGTTAAATGGGCCCTAATTCTAGAAGGAGGGGTGCGATCTGACGATTTATATGCCTCACAGATAGCTCCCCTAATCCACCTAGCAATAGAACTTTCAGATGCTTTGGACCCTTTCTTGGTGCCACTGAACAAAACCAACAGTTGGGAGGAACTCCTAAACCCACTGGTCTTTTCTAGATAAAGCAGAAGACACCTCTTTACGTCTAAAAGACCAAACCTTTCCTCTTCCGTATTTTTGGGAGAGGTGCAGAAACTAGGAAGGACTATCTCCTGGGATCTATGAAAGTTGGAAGAAACTTTGGGTAAATAGAGAGGATCAGATCTAATCACTACCCTGTCCTCAAGAATCCTCAGGAAGGGGTCTTTACAGGAAAGAGACTCTAGATCAGAAATCCTTCGCCCTGACGTAATAGCCAAAAGGAAGGAGAACTTCAAAGAAATAATTTTCAGGGACGTTTCATGCAAAGGCTTGAAAGGAGCCCTTGTTAGAGCATTTAATACTAACGACAGATCCCAGGTAGGAATATGTTTGATGACCCTGGGAGTATGTCTAGATCTGGCTAAAAGGAACCTGCTGACTAAGGGATCTTCCGCTAGTCTTCTCTCTGTTAATAAAGATAGGGCAGCAATCTTAACCCTAAGGGTGCTGACAGAGAACCCCTTTTCCACTCCCCCCTGCAAAAAATCCAATATACAGGGAGTGGAAAAAGAATCTAAACCAGTTTTCCTTTGCCAGGAAATAAAAGTTTTCCAAACTTTCTCATAGATTCTTCTTGTGACCAACTTACGGCTGTCCAGGATAGTTGAAATAACCCTCTCTGAACACCCCTTTAACTGTAGGATGCGCCGCTCAGCCTCCAGGCCGTCAAATGGAAGGTCTGAGGGTTTGGATGTAACACCGGACCCTGATGGAGCAGATCCTTCTGAACTGGTAGGGGCCAGGGAGGGTACACAGATAGGGCCTTCAGAGAGGAGAACCAACTCCTCCTGGGCCACCAGGAGGCAATCAGAACAACTTCTGCCGTCCTGAATAATTTTCCGAACCACTAGGGGCAAGAGGGGAAAAGGAGGGAAGGCATAGGCCAGAGTGAAGTCCCACGGGAAGGACAGAGCATCCATCCCCAAGGACTCTTTTTTTCTCTCCAGAGAGAAGAACGCCGGTAGTTTTCTGTTGAGACTGGAGGCAAAAAGATCCACTGTGGGGAGACCCCATCTTAGCACCACCGCCAGCACGTTTTCTGACCCCTTGATGTGGACTGCCCTTACTGAAGTGACATAGATCTCCGCCCACGACAGAATCTGCCCCCTTGCTTGTTCAAGTAGGCCACTGTTGTGGTCTGAAAAATATCAATAGGTCTTTTGAATAGACCCTCTCTTCCAGAGATATAAGTGCTTTCCTCACAGCCAGAAGTTATCTGAAATTTGAGGAGCGACCTGCTTCCTCTGGCAACCAGGCTCCCTGTGCTTGCCAGTCCTGTGTGAGTGAGCACCCCAACCCCACAGACTGGCGTCTGTGGTAATTTTGACCGGGGAATGTTGTGTCCAATTCTTCCCTCTCTGCAGATGTTCTCGCTGCTCCGTCCAGGCGAGATCGAGAAAATTCCCTTCTGGTAATTTTACCAGCTGATCCAGAGAATCCTTCCTGCGATCCCAATGGAGTAAAAGAAAAGCCTGAAGGGGTCTGGAGTGCAATTGGGCCCAAGGCACCCCTGGAATGGCCGCAGTCATCAGACCCAGCAACTGCATTATCCGCCAAAGGGAGGTCTGAGGGAGCAGCTTGAAGGCCTGCACAGAGAGAAGAATTTTCAAAATCTCGGCAGGTGGGTAAGAAAAAACTTCTGGGGAGGAAGACTTTTGAATTCCAGCCTGTAACCCTTTTCCAAAGTTTGAAGGATAAAGGAATTGGTGGAAATTTCTGCCCATTCCTTGACGAAATGGCACAATCTTCCCCCTACCCCAAACCTGGCGTCACTGGGCATTTTTGGAAGAGGCTGCAGGAGCAAAGGGAGCCCCCCTTTTTGCTTGTCTTTGTTAAAGGACCATTTCTTTTTAGTCTGTTGCCTTTAAAATTAGCCTTGTTTTGGGAGCCAAGAAAGGGCTTCTTATCCTGGGGCTTATTCCTTTGGGAAAAGGGGAATCGTTTACTTTTCTCAGAGGAACGAGCTAAGACCTCTTCTAAGGAAAAACCGAATAAGAGTTTGCCTTCAAAGGGAATGCCACAGAGCTTATTCTTGGAAGTAAGGTCACCTTCCCAAGATTTAAGCCAGATAGCTCGCCTAGCTGAATTAATGAGAGCAGAAGCTCTGGCTGCGGATTTCACTGAATCTGCTGCTGCTGCATCAGCTAAGAAGGTGACTGATTAGGCAATGAGTGGAAGGGATTCCCTAATCTCTTTGGGGGTGTCAGATGCAAGAAGATCATCCAGACGCTGAACCCATAGGTCTAAGTTTCTAGCCACACAGGTGGATGCTACTGTCGGGCCTAAGGAAAAAGCTGAAGCATCTCAGGCCTTATGTAGCAATGAGTCAGCCTTTCTATCCATTTGATCTTTAACCGCTTCAGCCCCGGAAGATTTTACCCCCTTCCCGACCAGAGCGTTTTTTGCGATTCGGCACTGCGTCGCTTTAACTGACAATTGCGAGGTCGTGCGACGTGGCTCCCAAACAAAATCGACATCCTTTTTTCCCACAAATAGAGCTTTCTTTTGGTGGTATTTGATCGCCTCTGCGATTTTTATTTTTTGCGCTATAAACAAAATAAGAGCGACAATTTTGAAAAAAAACGCATTATTTTTTACATTTTGCTATAATAAATATCCCCCAAAAATATATAAAAAATTTTTTCCCCCTCATTTTAGGCCGATTGTATTCTTCTACATTTTTTTTTTTTTTTTTTACCAAAAATATCGCAATAAGCGTTTATTAATTGGTTTGCGCAAACGTTATAGCGTTTACTAAATAGGGGATAGTTTTATGGCATTTTTATTAATTATTATTTTTTTTTATTAGTAATGGCGGCAATCAGCGATTTTTATTGTGACTGCGACGTTATGGTGGACATGTCGGACATTTTTGACACATTTTTGGGACCATTGTCATTTATACAGCGATCAGTGCGATTAAAAATGCACTGATTACTGTGTAAATGACACTGGCAGTGAAGGGGTTAACCACTAGGGGGCGGGGAGGGGTTAAGTGTGTCCTAGGGGAGTGATTACTAACTGTAGGGGGATGGGCTCTGTGTGTGACATCACTGATCTCTGCTCCGATGACAGGGAGCAGAGATCGAGTTACACTTGTCACTAGGCAGAACAGGGAGATGCTGTTTACAACGGCATCTCCCCGTTCGTCCACTCCGTGAGGCGATCGCGGGTATCCCGCTGCGATCGAGTCCGCGGGACCCGCGACCCGGCTCACGGAGCTCCCGGCCGGCGCGCAGCACGCACGCAATGGCATGGCGGGGAATTCAAATGGACTTACAGGTACGCCCATTCGCCCAGCCGTGCCATTCTGCCGACGTACATCGGCATGCGCCAGGCGGGAACCGGTTAAGGACCCCAGAATCTTCAAAAGAAAGATCTGATCTTTTGGACACCTGCGACATAGGAGCATCTAATCTAGGACACTTAAAGAAAACCTCCTCAAATTCAGACTGAAAAGGGAATCTTCTTTTGTGTCCCCTGGATTGGAACAACCTTTTTTCAGGTTCTTTCCATTCTGACAAAATCATGTCCCTAAGAGACTGGTGTACTGGAAAAGTTTTTGATTTCCGTCCCTGTAGGCCCCTATACCTTTTATCCTGTACAGATTGGGCTTGTTGTGGCATCTCAATCTGCTCTGATGTATATATTGCTTTTAGTAGTTCATCAATATCCTCGACTGGAAAAAGATACTTAGATGAGCTACCTGTATCCTCCTCTGATGCAGACTTTTCATCAGATGAAGAAACTGGATTCTCACCTTCTTCCAGATCAGAGGTATCACATGAACTAATAGTCTCAGATACTAACAAGGGAAGGGACCTGGCAGAGTTAGAAGGGTCTTGGGCTATGGGTCTAGCTGAGGAAGAGCCTAGACTAGTAACCCTGTCATTAAGTGACTGAAAGGAGTCCACTACCTCCTTCATAGAAGTCATTAACTCCTTAAAAGAGGAAGACTCTGAACTAGCTCTGGGTAGAATACAATTCTCACAAAATAGCTTTTTATGACTATCAGAAAGCCTGGCCCTACAGTCCAACATTTCTTCTTCACCGGTTTGGCCTAGAAAAAAAGCAGAAACAAGGACCATAAATAAAAAAAGGTTCCATACAAAAAAGTCCCTTGCTGTAGACTATCCACAGACAAGGGCTTACCTTGGGGGCAGTATGGGACCCGGATGCTGCCGCTGGTTCAATACGAGCGGATGCTCCATCCTCAGACCTGTCCTCAAGCTCCATGAAGCAAGCGGAGAACGGCTGTAGTGAAGACTGCTGCTGTACTGAAAAACTGCACTTAGAATGGCGTTTTTAGCACACTATACCCCTGCAGCATGTCCTCAGTGTCTCCACGCCATGCTCCTTTAAAAAACTCGGCGTCCGGAAGTGCGTCATGTGACTTCCGGTTCCATCTTGCCGTGTCACCAGAAGTCCTCCTGACGCCATCTTGGTACACCGAAAAGAAGCATTTAGGAGGACACAGTTCCACACAACAGCGCTGGGGAAAAAAGGAAGGGAGTTGCCACCACTCACATAGGCAAGTAACCCTTAGAAATAGGGAACCCTTCTGGTACAGACTATTATCCAGGACTTGGCCACAACTAGTCCTGGTTGAAACCAGAGAAGGGGGGTCCACCAACCACAGTTACCAGACCTTAAGAAAACAAAAAACGTGTCGGTGCTCCTGGAGGGTCTGGAAACACAAAAACAACTTAGGGTCAGAGGAAAAGGAGGGGCCTTTTAAATTGTATCTGATTTGTGTTCCCTGTAGAGGGCGAGCCAATCATCTTTCGAGTAGCTGTCCTGGAAGGTGAGGGGGGAAAATGGCATTTTTTGCTGAGTTCTGTACACCATACATTGCACAGAACTTCTTTACAGTATGGCAACCTGTAGAAGTGACATTTGATTTCATGATTTTTATATGTCGGGCTCGCTGCATGCGGATTTTGGGTCATTTACTTAGAAACCACTGATCTAAAAGTCAGGCAACTAGCATTTTCAGGACAGAAATAGGGCTGCACAGCGAATTGTTTGGCTTGCCTTTGTATAGAAGCGATCTGGGCAGTGGTGCAGATTTGTGCAAGCCAATTCATCCGTATCACCATTCTCTGTCCTGAAAAGGCAAAAGACCCCCCAATAAAGTGTTATTATGCAATTCCTTCCTGATCCCCAGGAAGCAATCAGATATTCCCTGGCTCAACTACCCCTGGTGTTATTACCTAAATATGTTAGCATCCACTTATATTTTGTGCATTAAGGCACATGTTTCTTTTGAGCGTTTCTGCAGTGCTTTTTGCTGTGCTTTCTGCCCTTTACAGTGATTTTAACCTTGATTTTCATTTTTTTTTTTTTTTAATAAAGATTTGTTGTTGGGCAGACTTAAAGCGGAGTTCCACCCAAATTTTGAACAATATCTGTATGTATTCTCTTCCTTGCCTAGATGCTGACATGCCATTTAAAAAAATTTAAATTGCCGTAATTACCTTTTATTTTTCTATTCTTCTTTGCACTTCCTGGTTCTCCTCCCGTGGGAGTAGGCGTGTTTCTAGCCTCTCCCAGACTCCTGGGAGCTAGTCTCAGGCTTCCCAGGATGCCACTGAGCATGTGCGGGAACGAGCGGTAAATGCTGGGAGCACAGCATTCACCACATCCAGGAAATAAATGCTTGTGGGCTTCAAATGCCCACAATGAAGATGGAAACCACCTGCAGTGAATAATATAAGTTATTCTTTCCGACGAAATCTGACACAGGCGGACATATTACACACAATATGTGAGTATGTAATGCTGAGAAGAAAAGTTTGTGAATGAATTCAAAAAAAAAAAAAACGATAGATAGGTGGACCCCCGCTTTAAAGCAAAACGTGGCAAAAATCACGGTAAAATGCACTACGTGCTTTTCTGCAGCTTCTCCATTGAAATCTATTGAAAAAAAAAAAAAAAGTCCTGCATTTCTGCAAAAAGCATGAAAAAACGCATTGGTGTGAATGGAGCATTAAGCTTTGTTTAAAAAAAAAAAAAAAAATATCTGGGCAAAACAAAAGGGCTACGCCAGATATTCACTAACAGACACACCCTTGACAAGGGTCAAACACTTCACAGACTCTGTATATTTGGAACACTGTGAAGTAAGCGACTCTCTGCCCAATCAGTATGGACTAGAGGCATCAGAGACCCTGATGTCTACATAAAGAGCACCTACTGCAGTACTCTCTCAAAGAGGAACTTCACCTTCTCAATGACAATTTTTGTCACACCCCCACTTCCTTTTAACTATTTGAAGACCTGGCTTTTTCTGGCACGTTTTATTCACATGTAACAATCAGTTTTTCTTGCTAGAAAATTTCTTAGAAGTTAACCCGCAAACATAAATATATTGTTGTGAAAGCAGAGGCCCTAGAGCAGGAATATACAATTAGCAGAGCTCCAGCTGTTGCAAACTACAAGTCCTACAACTACAAACTACCCCAGGTATCTGCTCCCACCTCCCCCCTGAAAGGTGCCAAATGTGACACCGGAGGGAGGGAGGAATCCAAAAAGTGGAAGTTCCATTTTTGGGTGGAACTCCACTTTAAATTTTACTATCCATAGGCAGCACTTTAAAAGCCTTTACAGGTTACCACTTTAGATCTACAGAAATCTGGTATTATAATTACTGCCTATGATTTGACATTTGTGGGGATACCTCACGTGTGGGATGATCACTGTTTGCGTGCGTGCGGGGGACTTTCATTTTTAATTATTCATTTATATTATTTTTACACTGTTGCTTTAAACTTTTTTTTTTCATCACTTTTATTGCTGTCAAGGAATGTAAACACCCTTTTGGCAGCAATAGGCATGTAATAGGTATGGAGGGATCTGGGGTCAATAAGACTACAAATCCTTCCTCTGCACTTAAAAGCATTAAAAAAAAACAAAATCTGTGTTTTTGAATGCCTTTGATTTTTTGAAAATGGTGCAGATAACATCTGAGTAAAGCGGAAGTGATGTCACATCATCAAGATCCCGACTTTGTTTGGGGGCTCCAATTGAGCCTGGGTCTCCCAGTGGGATAATGTAATATTAATCGAGTAGCTAGTTAGGCATCCTCCCGGCACAACCACTTGAAGAACAATGATGTACCAGGTACGTTGGCAAGCGGTTAACGTAGGTGTTTTTTTAAATGCGGTTTTTAATATACAACCCCAATTACAAAGAGGTAGAGACGCTGTGAAAAATCTACATAAAAACAGAATGAAATGATTTGCAAACCTCATAAACCCATATTTTCTTCACAATAGAAAATAGAATTTACCATTTTATTAAAAAAATAAGGTAATTTTGAAATTGATGGCAGCAACATGTCTCAAAAAGGGTCAAACTTGACAACAAAAAGCTGGAAAAAAATCAGTGGTACTAACAAACAAGAGCTGGAAGAAAATATGAGAGTCAGTGTTTCAGGAGTAAAGCTGGGCAGAGGTTTACCAATTGTTGAAAAGCTGCATCTAAAAATTGTCCAACAATTTCAGAAAAACGTTAAACATAAAATTACAAAACAACATCAAATCAAAAGATTCTGTGAATCTGGAAAATCCTCTGTGCGCAAGGGACAAGGCTGAAATGCAATACAGGATGCCCATGATCTTCAGGCCCTCAGACGGCACTGTATTAAAAACCAGGTATGATTCTTTGATGGACATCACTGCACTGGCTCAGAAATACTTCCAAAAATCACTGTCTGAATACAGTTCAATGTGACATTGGAAAATGCAAGGTAAAAGCTATCACGCAAAGAAGCAGTCGTATCTGAATATAATCCAGAAACATGGCCATTTTCTCTGGGCCAAAGCTCATTTAAAATGGTCTGTTGCAAACTGTTAAACTGTTTTATGGTCAGACAAATCGAATTCTGACATTCTTCTTGTTAACTGTGGGTGCCACGTCCTCTGGACTAAAGAGGAGCAGGACCCTCCAGTTTGTTATCAGGGCACAGTTCAAAAGCCCACATTTCTGCTGGTGCCTTGCCATACGCACTATCAATGTTGAAAGATATTGTATATCCAGGGTTTGTGTAGCATATGCTCTCATCCAGAGAGCATCCTTTTCAGGGAAGGCCTTGCTCATTTCAGCAGGACAATGTTAAACTGCATCTATGACAACAAGATTACTTTGTAGTAGAAGAGTCCAGGTGCTTAACTGGCCTGTCTGCAGTCCAGATCTTTCACCAATTAAAAAATCTTTGGCGCATCTTGCAACAAAAAATACGACAAACAAGACCCAAGCCTGTTGAGCAGCTAGAATCTTATGTTAAGACAAGAATGGGACACCATTCATTACTCTCCTAAAACTCCTCAGTTCCCAGACATTTAAAGAGTGTTGTTAAAAGAAGAGGGGATGCTACACCGTGGGAAACATGGCCCTGTCCTAACTTTTTTGAGATGTGTTGCTGCCATCTATAGTGTTGTGAGCATAATTGGTTCCGGAAACGTGCTTGTAATCCAAAGCACTCATATCAAAAGTGAATTTCCCCATAAGCAATAATGGAAACTCAGATGATTCATTCCACAACCATTTATTCATAAATCCTTCATTCTATAGCCCATATTAAAAAAAAAAAAAAAAAAAAAAAATAGATTACAGCAATGTGATTGGTTGTGTAACCATAAAATGTCCATCCACAAATTGCAGCCTCCACAAGGGGATTAGAAGCAAAATCCAGCAGGAGCTACAGAGTATAAAAGAGAAGAGAGGCACCTCTAAGTGTAGCAATATGGTTACATTTACCACTTGCCGCCCGCCATATAGCAAAATGACATCGGCAAAGTGGCTGTGTTATCCTGACCGGACGTCATAGGACGTGGTCAGGATAGCAAGCCGCGGCGCGCATCACGTCGATCGTTGTTGTGGCGTGTCAATCTGACACACCGCAACTCCGATCTAGGTAAAGAGTCTCTGGCAGAGACTCTTTACCACGTGATCAGCTGTGTCCAATCACAGCTGATCACGAAGTAAACAGAAAAAGCCGTTTATCGGCTTTTCCTCACTCGCGTCTGACAGACGCTAGTAGAGCCAATTGGCTGCTCCTCTGACGGGGGGGTCTGCGCTGATTGTTTTATCAGCGCAGCCCCCCCAGGGATGTCACCAGGACCACCACTGATAACCACCAGGTATGGCATGTCTGGTGGCCATGGGTGGCAATGTGTGCCCACACATGATGCCAATCAGTGCCAACCAGCAATACCTGCCAGTGCCTCCTAGTCAGTGATGCCAATCAGTGCAGCCTTTCAGTGCCACCTATGAGTGCCCAACTTTATTGGAACATTAATGTGAGAGGACTAGAACCTTTGTTAGTTTTTATTGCTGTCAGTGCACCCATTGGGAAGACGATTCCTCTTCTTTATATGTCATGTTTACCGTTATAATTAAAAATGAAAGTAAAAGAAAGTCACAAATTTTGGGTTGTCCCCAGAACAAGAGGGGAAATCTTCCAATGGGGCAGTGGGGGTGGAAGGGGTCAGGCGGTGCGGTCGCCCCTGGCGCAACATTTAGAGGCAGAGGATATCAGAGCAGGCACACACAGTGTCACCCAGCATGAGCCCGCACTTTGTCAACCAGTGTGAGTTACACTGGATGACATAGAGCAGGCTCACACTGGATTGAGAGAGTAGGCTCACCATAGGCATGTGTGGGGGGTGTGCCTGGGCACACTCTAATCCATGAACAGTGCCAGGGGGTGCTTGGGTTAGCCCCCATATCTGCAACCATCTGTGTCACATTGCTGGCAAAGTCTGCATGTTAGTTTCTCCCCCAGCTGCAGTGTCCCTTTAGTGTCCCAAACCCAGCATCCTGAGGTTTGCAGCCGGCAGGGACTCTCTGTCAGCTGTGCAGTATCTCCCTGTGCAGCGGGCCCGAGGAGGTGGTGGGTGGGGGTGTGGCTGAACTCTACTACACACTCACAGGTGGCTGCTCAAGCCGAAGCTGAGATGGCAGCCAAGGAGTCTTCTGATTCCAGCCATGGGGTAAGTGGCTGATGGGGAAAGGGCTACCTTCATCACTACAGGAGTTCCTCCATGCTCCTTCAGCCCTCACACTCACTGCACATGGCCCACTCGCTGGCTGTCCTCGCCGCACACAGCTCGCTGTCCGTCCTCGCCGCCTGGCTGTTCTTACCGGACTCAGGGAGTACTAAAAGTCAATGGGTTATGGGGTGCAAATTACTTGCCTTGCCCTGAGCGCTGACACCCCATATTACAATGGGGGCACTAGTTCTGATGACAATCAGGCATTATCTTGCTTTGGAGGGATTTCCTCTGACTTCCTGTTTTGGCTACGAGACAGGAAGTGAAGGGGAATCTCCACAAAAGGCCACAGATGGCAATAAAGAAAAAACTGCCAGTGCTTAGAACCCTCCCTTATTCTATCCAAAATGAAATTCAAGTTTTGCCTTTAGTTCTACTTTAATCCAACTTCCTGAAACTGTTTGCAAATGCAAGAAAATGTGCGATTAGCTGAGAACCGTCGCTATTGGGGAAAATGCATAGAAATGTCTAGTCACCTTAGAAGCCATTCTGTGAAGAACTTCAGCTGCGGCCGATGCAGGATAGCAGGGTTGCTCTTACACAGATTGACAAACTCTCGCAAGTCGTGTATTTTTCGCGGGTCCATGGCTTACGCACACACGAGCACAACACCACCGACTCCCTGGAAAGAACTAGAAATGGCAGCGCTGGGGCAAGGTGGGCGTGGCTAGCAAACCAACCAATCACCAAGTACTTCTGACACCCCTGGAACAGGAAATACGGCCGCTCTGGTTCTCTAGGAGAAGGCGCGTGACTCGTCAGGAAGTATTGTGTGCGGAAATGTCTGCTTTCCTTCAAACTCGTTCTGACGACATCGTAGTAAATAGATTCCCGTCACTTCTCCTCAAAGCCTATGGGCGATGAGAAACATTTCACGAAATCTCCACCCACCACCCTAATAGAGGCTCCTATTGGGCGCCTGAAGTGAACGCACCACAACTGTCACCTTGAACAGCCGCTCCACTCATGGCAACCAGATACCAAGATGGTGTCTCTGTAGCTACCTGTCATAGGAAGTGCATCAGAAGGCCGCGACAGGAAATGGTGGTGGTTTCCTGTGCGACAAGAGCGGTGGAGTCCTTAGAGTTCAGTTATGTGGCGTGTTGTCGGTCAGAGCTGTTTCTGCAGGCGTGTTCCAGGTCAGGGATTTCTTCCTCTGTCATGTCACTGGTATACTTTACATCCGGTCTGATGATAGCTGGGCACCTCACTTTTGTGCACTTATAAAAGTGTCTTTTTGTCAGTGATCCCCTCTCTCCTCCTGCCTTCCTATATGTGACACTGCACAGCTTGCTAAATGGTGATGGGCCAGTTCACACTGTGATGCGTTGTGGAAAAGGCACGGTCTGTGCATGTTTCCTGCATCACTAGTGCCCTTTAGAGACACGCGGTACCATTCCTTTGTAATGGCTCCCAAAACGCATCAGCTGCAGCATGCACGGTCGCATGGCAACAGCTGTAGAAAACAGCTATTTGAAAAAGTTTTGCTTGTGCTTCTTTTTGCATTCTCCCATGCCTTTGGCAGCCTATTCAAATCAAAGGGCTGTCACAATGGGAATGCATGTATTTTATTGTGAACCAGTGCATTTTTGCATACCTCCCAACATTTTGAGATGGGAATGAGGGACACCTACTAGTAAGGCATAGGACACACTCCTGCCACACCCCTTTAAAGGAGAATTAACCAAAAAAAGTGTATCAAATCCACAAGAGCTTTTTTTTACCACTGCTATTCCTTAATATTGGCTTTTAAAATTTACAAAAGCGGCAATCTAGAATTGGGATGAAAGGTTTAGCACTGGGAAACGCTTTTTGAAAGATAAAAGGTGCATTTTATATACAACTCTATAGATCAGACCAAAATGAGGAGGACAGAGGGACATTGCTCCAAATCAGGGACAGTCCCTCAAAATCAGGGACAGTTGGAAGCTATGTTTTTGTAGTGCGACATTGTGCGCTTTTTACACATTTTTCATGCTAACGCTTTTTTTTTTTTTTCTGTAGGAGGAGGCTGGATTTAAGTCCCCGTCAAAACCACAAAAGCTTCCTCCAGATGTGTTTTTTGCATGTGCATGTTTCACACGTTTCTGTATGCATTGTAGATGTTTTTTTCCTGTTTTTTTTTCTCACTGTACTGAGGTCTAGTGTGTTTTTTTTTTTTTTTTTATTTCATTGTACCACATTCAGTACTGTTCTGTGTACTTTTCTTTTTTTCTTTACTGGAACGCGCTGCATTGGTGTGATCTATGCCATTGGAACCCATATAATCTACTTTCCATGCATTTTTTGATGCAGAAAAAAAAGAACTGCACTATATGTGGTGTGAATGGGCCCTTGTACACATAACTCTGCAAAAATGCACTAAAACTGCATGTGCATGCAGTTTACTTGCATTCCCATTGAAGTCTATAGGGCCAAAAACATGCTGCAACTGCACTAAAGAAGCACCTGCACCTTTTCTAATAAACGCATTGATGTGAATGGGCACCATAGAGAATAATGTGATTTCCATTGTCATGCAGTGCAGCGTGACGGCAAATGCAGGAGAAAATGTTCTAGTGTGAACAGGGGCTTAGGCTAGGTTCATACCTCCTGCGTTTTGTGCGTTTGCGCAGGCACAGCAGCTCATTCAATAGAAAGGCCTGTGGGAAATGCGGGGAAAGAGTCCCCAACCCTTTTTCAAAAACGCACCCGCAGGGCAGCCACATGAAACCGCCGCATACGCTATACGCTGTGTTTTTAGGTGCTTGTCAGTGCCAATAATAATTAATGGCACTCCTGCACGTCTGCTAAAGAGCAGTGCAGTTTGTCTGCGGTTAGGGAACTGGTGTGTTTATGTATCAGTTCTTGACCCGCATATGTGTGAACCTAGCCTTAGGCTGTTTATTTGATGAATGCATGCAAAATCTCGCCACATGCATAGGGCAAGCATTTATTTCAATGGGCTGCCATACGCACTGCAAAGTAGCTCATACATCTTGTTGCTCTTGGTGCGTTTTATAACTATGCTACAAAGTGTGTCTTTTTTTTTTTTTTTGTTTTTTCTTTTGCCACGTTAGGGGTGCCAACATCAATGAAAGGTGTTACAAGTGCGACAGGGGTTTTCATAAATGTGCAATTTTGCGTGCATTCATGATATGCTAAAGTGTGAATGCAGCCTTAGCCCTTGTCACCTAAGCATGCTTGCAGAATTCGTTTTGTGCTATAACTTAGTTTTCAATGTTATTTTATTGTTCCTGTCCACATTTGAGCGATGTGCTCAGTATGTAGTGCGTTGTCAAACTTTGCACATAGTACAGCCCATTCAATTCAATGGGCTGTCTTAAACACCGCAAAAGAGTTTGTTACAATTTTTTTTTTTGCATGCGAAACAATGCGACATACTCGCCATGTTTGGGGTGCCATTAATAACGAATGGTGCCGTAAGCGTGATTCCCTCTGTGGGCTGCAATCGCACAAAAAAAGTGCAAAAATCGCAAATGGGGGGGCTTAGGTTATTGTTATGGCTTTTTGCCCCAATATCCTTCACTGACTTCTGGCCATCCAGAAATTATATCAAATATATCTATATCTCTATCTATCAATTTCAGTTTCAGCCAAGTGCATCCTGAATATTTGGTTATGGCATCGGAATTTTTATTTTGGTGCACTACTAGCTTTTATTTATGTAAAACCTTTATCCCAAATGGGGGTAAAAAAAACTGTTCCTGTAAGGCTTCATGCACACTGGACGTTAAAATAACGTTATAAAAACGTCAGAGTCTTTCAACGCTTTTTAACGTTTGTGCAATAGCGTTTATTAGCATTTATTTATTTTCAATGGATCAAAAACGTTAAAAGCTTGTAAGCCATGTTTTTGAGTGTTTATCAGCGTTTATGCACGTTTAACGTTTTAAACTTTTTTTTGTGGTCAGAAAAACAGCAGCTCCTGAATGTCATTTTAGGGCGTTCAGACAACAGCCCTTAAGCTCCACTGCTGATAAACATCCAAAAATGTCAATGTGTGCATGGACACAGGATAACATAGAGGTGAGTTTATGGACTGTTAAAAAAAAAAAAAAAAAAAAAAATGCCCAAACTCCCAAAAACTAACGTTTTTGAGCTTCAGTGTGCATGGAGCCTAACTCCTTATAAAGTCTTAGAGTTTGGCTTCAATTTGTTACTGTACTTAAATCTGCTAGTATATCTAACACTCCCCTCCCCCTAGACTGACAATACTGCTGTCCAAAGGTGCCCCCTGTGCTCATTCATCCAAAGTGGGGGTACTCTAAGGCCTCATGCACACTGGGAGTTAAAATAACTTTAAAGGCCAGTAGCTTTGCAGTGAGTTTTTCAACGTTTTTTAGGGTTTTACTGCATTCGCTTTTTTAGCGTTTTTTTTTTTTTTTTTTTTTCTTCCCAAAGGATCAAAATTGTCAACCGCTGGCGAGCCGCGTTTATCAGCGTTCTTTGAAATTAGATTGTTTTTACAGCTGAAAACATCTGAAAAACTCCTCTCAGAACCCACTAGTTCGGGGGTTTTTTTAAGCCAAAAAAAGCCCCAGCCAAAAACTGCTGATAACGGCCTATGTGTGCATGGACGCATTGGATAACATGATGGGGAGTTTATTGACTGTAGAAAAAAATGTCTGAAGCCAAAAGCAGCTGCTGTAAAAATGTCCAAAAACTTCCAGTGTGCATGAGGCCTAATACAGGAGGCGTGTCACTAGCCAGATCACCAGGTTAAAACCAGAGGGAAAAAAAGCCTAAGAAAAGAAAACTAGTGCAGTCACCACATCTAATGATTGGTAGGGTGTAATAAGTTGTGTCTCAGCCAATCAGGAGAGAGAGTCCCTGACGGCCAAGGCACTCGTGCACATCATTGGATCGAGATGGGGATCAGGTAAGTATTAGGGGGGCTGAGGGGGGCTTCTGCACACAGAAGGTGTTTTATCTGAATGCATTCAGATAAAATACCTTCTGCCTTTACAACCACCTTAATACCGCTGCTACTCAGAACCATAATTTTGAATAAAAACTTGCCATGTGTTTAAATGCAGATCAATATGATGCAGTGTGCGGTGTATGGTCTGAGCACTGACCCCTTCAACCTCTGCAGCAATGCTGGCAGCACTCATACGTCTTTTTTCCGAAGACAACTTCGTGTGAGAGGAGGCGTGTTTATGGCGGGACTCCGCTAAGGCTAATTTGGAAAGGAGACAAATAAGTTGTTCGTCCCATTCCTTTTTAATACACGCGCCGTGTTTAATGAGTATCCCCCTGAGGACTGTTTTATGAGCCTCCCAGAGGGTACCTGGTTCGCAGTCATTCTCCTGGAAGTACAGAGTCAACTCCCTTGACACATCTGCTAACACCTCTGGGATTTGCAGCAGACTCTCATTGAGACGCCAATAATGGGATCTAGTGGAAGACGTTCCGGAGAGTGCGTATATGAGGGAGATAGGACCATGGTCCGACCACATAATGTGACCGATTGTAGAATTGGACATTAAATGTAGCTGGCCATGAGTAATCAAATAGTCTATCCTGATGTAGATCTTGTGTGGGGAGGAGTAGAACATAGTCTCGCTCTCCTAAATGTTGTAAGCACCACACATCAATCAGCTGAGTTTTGTGTAGGGAGTTAGCTATTCGTTTTCTGGAAGGTGGGGGGACAGAGGAGTGACCGGAGGAGGTATACACTGAGGGAATCGGGCACATTAAAGTCCCCACCTAGAATCAGTTGGCCCTCTGAACTCCAGATTTCTCTCTAGGGTGTGTTTGATAAAAGTGTCCTGGTGGTCATTAGGGGTATATAGCATTGCTAAGGTAATTTGCACTTCACCTATAAGTCCCTTGAGGAACTCAAAGCATCCGTCAGGGTCTTTGATAACAGCTTGGCATTGCCATGGCTGTTTACTGGACAGCAGTATGGCTACCCCTTAGTCTTGGCTGTGTGGTTAGTGGAGTGATGTCAAGGGGAAGTATCTGTTTTTGAGAGTTTTTATCATTATTAAAATGAGTTTCCTGTATGAAGGCAACATCAGTGTGAGAACTCCTTAAATCGTTTAATAGCATGCATCTTTTCTCAGGTAAATTCAGACCTTTTGCATTTAATGACACCACTTTTATGGAATCCATTGCTATGTCGTAAAGGGCTAAGGGGGATATTACAAAGCTTGCAATCAGAACATATAATACAAGAACATCAAGGATACTTATCACAAGGCTCTCCACAAGGCTTTGTATCATCAGCTATGCTCAGATGTTGGAGAGGGCCAGAGCCATGAGGCTTAGGCCCAAGCCATGATCCAAAGGGAAAGGGACTATTTCTCTTCCTTGCTCAGTCTTTTATACTTCGATCATACACCATTCAAACCCAACCCCATTGCCATCCTATCTAGACTTTTGACGAATCACAGTATTTATGGGGCAGTCCTTCTCAACAGATTATATTACTGTCTGTCCTGCTGTACTTTGGCCTAAAGGGGCAGAATTGTCCATGTCAATCTTTAGGTGCCTGTTGATCCTTTGATCTTTGTCACCCACCGTCATCAATCATCCTGTCAGCCATGGCCCCTTTCAAGTTTGCGTTATAGCAATAGATGGTCCAGAGCCAAGAGCTGAAACAAAATTCCAGACCGTCCCCAGGAAAGCAAATGCTTGGTTGTATCAATCAGAAAGAAACCCTTTTAAAACCATGGAATTGCAAGGATTAGCCTGGGTGATCTTTGGGAATAGGAAACAGATATGTAACGGATTTATGACAGATCCAATTCAAACTCTGGATAATACCAAAACACTGTTACCCTAAATGCAGTAACATTGACAGGAACTAAAATTCAATTAGAAGCACTGTAAATAATGATAACCTGAAGAACTCAAAACATTATACAAAAAACAAAGCAAATGGGAGAAACATATAACATCATCGGGTCACACTGCGCCAGGGGGTTACTCCAAAGGTGCCGCGTGTCACCCGAGGTCTGCACACCAACTGGCAGTCTATTCATTCCCCACAGTTAGGTGTTAAATCTTTTGTGGCGTGTTCCAGCAATCTGAAGCTAACTGCTCGGGGGCCATAGTACCCACCTACAGGTTTAGTTGTATTTTCTGACTCTGGGCTACTAATGACTCTCTGGGTGTATCAAGGATCCCCTCAAGTTATGCACAAGAACCTCAGGCCGTTCTGTATCTCATCATCTTGCTTGAGAATGCTGGGAGGCAGCCGCAACCGAGCTGTCTCCTCACCGATGGGCCTGTGTCTCTGCCAGCCCCCACCCCCACGAGTCCCGCTGATTCTGCAGAGCATGTAGGTTTACAATAGAATCTCGAGGTGGTAAGGCCCCAGCCAAGCAGACCATACGTCCATTGTCTCCACCCACGGCCCCCGTGTCATCTCAAATGCAAGCCCACTCCCCCACCACCCTCTTGGGAGATTACCCGGAAGGGATGCTAGGGCGCTCCTCCTCCATGGCCATTTCATCAGTAAATCAGCATACACCACACAATATGCACCAAAATAACAGGATGCCCCATTACATAGTGTTGTGTAGTTTGCACCTTAGGGAGTAATGTCAGTGTCTGAGCATAGACAAGAAAATTAAGGCTGCACATGACCAGACAAAGTGCTGGGGTAGCTCCGGTTAGAGCATTGAGGTATAAGAGTCTTCTGTGATGCTGGCAGGTGCATGAGGGGGTGATGTATTTCTGAGACTGTATTGCATCAGGGATCAAGACCTCCAGGCCCATTGCAGGCCAGTAACTGGCATGGTGTCACGTTCCACGGGTAGGGTGTGGGCGACAGAGATTATAACGTAGTGACAAGGTGGGACCAGGACAGTCATGCCGCTTTGAAGTCGCGGGGGAGGCGGCCATGCGCCGGGGAGAGCAGTGGCCGCACACTATGAAGAGAAAAAAGTTTAATAAAATTCAAAAGTTACGTAAATTCAAAAGTTACGTTAATTCAAGAGCCGAAGGTTAAACATTTAAAAGAAAGGGCAAAACTAGGCACAGAGGGTTCCATGTAGTGGATAGATAATACATTGTATATGTTAATGTAGAACAGGTTGTGTGCAGCGAATGGCTACTCGTGACTCTCGTGTCTCCTTCGGGGATGATGCTAGTGAGCGGCGTCGGCTCCTTTGTGGTCTGGGTTGGAATTCCCTGTTTGGCGCGGTAGGGCCCGTGCGGCTATAGGACCGTAGGATAAAATCCAGCCAGTATGGGACCACAATCTGCTCAGTTGCCAGAAAAGTGAAGAGGGCTGGCAGGGACTCTGGCAAGCGAATGGTGAAAGAGCGCTGGTCCTCGCGCAAGGTAATCGATCAGGGAAAGCCCCAGTAGTATGTAACATCCAGGCTCCTGGCTAGGTCCAGGAGCGGCTTCAGGAGGGCCTGGCCCTGCAGTGTTGCCCTGGAGAGTTCTGGCAGGATCTTGCGCCTTCAAATTCCAGGTCCCCTGCTTCCCATGGCTTTGCTGGCTATGATGTTCTTATGTATGTAGTGATGTAGTCGGCAAATCACATCTCGGGGTCTGGTGGGGTCAGTCGACCGGGGGCCCAGGGCTCTGTGGATCCGGTCGAATTCTACCCGGTCCGGTAGTTGCTCGCCCGCCACTCTAGAATATATCTGTAACCGTGGCTGCTAGGTTTGCTGGACCCGTAGCTTCTGGCAGACCTCAGAGCCGTAAGTTGTTCCTCTGGCTCCGGTCCTCCGTCTCCTCCATGTGCAACTGCAGGTCCACCGTTGCTGTTGTATGGGAGCTTTGAAGTGCCTCTAGAGCTGCCACTCTCCGGTCTATTGTGGACAAAGAAGCCTCCCCCGCCATGAGTCTGGTGGCTAGGGCCTGAACCTCTTGTTTGATGGCGCAAATTTCCTTCCTGTGAGCAGCTTCCACCCGTCCCACCAGGGCCTCGACTGCGGCAGGTCAGCTGTCCTGGGCAAACTGCAGTAGGTGTACGTCGATACGTCTGTGTTTGCACAGAAGATAGTGGGCAGGTCCGGTGGACTCCATGTCTGCCGGCAACCCGCAATCACGGTGTACAGAGGCAGAATGGGGAACTGCCTATGTAAACAAGTCGTTATGTCAGGTGACATGTCAGAGATCTTCTGTTCCCATTGATCGGGCACAGTGATCTCTGTAATGTCCCTGGTAGCCCATCCCCCTTACATTTAATCCTTGCGGGGCTGAAGTGGTTAAGGACTTACAGTATCTAGCAGTATGTTGAAGGTTAAGACATAACTGTAAAAATGCAGAACTAACATAAACCTATACTGCCATCCAATTTGTATTCTGACGACATATTTGAACTATTAACATTTTTCTCATAAACATTTCACTGTTTCATATAATGTTTCATTGAGCCCTGGTCTGTATTTTGAATTAAAAGAAACTTTTGATATGACCTGTGCCTTTTTGTCGTCTCTCTTGGATTTAGGGTTTACTGTTGTGTGGTCACTATTCTTTTTTTTTTTTTACATTTATCTTAAGATACACATCTCCTTTTTTTTTTTTTTTTTTACATAAACCCTTTACACTACAAAATGACTATCAAACATAATATACACGTACACACAAAAATGTTCAGTTGTACTGAATTAATGTTCACTGAAATTTGTAATTGGGCCCACATTTGCTAGTCATAGCTAATTTTGCTAGTAGCACATACTTACTGTACAGTATAAGTGCTGGTTTACATTGTTATTTATACCTTTAAGAAGGTATAAATAACAATGCGAAAAACACTCCTAATCTCAAACTGGGGGGGAGAGGAATGAAGCCCCTTAGGGAGGTACTAGCAGATGATTTGAATGGAGCCTTTGATGAATCTGAATCCTGAAGCCCCTAAGCAAAAAGCCTGTCTACACCTTAGTGTGGATGGTCACATCTGGGAATACCTCTCTAGCCAGTGAGACGCAAAGCTAATCCCCACGGGCTCCCCAGGCTAAACCTCCATCAAGTTGGACACTAATACTTTGCAGTGTGTGTGTATACCGTATTTATCGGCGTATAACATGCTCCCCAATTTAAGAGGGTAGTTTCAGGAAAACTTTTTTTTTTTAAATAAACCACTTTTGAAGCAAAATAGTGGTCAGTGAGCATCAATGCAGCCTGATTAGTGTCCATCTGCAGCCTCAATGCAGCCTGATCTGTGCCCATCTGCAGCTTCAGTGCAGCCTGATCTGTGCCCATCTGCAGCCTTGCTCCTCACTGCCGCCTAATCGGTGCCTATCTGCAGCCTTGCTCCTCACTGCCATGGGTGAAAGTGAGCGCTGAGCCCAACACAGTTGTAAATTTAAAAGACAATTTTAAAAAATTAGAATAAAAACAATATCAATAATAATACTAATGAAGAAGTAATAGAATGAATGAACATTAATTTCGCAAAAAGGAAATTGATATTATACTGTAATGTCCATATAGTCTGTATATAAGTCCATATATTGGATAAAGTACTAACCACATTAGAAGGCTGCCTTGTTCAGGAAAGAAGCGATCCTCTGGGTACTGTAAAATGTAAAACACAAGGCGCCACTCTAAGTGGTACAGAAATGCCATAAAGTTTATTATACAAGACTGAAAAGATGGTACTCCACAAAAGTACATGATTTAAAAGCATGTTGGCAATGTAGCCGGAGTGTCCTGAAGTCTGTGTGGACCCAGGCTGGACGGCGTTGATGTCCGATGAGCAGTCTCGGCGGTGAAAGCCGTCGCTTCCTGCCGCTGGAACGCACGCTGGGTACCAGGGAGCCAGTGAGAAGAGGTCACTTCCGGGTAATGGGACGTGTAGGCGACGCGTTTGCGGAGCTACGCTCCTTCCTCAGACCTAACGTGTAACGTGATTGGGTTGGAATGTATAGGCTAATGGATGTCGCTGATTGGTGGAAAAAACGCTCCGGATTATGCTGCAATCGCTTAGGCTAACATTGTAGCTATCTAGTAGTATCTAATGGATACATTAGACAACAACTGCTGGAGTTACTAGAATATGACAATACATATAAAACCAATGTGAATAATATAGATAATTAGGAAAATCATGAACAACCGCATTATACGCATAAGAGATGTTCCAGGGACACATGACCTCAGCTAACGATAAGGGATGACACATGGATGTAATAGATATATAAATGTGAGTGTAGAAAATAAAATAAAAATTAAATGAGAATAAAAATAAATATAGAAATGGGAATAAAAAATATAGATAATAAAAAATAAAATAAAAATGTAAATAAAAATAAAAAATGAAAAATGGCATGATGGAATGTATTGACAGATGGGGGAGGGAAAGCAATCAAACTAGGCTGCTCACTTCTATTTCCTCATTTAACCCGCCTGGGGCAAGAGAGTCCAAGGTGTATATCCAGTACGTTTCCCTCTGGCAGAGACGTTTAAAACACTCTGCCAGTGGGAATGTAAGTGGAATGGACTCAATGATCCAAATCCTAAGGCCAGAGGAAGAATGGTCATGATGGTGAAGAAAATGGAACACTGTGAGTGTCGTCTCCTGCTTCACGAGACGACGATGCTCCCCAAATCTTTTTCTCAGAGTGCATATAGTTCTTCCCACATAATAAAGTCCACAAGGACAAGTTAAGCAGTAAATTACAAATTCCGTGGAACAATTGAAAAAACTGCTAATCTGGTATGTCTTGTCCTTGCGGGTGAATTCTTTTTGGCCATGTGTAACATGGCTACATGTCAAACATAATTTTTTGTGACACTGATACTTCCCAACCAAAGGGATAAGACATGGGAATATTGTTTTGGGACCTGATTTAGATTTAAATTTGCTAGGTGCTATTGAATTTTTAATATTTCTGGTTTTGCGATATGTGAATTTGGGTCTTGGAGTAATGATGGATTTGAGATGCGGATCCTGAAGGAGGATGGGCCAATGTCTGTTTAGGATATGTTCCATAGTTTTATATCGGGTATGGAACTGTGTCACAAATCTAACAGGTTGCGAAATAGACCCGTCCAAATTTCTAATACATGTAGGATGCTCCGACATATGTAGAGATCAAAAGCTTCATCAATCACTTTTGGTGGAAAAGCTTTATCAATGAATTTTTGTTTTAAAAGGGACCCTTCTATAATATAATCTGATTGTCTGGTGCAGTTTCTGCGCAGATGGCAAAATTGGCTTTTGGGGATATTTGAGATCCACCTAGGATGGTGGCAGCTTTGGTGATGTAAAAAAGAATTGCCTGCCGTAGGTTTTGTATAATTCTTAGCCAAAATTTTGCCGTCCTGATGGAATAGTGTTTAAATCTAGAAATGCCAATTGGAGGGAATGATGCTCTGAGGTGAATGAGAGACCATGTGTGTTGTTATTGCAATGTGTCAAAAAATCTATGAATGGGGTTCTGGGCCATCCCAAATGATAATAATATCATCTATATACCTCCCATAAAATACTATATGGGAGGTATAGGGATTGTTGAGCCAAATGTGATTGGCCTCCCAGAACCCCATGGTTAAATTGGCATAACTGGGGGCAAAATTGACCCCCATTGCTGTGCCCTTTAATTGGAGGTAGAATTATCCATCAAACTCATAATAGTTATGGGTCAGGCAGAATTCTGTGGCCTCCAAAATAAACTCTGCCTGACCCGGATTTAGTAAAGGATCAGAAAAGAGAAAATGAGCAATGGCTCTGGGAACTATATCATGTGGGATTGAGGTGTAGAGAGCGTTCACGTCAAGGGAAGCCCACATGTAAGTGGGCTCCCATGTGTAGTGTTCTAACAATTCCAAAAGATGGGTGCCATCATGGATGTAAGACGGAAGACTGACTGCAAGAGGTTGTAAAATTAGATCTATGTACTGAGACCGGTGATACTGTCTATGGCTGTGACTATGGGTCAGCCTGGGGCGTTTGTTATACTCTTATGTATTTTAGGGATGTGATAAAAATATGGAGTGGAGAAGTAAGTGTTGTAATATGTTGTAATGTTCACCGATTTATGTGGGACATTATTATATGTATATACACATACAGTCAATATTAACCAGGCCAGAATTGAGTTGACGATGGTCTATTTGTCCAAACCAACTCAATTTTAATATAACAGCTGAAAACCCTTTGATGTGTTAGTCTCATGCAAGTCTACCTAGGGGTGTGAGGTATGGGCTGTTAACCTAATTGAACATTTCAAACGGTACATTGTTTAAAGGACCATAGAAGAAATATTTATTGATGGTAATTAGACTTGAGGGGGTAACAATGGGATCAAGGAGTGTTTTGGGTTGGCCTAGCGGAGGCTCCCTCCTGTGGGGCTAATTTATCAGGGGGGCTTGTTGATATGCAGGAATGTAGGTATTCCAAGGGCTCAAAAGGGTGTTCAGGTGGTATCTGTTAATATAATTACACATATCTAAAGGGGATTGTTGATGTTGATATGCGGGAGTACAAATTGGGGTGGTTCACGGCTGTTCACGGCTGGGGGTTGTTGTCTGTTTGAAAGACTAAAGCTAATCAAAGTCCTAAATTGAAACGGCCAATCATATTGCTCAGCCATTCAATATTTAGTGAATATAACACAGCATTCAGTCTATAGGTTTGGAGGTGAGGCTTGTCTGTGTATGAGGGAGGCTTGTCTGTGCATGGCTGGGAACACACAGGCCTAGGAATATGGGTCTCTGAATTATATTTCCTCTGTCGGATTTCTTTGTCATCTGTGGACTTTGGACTTTGTTCTGTGTTGGAAGTCAATAAAGTGCATCTCTCTGGAAGAATTGGGTTGCTGCGGAAGAGTACTTACATCATCATTATAATAATACCTAAATATTAATTATCATACCCACTCTACATCATATCACCCAGTATATACATTAATATACCCGATCACTACACTGGTGCCGTGACCCGGATCTATTGAAAAAAACATTTTCCTGTTTGGAGATGATATTGTTGCTTTTGGCTCTATCTGTAAGTGTTTTGGCTTCTATAGTGAATGTTGGCAAAGGGTCACAGCGTAATTTGAAATATGTATTGTCATCTGACAATAAGCGTGTAGCTTCTGCCAAAAAATCATGACGATTTTGAATGACATTACCTCCACCTTTGTCTGTGGTTTTGATAACTATATCTGGATTATCTGTAAAGGTGTTTTATGGCTGTTTTTTCCGGGATGGTGAGATTGAAATGATTGGAGTGGCTTTCGTGTGTTTGTTGACACAGTTTTTGTAAATCAGAAAAAAACGCCTGATAAAAAGTGTGTAAGGGTCCCTTAGAACGTGTGGGATTAAACACAGATTTGGGTCTGAATGTACTGTGTTGTACCGGAGGTGAAGTTGAAAGATGTTGTGTTAGAAGAACTTTGTTCTTTTAATATGCTCAGTTCTGGTGAATCATTGGTCTCAGAGTGGGAAATAGACTCTACAGAGCTGGGGTGTGTATAGCTACCTGAGGCCTTTTGAGTTTTGATGTTATAATGACGTTTAAGGGTGAGATTCCGAATGAATAGATGTAAATCTTTAAATAGGCAAAATGAATTAGGAAGTGATGATGGAGCAAAATTTAGACCTTGTTGTAAAATGGACGCTTCTGCTTGGGACAAATTGTGAGAAGATAAATTGTAAATTTTTACTGTTTTTGGGATTTGGCCCTGTGATTTGTGTCGCTGCTTTCCCCCTCGCTTTCCTCTTCTAGTTTTCTTTTTCCAATGGTTGGACGATGGGTCGGCGAGGGGGGAAGTGCTAAAAAAACCCCTGAACCTTGTTGTATATGGTCTAGGGGGGGCTTGTTCTGCTGAATATGAATGGGAAGGTGATAAGGGTAACTGTATATGAGAGGGAGACCTAGCTGTAGGGACTGTAGAACTGGTGAATCTGTCCAAGTCTTGGGTAACGGAAATGATGGGCGTAGTGATTTGTGGTGTATGATCTAATTTGTTATCTAGATGTGTGGAACAGGACAAAGAGCTGTTGTGAATGCTCTTATCTTGTGTAGACCTACTGATGTCGCTGGGGTTGGGATGTATATTGTTATCATTATCTCTATGAGAATGATGTTTGGATGTCTCATTTGTTTGGGTGTTCTGGTTGTGGCTGGGATTTTTAACAACAAGGTTTCTGACTCTTTTAGTTGGTGTACGTTGAGGTTTGAGAGTAATGCCCCGTACACACGGTCGGACTTTGTTCGGACATTCTGACAACAAAATCCTAGGATTTTTTCCGACGGATGTTGGCTCAAACTTGTTTTGCCTACACACGGTCGCACAAAGTTGTCGGAATTTCCGATCGCCAACAACGCGGTGACGTACACCACGTACGACGAGACTAGAAAAGGCCGGTTCAGAACCAAGCGCGGCACCCTTTGGGCTCCTTTTGCTAATCTCGTGTTAGTAAAAGTTTGGTGAGAGACGATTCGCGCTTTTTCAGACTCGTGGCTTTCAGATCGTTTTCTGACGTTCAGTTTGTGCTTGTGGGTTTGTATCTGCTCTTCAGTGCGTGCAGTCAGTTCGTATCGGAGTTTTCTGTGTGATCTTGCCTGCTCGTTGCTGTTTTTCAGGTCGCTCTTCACAGGCCTTGCTGTTCTTCAGTGCGTTCTGTTACTTCGTTCTGAGCAGCCGACCGTTTTCTAGCCATGTTTCGTATGCGTACTCCTCGTAGAGTTCGTGCTGTGCGGGGGCTTGGTGTTGGGGTCCTGACCTTGACACAAGTCCAGTCCATGAACAGGGTGGGGAGGAGTTCATGGACCAAGAATTGGTTGCTTCAGCGTGACCAGTTCTGTCATATGCCTTTGCTCCGTGAGATCCGTGAGAATAATCCTGATGATTTCAGGAACTTTCTCAGGATGACGGACCCCGTATTTCACCGTTTGTTGGCTTCGCTGACCCCCTATATTAGCAGGCAGGATACCTGCATGAGGCAAGCCATCACTCCGGAGCAGAGGTTGGTCGCTACCTTGCGGTATTTGGCCACAGGGAGAAGTCTGCAGGACTTGAAGTTCTCGACAGGCATCTCCCCCCCAGGCTCTGGGTATCATCATCCCAGAGACCTGTTCTGCCATCATCCAGGTCCTGCAGAAGGAGTATATGAAGGTAAGATTTTTATCCTTTTATATCACATTTTATTGTATTGAATGTTTGATAATATATTGTATTTCTTTCCTCATTCCCTAATTACCATGATTGTAATATGCTGTGAATATCCCCTTTGTCCTCATGCATGCTGAATTTTTATGTCATTATTATTTTAGGTCCTTCATACATATTTCCTCTTCAATAACCTCCCCAGCATGGTGTCTCCTGCCCTATATTCACCTCATGTAGTCACTTAACAATGTATTTTATCAGCTCCATAGTAGTGCTTTACCCCAAACACCCCCTAAAATGTTTGGAAATGTTATTTTTGATTTAAATTCAGGCAGAGTGCCAGAGGCTTTTTTTGTGGTGTCCCCAAATTTTTGGTAACCCTCCCTCCCCCAACTGCTAAGTCAGCTGATCACAATTCTCTATCCTCAATCACCTATCTGCTGACTTTGCCAAACCCATACACACTATACCCATCTCTTTACTGGTCAGATTTATGGATGAATTCCCCAAAGCATGTAGTGCAAAGGCCTGCCTGTATACTTTCCAATGGTACTGTTTAAAGTTTTTGTATCCTATTATTATCTTGATGGGTAATAGCAGAATGTTCAAATGTCCTCAAATGTGTACAATGTGTATTTATATCTTTGTATTATGACACTTCTTACCTGTCCAGTGGTCTGCCAATAGTGTAACTAAGGAGGGGCTGTTCCAAGTAATACCCTGTATTTAGGCATTCATCTCTCAATGAAGTGAAGAGGGTTACCTGTCCAAGAGTTCCCCCCCCTATAATGTTAGAAATGGCCCATGAGAGGGGGGGAGGGGGAATATGATAGGTGTACCTTATACTTTGGCCTTGTTAAATTCCCCTTAGTAAATGCTATCTGGAGGTTGCCCCATAATGTTTGTGTCTAATCTGCTTGCCATGTTTCTGTGAAAAAATAGTAAGGTTTATTTTTTTTTCCTCAACAGTTTCCTTCAACGCCACAGGAATGGCAGACTGTGGCCTCCCACTTTGCCCAGCGGTGGGACTTTCCTAACTGCGGAGGGGCAATTGATGGGAAACACGTCCACATCGTCCCACCACCCAACTCGGGGTCGTACTATTATAATTACAAGGGGTTTAATAGTATAGTGATGTTGGCGGTGGTGTCGGCTAATTACGAGTTCTTGTATGTGGACGTGGGGAAGAATGGCCGGATGTCCGATGGTGGAGTGATCGCCCAGACGGAGTTCTACAGGCGTCTCCAGAATGGCAGCTTGGACTTGCCACCTCCAGAGGACAATGTTGAAGGTCTCCCATTTGTGTTTGCTGATGAAGCATTTGCGCTGGGGGACCACCTGATGCGGCCATTCCCGATCAGGACCCTCACCCCGGAACAGAGGGTTTTTAATTACCGGCTGGCCAGAGCCCGAAGAGTGGTGGAGAACACATTTGGAATCCTGGCCAGCCGGTTCCGATTATTTATGACACCCATCCATATGGCGAAGTATAAACTGAACCATATAATACATGCCTGCTGTGTTCTCCATAATTTTTTAAGAAAACATTCAGCCAACTATGCTGGCTCAGTTGGGCCTGAGGCCGGAATCCCTAATCCATCAACACTGACGGCGCTTGAAAGTGGCCATCCTGGCTTGCCCTCCCTGAATGCCCGTGATGTCCGGTTACGCTACCTGGAGTTCTTTGCGGGTAGGGGGGCTATCAATATGCCAGACAATCTGTGACACCTTTTTCAAATAAAAAACAACCAAAAGAAATTCTTGGTGGACATTTACTGCTTGTGTTTGTTTTAGCTGACCCTGACAGAAATGTGTTGAGTGCAGAAAATGTCGTGATTGGGTAACCTTATAAAAAACAGTGTTGGCTGGTACTTCCTAAATGCAAAAACACATTTCACTACAAGTGCACTTGCAACTGCACTGAACCTGCACTTGTAGTGCAAAGAGGATTTGCCCTTAGGAAATAACCCCCATTTTTGCATAAAACAACAATTACATCACCCCAAAAGTGTTGTAGTGTTGAGACAATAATCCACACATTCTTGAGTAAGGCACTTTTTTATACCTGCACAATCACATGTGCATTTACCAAAGGTTTTTAAAACAAACCAACATGTTTGTTGTATAACAATGTTTGCAGTAGCATTATGAAAAATCAAAATATCCATTTAAGATAAAACAGGCCTGTGTAAAACCAACAAGAAAGCCAAAAAACTTGAACTTACAAAGTTCACATTAGGTAAAACCTGAAGGCAATATCAGACATCAGTATTTAGGAACTGGGTTTGATATAGCATTCAGATGGGGGGAAATCACCCCTGGAAAAGCCAAATTTGGAAGATGCACACCAATTTACGAATGTCAACATGTGCTATCTGCCATCAGGGGGGATCAAGGGACGTGTTTGGGGGGAGCAAGCCCTTCCTCAACGCTACTTTATAATTGAGGAAGGGGTTGCACCCCCAAAACGCGTCCATTGATCTCCCGTGATGGCAGATAGCACATGTTGGCACACTGTGTGCATCCTCCAAATTTGGCTTTTCTAAACATTTAAAAAAGTTTGGTACGATAAAACAGGTGATTTTGTGGGGTTTAAATTCGCCCCAAAACATCAATGATGTTATTATTTTTTTTTAATAACATCACTGATTTGTTGCTGGATGTTTTGCAATTGGAGATTACACCCCATGATCTCCCCGATCAGTATCTGGGCACTTTCAGATGTAAAGCGTTCTGGATCACGATCACCTAAAAAGAGATAAAGAACAAAAAAAAAGGTCTCAAAAATCTGCCACCATCCATCTCTTTTACCTGAGCCTGTGGTCGCAGACACTCACCTGTTGTGGTGCCAATCTCCACCACGTCTTCTTCTTCCTCCTGCTCAGCTTCTTGGGTTGGGGGTATTTCCCCTTCTTCCAGAGGGGGGGGTCTCTGGTCTCCTGGGATGAGGGGTGTCCTCCGAGTCTTTTATCCCCTATGTAAAACAAAAATGGTATATTTAGCACACAGATATTTGATGGCAGAACTAGAAATAGGAAACATTGCTCGGAAGTGGGGTACAATTGTCTATTTTAGCAGAGTTCCAAGATATATATTTTTTATTGCCCTTTGTCAAGCTGCAATACTTTACCTGTTTGGTACAAGCTTCACAGATGTAGCCCCCCCTATAGTATACACTGGAGCACCTGTGTGGCCCCCCCTAATAAAAATGGTGTTCTTGTGTCCCACACTAGTGCTCCAGTGTCCAGATGTGAAAACAGCTGCTCAGTGTCCTCTCCTTACACACAATCTAGTTTGCATTTCATTCTAGTAACAAACCCATCTACACAAACAAATATTTGGCATCCAAGTAGGCCCCCAAAAATGTGTGAAAATGCATATGGCCTAAACAATGGTGTTCTAGAGGCCGAAAGAAAAATGTTTGATACGAACGAATAATGTGCCCATGAACATTAAAGTTGACCTTTTGAAACGTTACAACTAATAAAAGCATATGGAGCAGAACGAACGTAATAAAGACAGAAAGAATAGGAACACAGCACAACTACTTACTTTTTTGCAGCACTCTCCGGATCTTTCGGTACTGCTCTGGCTCTCTCAACTTCAGGTCCGACCACCGCTTCCTGAGCTGATCTTTAGACCTTCGTACCCCGAAATTCCGCTCAAGACTCCTGACCACTTTCGCCATGATCTTGGCCTTTCGGATGTTCGGGTT
Organism: Aquarana catesbeiana; assembly: GCF_042186555.1. Classification (NCBI taxonomy): domain Eukaryota; kingdom Metazoa; phylum Chordata; class Amphibia; order Anura; family Ranidae; genus Aquarana; species Aquarana catesbeiana. Next base: position 156,286,116 of record NC_133330.1, on the reverse strand, counting down.
GGGGTAAGGCCCATATTTTCCGTCATAGTCGGACTTCCTCATGATGTCGACCATCTCCAACATCTCCCCAAACGACATATTTGTGGCCTTAAAACGTCTCCTTCTGGATCGGGACGTGCCTGGATCCGGGCTTTCCTCCTCCTCGTTGCTACAATTAGCCCGCACCTGGTGTATGTCCGCCATCATGCTCTTCCCCCACTGCACCGAACGAAAAGGGGTGGGGAATACACTAGAAAGAACGTCAGGGGCGGCCGGAGTTACACGCATGCGCAGTGTATATAAAGCGTAACACGCGTGCGTATTACGTTTGATCTGTGAGCGGAGGAAGGAGCATTGGACGCGGCGATCGTAAGAACGAAGGTAAGAGACAAACTTGGGCCTATACTGCTTCTATAGATTGAGGCCTATATTGTAACAAGATTAGGAGAGTTTGGTGTGACATTAGGCTTTGTCTTGTGTTGTGTCTTGCAGTGAACATGGATATGGTCCTGAAAGATAAGGACTTCATTTCAGTCTTCATAGAGATGCTAAGGGAGCTGCCCTGTCTGTGGGAGATTAAACACCCCCATTACAAGAACCAAACAAAGAGGAAGGCAGCACTGGAGCAATTGTGTGAAATTGTGAAGCAGGTGATCCCCACGGCAGACATCACTTTTTTAAAGATTTTCATTGGTGGCCTGAGGAGCACATATCTGAGGGAGCGCAATAAAGTCCTGGATTCACAGAGATCCGGAGCAGCAGGTGACATCTGTGTCCCCAGGATGTTGTACTACGACAGGCTGCGCTTTCTGGCAGCCCAGACTGAACCCAGGCCATCCCTCTCCAGTCTTCCTTCCACGCTTCCTTCCCCCCCGGCTGAGGCTTCTGACGCCCAACCTGGGCCTTCCAGGCCACATGTAGAGGAGCCCAGATTGAGCCAGGTATAGCATTCCTCTAAATATTTCTGCTTGTCCAATCAATGATGTGAACTATATGTTAATTGGGAGTACTAATTAAGGATTGTGATTGATGATGCAAAACATTACAACTATGTCCCTTTTTCATACACAGGGAAGTCTCAGCCAGGAGGTGGCCGGGCCGAGCCGGCTGGCTGATCTGCAGGTCCCTCCACCCCCCCTGGAAAGAGAAAGTGGCAGTAGGAGGAGTGGCCTAGAGGAGGCGGCTATCAGATTTTTTTGTAGGGCTACAGAGGTCCTGGGAGCACCACACACCAGGCAGGAGAACATTGCTGCATTCATAGCATATAAAATGCAGAGGATGGAGGAGGGCCAAAAAGCCATGTGTGAGGCCCTCATATCTGAGGCTCTGGTGAAAGGTGTGAGGGGCCAAATTACACCTCACACACAGCTTTGGGATGGTCCTCCTCCTCCTCCTGCAGGTCCTCCTCCTCCTCCAGGTCCTACTCCTCCTCCTCCTGCCACATCTCCAACTGCACAGCCACAGCCCGGAAGGAAGTGTGAAAGGAAGACCAGAGAGTGATTGCCCTGGATCCAGTCTGGTCGGCCAAAAGATGCAGCCTCTTGTGGTACCACAGCCTGCGGACACAGATGTCATCTGCTGCTATCCGAGTCTCTGTGAATCCCGGACCAGACTGCCCTCCCTTACATATGGACTCCTCAGGCCACCAATTTTGATGTTGAAGAATTGATGTCTGCCGTGGGGGTCCCAGGCTTCACTAATTTCTGCTGTTGATCCAGTGTTGCCTTCCTCTTTGTTTGGTTCTGATCCCTTAATAAAGGATTTTTGTTTTGAATTATACTCTCCTATGTGTTTTACTTCAAAAAGGACAGTTGGTTTGTGAGGATTCAGGTACATTTCAAATATACAATGTGAAATGAACAAGGGTCACCAACAACAAACAATCTCCTTGAGATTAAATAATAAAAGATATCAATGGTGTTGGGGTAACTTGACACACAAAACACACACAAAAATATTCTGGAGTAAAAATAAAAATAACATTGAACAAAGATCAGCCTTGGAAAAAATCCAAACATTAAAGAAAAAAAAAGGCTTAAAATCAAAAAAAAACAAAAAACATAAAAAATATAAAACTGTCAGATGTGACAACTAATAACAATATATTCAGGGAATCCCACTAAAAAAACACAAATAAAACTTTGTGAGAAGTGTGTGTGAATATGAGCATCAAAACTACTTAATTCTTGTCACATTATAAAGAAGAAGAGAGTGCGCTGTATTAAACCATTTTTTACATTGCAGCGTGACGAAAGTGCTGTATCCATTGCGAACGCTAAGTTTACCAGAACGAGCTGTCCCGTGTCGGAATTTCTTCTGAGCATGCGTGGCACTTTGTGCGTCGGAACAGGCCACACGGTCGGAATTGACGCGATCGGATTTTGTTGTCGGAAAATTTTATCTCCTGCTGTCCAACTTTGTGTGTCGGAAAATCCGATGGAAAATGTCCGATGGCGCCCACACACGGTCGGAATTTCCGACAACACGCTCCGATCGGACATTGTCCATCGGAAAAACTGACCGTGTGTACGGGGCATAAGTGAGCATATTCTTATCGAGGAACAAAAAGGCTTAGCCATCGGTCCACTGTTGACAGGTTTCACTCTAAGTGCATTTCTGCACTTAGAGTGGCGCCTTGTGTTTTACATTTTTGCTCCTCACTGCCACCTAATCAGTGCCCATCTGCAGCCCTGCTCCTCACTGCCGCCTGATCGGTGCCCATCTGCAGCCCTGCTCCTCACTGCCGCCTGATCGGTGCCCATCTGCAGCCCTGCTCCTCACTGCAGCCTGATCAGTGCCCATCTGCAGCATTCCTCCTCACTGCAGCCTGATCAGTGTCCATCTGCAGCCTTGCCGAAATAGACAGAGCTGGATCTCCTGTGTTCTCGGCTCACCGTCATGCCCTGTCCCACTTCTTGTCCTGGATCCTGTGATGGACATAACGCCGGTCCAATACCGGAATGTCAATGCTAGGAGTCGTCCAGGGGGTGGGACTGAGCGTGACTGCGAGCAGAGCCGAGTACACAGGAGATCCGGCTCTGTCTATTTCGGCGGTGCTCGTCCCTTCCTTCTCCTCGGTGGCAGGCTATATACCGGCGTATAACACGCACACACAATTTTCCCCCTATTTTAAGGGGGAAAAAGTGCGCCAATAAATACAGTATGTGTGCGTGTATATAATATATATATATATATTCTCTCCATCCTTATAACCCGAGGCCCTGATGAAGCGGGTCATCCCGTGAAATGCATAGGCGGACCTTTCGGATTCCTCAACCAGGATAACCACACCCTGGATAAGTTATACTGCAACAGTGTTTTTAAATCTGTTAGTTTTTCAGTGTTTTAACTCTTTCACGTATATATGTTAAAAAAAATATTTGTGTATATTTTCCTTTTCAATTCTCTCGATTTTTTGTATTTTTTTAACGACTTCCCGCCCAAGGTACGTAACAGGACATCTTTCACTTTGAGCGGGGATATCTGAATGATGCCTGAAGCTACAGGAATCATTCAGATATCGTCTTTTTCAACCGGCGATTCCCTACACCATAAGAACGATCATAGCGGCTGTTCCGCCACTTGATCGTTCTTATGGGTGGCGAGAGGGTACGTCCCCCACCCTCCAGTGCTTCTACCGACTCACTGCTTCCATCGGTGAGTCAGAGAATGGATCCGCCGGCCCCGGATGTTTACCATAGAGATTTCCGGCAGAGCAGATGGTCACCGGAGTCTCTATGATCGTTCTGAGGACCTCTGCATTCAAACAAATGGCGCTGCCTTGGCTGGGAAGCCGAGATAGTTTATTTTATTTTTTTATTTTTTTTTTAATTTCAGGTTTCCCAGCCTAGAGGTGAGATGTGGGGTCGTCTTATTGACCCCATATCTCACTGTAAAGAGGACCGATCATGCCATGTTCCTATTACAAGGGATGTTTACATTCCTTGTAATAGGAATAAAAGTGATCAATTTTTTTTTTTCTTTTTTTAAAGTGTCAAACTAAAAAAAGAAAATTGAAAGTGCCCCTGAGCACACGGGGAGGTGCTCGCACGCAGAAGCGAACGCATACGCAAGTCCCGCCCACATATGAAAACTGTGTTCAAACCACACATGTGAGCTATCGCCATGAACGTTAGAGCGAGAGCAATAATTCTAGACCTCCTCTGTAACTCAAAACATGTAACCAGTAAAAAATTTTAAAGCGTCGCCTATGGGGATTTTTAAATACCAAAGTTTGGCACCATTATACGAGCATGTGCAATTTTGAAACGTGACATGTTGGATTTCTATTTACTCGGCGTAACTTCATCTTTCACATTATGCAAAAAAATTGGGCTAACTTTAATGTTTTTTTGTTTTTTTTAAGCATGTGTTGGAAAAATTGCTGCGCTAATACCGTGCGAGATAAAAAGTTGCAACAACCGCTATTGTACTCTCTAGGGTCTTTGCTAAAAAAACATATATAATGTTCATAAATTCATAAAAATTATGAATTTTACATGTAGGAGAGAAATGTCAGAATTGGACTGGATGGCAAGTGGTTAAAAACCCTACATAATGTAAAGTCCCATCCAACTTTGCTCCAATTTCTGTTTATTTCCTCTCCATGGACATCAATGGAAACCGACATGAAATCGCATCTTGTGTTCTGAGGTGTGCGAATACTGCTTTTTCTGTGTAGATTTTTACATATCTCCACACACACACACACAAATTGCAGCTACATCCAATCCTACCTGAAAATGCATTAAATTCACATTACAATTGCACTGTCTTTAGCATAAATCGGAATGCAAAATCGTACTGAACTCCAGCAAAAGTCCACATGAGAATTGCACCCATTCCCGTCGCATAAGTGTGAATCTAGACTGATGAATGAAATGTGAGAGAGTACAGACTAGAGCTGCATAAATCTGAATAAAATGGTAATCCTGATTTTTTTTTTTTTTTTTTTTTTTTTGCTTAGAATGAAGATCACGATTCTGAAGAACTTTTTTATTTTCAAGATTTACAACCCCTGAACATTAGGTTATCAAACAAAATGGCAATAAAATAAGGCATAATACTCTTTGCTTCAATCGAATTTATAGAAACGTAATACAAAATAATATAATGTGTAATGCTGTTTACACACGGGACGAATCCGTCGGACAATCGTGTGTGGGCTTCATCGGACCTGCAGCGGACTTTTTCGGGCGAAAATCAGACGAACTTTAGATTTGAAACGTGTTTCAAATCTTTCGGACTGACTCGAGTCTGGTCGAAAAATCAGCTCGTCTGTATGCTAGTCCGACGGACAAAAAACGACGCGAGGGCAGCTATTGACTACTGGCTATCAACTTCCTTATTTTAGTTCGGTCGTACGTCATCACATGCAAATCCGTCGGACTTTGGTGTGCTCTTGTGTAGGAAAGTCTGTTCGTTCGGAAGTCTGTCGGACAGACCGTCAGACCTTTGCCAAAAAGTCCGCTCGTGTGTACACGGCATAAGGCTACTTTCACACTGAGGCGTTTTACAGGCGCTTTTGCACAAAAAATAGCCTCTGAAAAGTGCCTGTAAACTGCCTCTTTTGCAGCCCCAGTGTGAAAGCCGGGTGCTTTCACACTGGGGCAGTACGCTTAGAGGACAGGAAAACAAGTCCTGCAAGCAGCATCTTTCGGGTGGTGCAGGAGTGCTGTATTTCGTGCTACTAAACTGCCCCTGCCATTGAAATCAATGGCCAGTGCTGCCAAAGCGCCTGCAAAGTGCTTCGGTAGCGATGCTTTTCAGGTGCTTTTAACCCTTTTTCGGCCTCTAGCGGGGGTTACTTCACCGCTAGCGACGGTGAAGTGGCGCTTTACCGATAATGCGGCCAGCGCCTAAGTTATATTAGGGTCTTTTTTTTTACTCGCCAATACCAATTACCGATTCCACCACAACTTTTTTGTTTACACTTCAGCTGTCAGCAATGGTACAAAGCATTGAAAATGTATTTTACAAATGAAATACATTTTTTTTTTTATTTTGCGCTTTTTTCAGTGTAAAACATGTAAATATATGTTAAAGGTGTAAAAATACTAATGAACAAAGCAATACAAAAAACGTTTTAATTATTAATAGTTTATAAAATAAAAGTAAATAAATAAAAAATAAGTCAGCAGGAAAATAATTAAATGAGAAGGAGAATAAGGAGCTAAAAAGACTGATTAGTAAAATAAGGGTTAATAAGGGGTTAAACAGAGGAACAATTATATTAAAACAAAAAAAATATATATATAGGGACTCTTTACCGAGATCATAGAGATCTTTACCAACGATCCCCCCGGGGGCGCGTAGGGGTGCTTAATATCCTGAGGACGTCATATGACACCCAGTCAGGTTATTGAAACCACTTTGCCACCGTAATTTTGCTATATGGCGGGCGGCAAGTGGTTAAAAAATAGAAAACAAAATAATAAAATGTTTGTTTTTTACATACTGTCACCAGTCAGTGTCCCTGATCACAGCCACACCAGTTATCTAATGACACTGTTCTGCATTGGTGACATTATGTGAAAATAAAAAAAAAAAAATGGGATTTTTAAATTTCTTCATTTTCCAAATTACAACTTCAAAAAACTTGCCATGTCTCTTACTAAATACCTTGGACTGTCTATGTCTACTTCCCAATGAGCCTTTTTGGAGGGGGGAGGATGGGTATTTGTACAGTCCTGGCATTTTTGAACCTCAAGAAATTAGATGGGCCATCAGGACATCAGGTGTGATCAATTTTCATACGCTGTGTGTGTATATGTATGTGTGTGTGTGTATGTATGTGTATATATATATATATATATATATATATATATATACACACATACACACATACACAGCCTGTGCCCACCAACCTAACAATGCAGCCTGTGTCCACCAATGCAGCCTGCCTGTGCAAGGGGAAGAGAGGAGGGGAATTGCTAGTGGGATGATCAGAGCGCCGTATTTCAATTGCTGTATGTTCCCACCGCTCTCCGTCACATACAGCTCCTCCTCCTGGCCGGAGAACTTTGATATACGTCACACGTCCCGGGTTTGGATGGGTGATCTGTCTATCAAAGTCCCCAGACAAGCAGGAGGGGCTGTATGTGACAGCGAGGCATCCCACCCTTGTCAGCCCTCAAATTACACTCGCAAAATGCAAGCATGCGAGTGGAATTTTTGAGGGCTGATATACACTATATTACCAAAAGTATTGTGACACCTACCTTTTACACGCACATGAACTTTAATGGCACCCCAGTCTTGGTCCCTAGGGTTCAATATTGAGTTGGCCCACCATTTGAAGCTATAACCGCTTCAACTCTACTGTGAAGGCTGTCCACAAGGTTTAGGAGTGTGTTTGACCATTCTTCCTGAAGTGCATTTGGGAAGTCGGGCACTGATTGTGGAATAAAGGCCTGGCTCGCAGTCTGCACACTAATTCATCCCACAAGTGTTCTGTTGGGTTGAGGTCAGGACTGAGCTCAGGCCAGTCAAATTCCTCCACCCCAAACTCGCTCATACATGTCTTTATGGACCTTGCTTTGTGCACTGGTGTGCAGTCATGTTGGAAGAGGAAGGGCCAACTCCAAACTGTTCCCACAACTTTGGGAGCATGAAATTGTCCAAAATGTCTTGGTATGCTGACGCCTTAAGAGTTCCCTTCACTGGAACTAAAGGGCCAATCCCAACCCTGAAACAACCCCACACCATAATCCCCCCTCCACCAAATGATTTGGACCAGTACACAAAGAAAGGTCCATAGAGACGTGGATGAGCGAGTTTGGGGTGGAGCAATTGACTGGCCTGCACAGAGTCCTGACCTCAACCTAATAGAATACCTTTGGGATAAATTAGAGCACAGACTTGAGAGCCAGGCCTTCTCTCCATCAATGCCTGACCTCACAAATGCGTTTCTGGAGGAATGGTCAAACATTCCCATAGACACACTCCTAAACCTTGTGGACAGCCTTCCCAGAAGAGTTGAAGCTGTTACAGCTGCAAAGGGTGGGCCAACTTAATATTGAACCCTATGGACTAAGACTGGGATGTCATTAAAGTTCATGTAAAGGCAGACGTCCCAATACTTTTGGTAATACAGTTTATGTACATGTATATGTATGTATAATATGTATGTATAAAATATATACACACACACACACAGTGGGTATAAAAAGTCTACACACCCCTATTAAAATGTCAGGTTTCTGTGATATAAAAAAAAAAGAGACAAATATAAATCATTTCAGAACTTTTTCCACCTTTTAATGTGACCTATAAACTGTAGAAGCCAATTGAGCAACAAACTGAAATCTTTTTGATGGAGGGAAGTAAAAATCAAAGAATAAAATGAATATGGTTGCATAAGTGTACACCCTTACACCAAAACTTTGTTGAAGCACCTTATTACAGCACTCTGTCTTTTGGGGTATAAGTCTATCAGCATGGCGCATCTTGACTTGGCAATATTTGCTCGCTCTTCTTTGCAAAAACACTCCAAATCCGTCAGATCATGAGGGCATCTCCTGTGTACAGCCCTCTTCAGATCACCCCATAGATTTTCAATGGCATTCAGGTCTGGGCTCTGGCTGGGCCGTTCCAAAATTTACTCTTCTTCTGGTGAAGCCATTCCTTTGTTGATTTGGATGTATTCTTTTGGTCATTGTCATTGCTGAAAGATGAAATTCCTCTTCATGTTCAGCTTTCTAGCAGAAGCCTGAAGGTTCTGTGCCAATATTGACTGGTATTTGGAACTGATCATAATTCCCTAATATCTAATACCTTGGAAATTATTTTGTACCCTTCTCCTGACTGATACCTTTTAACAAAGAGATCCCTCTGATGCTTTGGAAGCTCTCTGCAGACCATTGCTTTTGCTGTAGAATGTGACTAAGAAAATATCAGGAAAGACCTACTAGAACAGATGAACTTTATCTGGGGTTAATCAGAAACACTTTAAATGATGGCAGGTGTGTGCTGACTCCTATTTAAAGAGGAATAAACCCTGATGGGTTTTACTTCCTCTTTTTCTCCCTGCAAATTAAAAGCATAATGGGCTAGTATGCATCGCATACTAGCCCATTATGTGACACCTGCAAACGAATTCCACGCTGTCCCCTGTGCAGGCCATGTCCATCTTCACCCCTCTTCCTTCCGTGACCATGGACTCCGGCTCTGTGACTGGCCGGAGCAACGTGACATTACTCCTACGCATGAGCACGGGAGCCTTTAGTCACGGCACACGCTGGGGAAGAAACGGCACGGAGGTCCGTTTCTTCACAGCGCATGCGCCGATTACATCATCAGCTCACAACAAGGGAAATACCTTCTAAACGCTCCACGTTTAGGAGATATTTCCACTACCTATAGGTAGGCCTTATCCTATAGGTCAGGGATCTGCAATTAGCGGACCTCCAGCTGTTGCAAAACTACAAGTCCCATCATGCCTGTGCCTCTGGGTGTCATGCTTGTGGCTGTCAGAGTCTTGCAATGCTTCATGGGATTTGTAGTTCTGCAACAGCTGGAGGTCCGCTAATTGCATATCCCTGCTATAGGTAAAAGTCAGGTAGGAGGGTTTACAACCACTTTAACCAGTTGCCGACTGCCGCACGAACATATACGTCCTCAGAGCGGCACGGGCAGGCAAAAGGACTTACAGGTACGTCCTTGCCTGCCGATCGGACCCCCCCCCCCCCCCGGTGCCTGCGGCGGTCGGCAAATCTCCCCCGGCGATCGGTGGTGAGGGGGAGGCCATCCATTCGTGGCCCCCCCCTCGCGATCGCTCCCAGCCAATGGGATCATTTCCCTGCCTCTGTATTGTACACAGAGGCAGAGGAAATGATGTCATCTCTCCTCGGCTTGGTATTTTCCATTCCGGCGCCGAGGAGAGAAGACTGTACTGTGAGTTACACAAACACACACACAGTAGAACATGCCAGGCACACATTACACCCCCGATCCCCCCCCAATCACCCCCCCCCCCCCCCGTCACAAACTGACACCAAGCGGGTTTTTTTTTTTCTGATTACTGCATGGTGTCAGTTTGTGACAGTTACAGTGTTAGGTCAGTGAGTGTTAGCCCCCTTTAGGTCTAGGGTACCCCCCTAACACCCCCTAATAAAGTTTTAACCCCTTGATCACCCCCCGTCACCAGTGTCGCTAAGCGATCATTTTTCTGATCGCTGTATTAGTGTCACTGGTGACGCTAGTTAGGGAGGTAAATATATAGGTTCGCCGTCAGCGTTTTATAGCGACAGGGACCCCCATATACTACCTAATAAATGTTTTAACCAATTGATTGCCCCCTAGTTAACCCTTTCACCACTGATCACCGTATAACTGTTACGGGTGACGCTGGTTAGTTCGTTTATTTTTTATAGTGTCAGGGCACCCGCCGTTTATTACCGAATAAAGGTTTAGCCCCCTGATCGCCCGGCGGTGATATGCGTCGCCCCAAGCAGCGTCGGATTAGCGCCAGTACCGCTAACACCCACGCACGCAGCATACGCCTCCCTTAGGGGTATAGTATCTGAACGCATCAATATCTGATCCGATCAGATCTATACTAGTGTCCCCAGCAGTTTAGGGTTCCCAAAAACGCAGTGTTAGCGGGATCAGCCCAGATACCTGCTAGCACCTGCGTTTTGCCCCTCCGCCCGGCCCAGCCCAGCCCACCCAAGTGCAGTATCGATCGATCACTGTCACTTACAAAACACTAAACGCATAACTGCAGCGTTCGCAGAGTCAGGCCTGATCCCTGCGATCGCTAACAGTTTTTTTTGGTAGCGTTTTGGTGAACTGACAAGCACCAGCCCCAGGCAGCGTCAGGTTAGTGCCAGTAGCGCTAACACCCACGCACGCACCGTACACCTCCCTTAGTGGTATAGTATCTGAACGAATCAATATCTGATCCGATCAGATCTATATTAGCCTCTAGACTGCTTTTACAAGCAGTGGGAGGGAATGCCCCCCCCCCCAACGTCTTCCGTGTTTTTCTCTGGCTCTCCTGTCTCAACAGGGAACCTGAAAATGCAGCCGGTGATTCAGCCAGCTGACCATAGAGCTGATCAGAGACCAGAGTGGCTCCAAACATCTCTATGGCCTAAGAAACCGGAAGCTACGAGCATTTTATGACTTAGATTTCACCGGATGTAAACAGCGCCATTGGGAAATTGGGAAAGCATTTTATCACACCGATCTTGGTGTGGTCAGATGCTTTGAGGGCAGAGGAGAAATCTAGGGTCTAATAGACCCCAATTTTTTCAAAAAAGAGTACCTGTCACTACCTATTGCTATGATAGGGGATATTTACATTCCCTGAGATAACAATAAAAATGATTTAAAAAAAAAAAAAAAATGAAAGGAACAGTTTAAAAATAAGATAAAAAAAATAATAATAATAAAGAAAAAAAAAAAAGCACCCCTGTCCCCCCTGCTCTCGCGCTAAGGCGAACGCAAGCGTCGGTCTGGCGTCAAATGTAAACAGCAATTGCACCATGCATGTGAGGTATCACCGTGAACGTCAGATCGAGGGCAGTAATTTTAGCAGTAGACCTCCTCTGTAAATCTAAAGTGGTAACCTGTAAAGGCTTTTAAAGGCTTTTAAAAATGTATTTAGTTTGTTGCCACTGCACGTTTGTGCGCAATTTTAAAGCACGTCATGTTTGGTATCCATGTACTCAGCCTAAGATCATCTTTTTTATTTCATCAAACATTTGGGCAATATAGTGTGTTTTAGTGCATTAAAATTTAAAAAAGTGTGTTTTTTTCCCAAAAAATGCGTTTTAAAAATCGCTGCGCAAATACTGTGTGAAAAAAAAAAAATGAAACACCCACCATTTTAATCTGTAGGGCATTTGCTTTAAAAAAAATATATAGTGTGTGGGGGTTCAAAGTAATTTTCTTGCAAAAAAAAATTATTTTTTTATGTAATCAAAAAGTGTCAGAAAGGGCTTTGTCTTCAAGTGGTTAGAAGAGTGGGTGATGTGTGACATAAGTTTCTAAATGTTGTGCATAAAATGCCAGGACACTTCAAAACCCCCCCAAATGACCCCATTTTGGAAAGTAGACACCCCAAGCTATTTGCTGAGAGGCATGTCGAGTCCATGGAATATTTTATATTGTGACACAAGTTGCGGGAAAGAGACAATTTTGTATTTTTTTTATTTTTTTTTTGCGCAAAGTTGTCACTAAATGATATATTACTCAAACATGCCATGGGAATATGTGAAATTACACCCCAAAATACATTCTGTTGCTTCTCCTGAGTATGGGGATATCACATGTGTGAGACTTTTTGGGAGCCTAGCCGCGTACGGGACCCCGAAAACCAAGCACCGCCTTCAGGCTTTCTAAGGCCGTAAATTTTTGATTTCACTCTTCACTGCCTATCACAGTTTCGGAGGCCATGGAATGCCCAGGTGGCAAAACCTCCCCCCCAAATGACCCCATTTTGGAAAGTAGACACCCCAAGCTATTTGCTGAGAGGTATAGTGAGTATTTTGCAGACCTCACTTTTTGTCACAAAGTTTTGAAAATTGAAAAAAGAAAAAAAAAAATTTTTTTTTCTCGTCTTTCTTTATTTTCAAAAACAAATGAGAGCTGCAAAATACTCACCATGCCTCTCAGAAAATAGCTTGGGGTGTCTGCTTTCCAAAATGGGGTCATTTGGGGGGGGGTTTGTGCCACCTGGGCATTCCATGGCCTCCGAAACTGTGATAGGCAGTGAAGAGTGAAATCAAAAATTTACACCCTTAGAAATCCTGAAGGCGGTGATTGGTTTTCGGGGCCCCGTACGCGGCTAGGCTCACAAAAAGTCCCACACATGTGGTATCCCCGTACTCAGGAGAAATAGCTAAATGTATTTTGGGGTGCAATTCCACATATGCCCATGGCCTGTGTGAGCAATATATCATTTAGTGACAACTTTGTGCAAAAAAAAAAAAAATTTGTCACTTTCCCGCAACTTGTGTCAAAATATAAAACATTCCATGGACTCAACATGCCTCAAAGCAAATAGCTTGGAGTGTCTACTTTCCAAAATGGGGTCATTTGGGGGGGTTTTATGCCATCTGGGCATTTTATGGCCTTCAAAACTGTGATAGGTAGTGAGGAGTAAAATCAAAAATGTACGCCCTTAGAAATCCTGAAGGCAGTGATTGGTTTTCGGGGCCCCGTACGCAGCTAGGCTCCCAAAAAGTCCCACACATGTGGTATCCCCATACTCAGGAGAAGCAGCTAAATGTATTTTGGGGTGCAATTCCACATATGCCCATGGCCTGTGTGAGCAATATATCATTTAGTGACAACTTTTTGTAATTTTTTTTTTTTTTTTTTTTTGTCATTATTCAATCACTTGGGACAAAAAAAATGAATATTCAATGGGCTCAACATGCCTCTCAGCAATTTCCTTGTCTACTTTCCAAAATGGGGTCATTTGTGGGGGTTTTGTACTGCCCTGCCATTTTAGCACCTCAAGAAACGACATAGGCAGTCATAAATTAAAGGCTGTGTAAATTCCAGAAAATGTACCCTAGTTTGTAGGCGCTATAACTTTTGCGCAAACCAATAAATATACACTTATTGACATTTTTTTTACCAAAGACATGTGGCCGAATACATTTTGGCCTAAATGTATGACTAAAATTGAGTTTATTGGATTTTTTTTAGAACAAAAAGTAGAAAATATCATTTTTTTTCAAAATTTTCAGTCTTTTTCCGTGTATAGCGCAAAAAATAAAAACGGCAGAGGTGATCAAATACCATCAAAAGAAAGCTCTATTTGTGGGAAGAAAAGGACGCAAATTTCGTTTGGGTACAGCATTGCATGACCGCGCAATTAGCAGTTAAAGCGACGCAGTGCCAAATTGTAAAAAGTGCTCTGGTCAGGAAGGGGGTAAATCCTTCCGGGGCTGAAGTGGTTAACATGAGTTTGAATGTGATTGCTTAATTCTGAACATACCTACATCCCCAGTTATGAGAGGGTGTGCACACTTATGAAACCACATTTTTTTTGTTTTTTTAGTTTTACTCGGTTTGTTTTTTCAATTGAGTTGTACAGTTTGTAGGTCACATTAAAGCTGGAAAAAGTTCTGAAACTATTTATCTCATATGTTTTTTACATCACAGAAACCTGACATTTTAACAGGGGTGTATAGACTTTTTATATCCACTGTGTGTTTGTAGGTCACATTAAAGCTGAAAAATGTTCTGAAATTATTTATATTTGTCTCATAATTATTTTACATCACAGAAACCTGATTTTTTAACAGGGGTGTGTAGACTTTTTATATCCACTGTGTGTGCGTGTGTATATATATATATATATATATATATATATATATATATATATATATATATATATATATATATATATATATATATATATATATATATATATATATATATATATATATATATATATATATATATATATATACATACACAGTATCTCATAAAGGTGAGTACACCCCCTCACATTTTTGTAAATATTTTATTATATCTTTTCATGTGACAACACTGAAGAAATTACAGTTTGCTACAATGTAAAGTAGTGAGTGAGTGTACAGCCATTATTTTCCAGCACTACCTTAACCCTCTTGGGCATGGAGTTCACCAGAGCTTCACAGGTTGCCACTAGAGTCCTCTTCCACTTCTCCATGACGACATCACGGAGCTGGTGGATGTTAGTGAGCTTGCTCTCCTCCACCTTCCATTTGAGGATGCCCCGAAGATGCTCAATAGGGTTTAGGTCTGGAGACATGCTTGGCCAGTCCATCACCTTTACCCTCAGCTTCTTTAGCAAGGCAGTGGTCGTCTAAGAGGTGTTTGGAGTTGTTATTGTGTTGGAATACTGCCCTGTAGCCCAGTCTACGAAGGGAGGGGATCATACTCTGCTTTAGTATGTGACAGTACCTGTTGGCATTCATGGTTCCCTTCATGAATTGTAGCTCCCCAGTGCCAGCAGCAATCATGCAGCCCCAGACCATGACACTCCCACCACCATGCTTAACATCCCATGTTGCAGAGGTTGAAGCGGCAAGTCTTGGAAAGGGATTGGATGTGGGGCCGAAAGGAGAGTCCAGGATAACACCTAGCACCCTGACATGTGGGGATGGGTGGATGGTTGTGCCATTGCTCTTGACAGAGAAGTCAGGGGAAGAGGCACGTGGGGGAGGAAATATTGAGCTTGGTTTTGGACAAGTTGAGTTTGAAGAAGTGGTGTGACATCCAGACAGATATGTCTGTTAGAAAGTTAGTGACGCATGAGGAGACTGATGGAGTGAGTTGAGGGATGGAGAGATGGATTTGGGTGTCGTCAGTGTAAGAAATGATATTGAAAGCCTTGTGAGGTAGATGGTGCATCTGTCTCCCGCCACCTCTGCACCCAGGGAAGAGGTGTAGATTGAAAATAAGAGAGGTCCAAGAACAGAACGTTGAGGGACCCCGACCGAGAATGGAAGGAGAGGAAGAAGTAGAATTGTAATTAGCCATTTTCCTTCCTCTGTGTCATGTGACTCGTAAGTGTTACAAGGTCTCAGGTGTGAATGGGGAGAAGGTGTGTGAAATTTGGTGTTATCGCTCTCACTCTCTCTCACTCTCTTACTGGTCACTGGAAGTTCAACATGGCACCTCATGGCAAAGAACTCTCTAAGGATCTGAAAAAAGAATTGTTGCTCTACATAAACATGGCCTAGGCTATAAGAAGATTGCCAAGACCCTGAAACTGAGCTGCAGCATGGTGGCCAAGACCATACAGCGGTTTAACAGGACAGGTTCCACTCAGAACAGGCCTCGCCATGGTCGACCAAAGAAGTTGAGTGCATGTGCTCAGCGTCATATTCAGAGGTTGTCTTTGGGAAACAAACGTATGATTGCTGCCAACATTGTTGCAAAGGTTGAAGAGGTGGGGGGTCAGCCTGTCAGTGCTCAGACCATATGCCGCACACTGCATCAAATTTGGTCTGCATGGCTGTCGTCCCAGAAGAAAGCCTCTTCTAAGGATGATGAACAAGAAAGCCCGTAAACAGTTTGAAGACAAGCAGTCTAAGGACATGGATTACTGGAGCCATGTCCTGTGGTCTGATGAGACCAAGATAAACGTATTTGGATCAGATGGTGTCAAGCGTGTGTGGCTGCAACCAGGTGAGGAGTACTTAGACAAGTGTGTCTTGCCTACAGTCAAGCATGGTAGTGGGAGTGTCATGGTGTGGGGCTGCATGAGTGCTGGGGAGCTACAGTTCATTGAAGGAAACATGAATAGCAACATATACTGTGACATACTGAAGCAGAGCATGATCCTCTCCCTTCGGAGACTGGGCCGCAGGGCAGTATTCCAACATAACGACCCCAAACACCTCCAAGACGACCACTGTCTTGCTAAAGAAGCTGAAGGTAAAGGTGGTGGACTGACCAAGCATGTCTCCAGACCTAAACCCTATTGAGCATGTGTGGGGCATCCTCAAACGGAAGGTGGAGGAGTGCAAGGTCTCTAACATCCACCAGCTCCGTGATGTCATCATGGAGGAGTGGAAGGGGACTCCAGTGGCAACCTGTGAAGCTCTGGTGAACTCCATGCCCAAGAGGGTTAAGGTAGTGCTGGAAAATAATGGTGGCCAAACAAAATATTTACACTTTGGGCCCAATTTGCAAATTTTCACTTAGGGGTGTACTCACTTTTGTTGCCAGCAGTTTAGACATTAAAAGAGAAGTATGGGAAAACACTTTTCCCATAACCATACTTACCTAGGTAGATGGTGCATCTGTCCCCCGCCACCTCTGCACTGAGAATCGAGGCACCGAACATTGCTGATGGCTCGGTTCTCTCAGCTCCCCGAGCAGAGCTGCTGCCTATCAGTCAGCAACTCTCCTGCTCATGCATTTGTATTCAGCCCCCTTTTACTCTGATACTCCTAACTAAAATTTTGTCGAAACAATTGCCTTCAGAAGTCACCTATTTAGTAAATAGAGTCCACCTGTGTGTTATTTAATCCCAGTGTAAATACAGCTGTTCTGTGATGCTCACGGGAGGTTTATTAGAGCACTTTAGTGAACAAACAGCATCATGAAGGCCAAGGAACACACCAGACAGGTCAGGGATACTGTTGTGGAGAAGTTTAAAGCAGGGTTAGGTCATAAAAAATATCCTAGAAAAGAGAAGGGTTTCCCCAGGGTGGGGTTTTTAGGCAGCAAAGTGAGGCAATTGAGTCAATGGAGTATGAAAAAGGTTACGTATTTATTTTTACAAAATTGGTATAGTATAAAATTTAAAAGAAAATGAGCTCCAGTAGGAAACACTTTCAAACTTAATGAGCTAAACATACACTGGCAGACAAAATTCCATAGCAACATTGAACAAAAAATGTTGACAATATGAAAGGTGAAACTGACGCATTTCAACCCATATACCAAGGGTCTTCTTCAGAGGGTCAGTCTGCTAAGAAATATATACAGAACATAGGTACACATGTAACGATTTTTACATACACAAGATACAAATTAATATACGGTGCATATATATACTATAATTACCCAACAATGTATGTCCAGCAAGGAAAAAGACCTCCTGCATGGAGATCCCTTTAAAAACTACTTCTTCTCCTTCCCCAATGGTCCCAAAACACCTCCACCGCCACAGCAGCCAAACACGGGGCAGTAGTCCAACAATGTGACTTACGTTTATTGATGTCTCAGGTATAATACTGTATGTGATGCCCCAGCAGCATCGCTGTTGAGGCTCAATGACCACCATGTTCTCTCAACAATTATGCAAGTTTGGGAGAACATACCCATGCATGTCATATACCAGTATATTATTATATTATTTCTGTTTGCCTTTATGTTTCAAATTAAATGACTTTTCCTCTTTTTCCCTTCGGGAGCCTGGCGCCTCGGTCGCTGCCGCCTCCGGATCGGGGGTTTTCCCTCCGATGTGCCTTCCCGGCAAGGGGGAAAGGAGCCAGTAACCATCTAGCGGCTCCTCCCCTTTTTTCCCCATCAGGCACCTGTGCTGGCTCTGGCTGCCGCATTGGGGATCTTTCCTCCTTGCCGGCGGCGTTCCAGAACACTCTTGGACGTTTCCACACACTGCGCATGCGCGGGGCCCCGCGCGTGTGACGTGAGAACGTCACGCAGTTGCGATGAGAGTGACGTCATTTCGGGGCTGTTGGCTCTTCCTGAAGGCCTGGGAAGCCACACGAGGCTGTCTGAATGGCGGCCATGCCCCCAGCGATGGCCTGATTGGCCGTTTGGACACACACTTGTGTCGGATCCATGATGGTGAGTACACGCCCTCAGGAGGCAGTACATATATGGGTGGCAATGACTAAGGACCCTCAGCTTTTTTCTTTTCGGTGGGTCAGAAGTACATGCAGCTCCCGCACTGTAAGTATACACCTCAGCAGTATGATCCTGCACCATTCCTGCCCAATACATCTATGGTCTAAAATCAATTATCTACTTTTTAATTACTTATAATGATATCTCTCATATGCATTTATTCCAGACTAGTCGACTCTTATTGGGCACTGATCCATTGAGCCTGACACAGCTTGCAGCCAATCCCAGGTTATGTTACAAGCTACAGTCTGATCATTAGGGCAGCATGGTGTAGTCTCATACGTGCCTTAAACAGCTTTTAAGGTAATTTTTGGGTTCTTTCATGCTTTGAACTCATTCTGGGCACCTCCCTTCACTCTATGGTTCACTTGTGCCAATTTTTCTCACTTATGTTGTCATTTACTGCACTCGGCTCACGCACATCGCACTTGTCTATTTTCATTTTATTGCACTGCGCATGCTCACACCCCCCCCCACCTTGCTTTTTTCTTCTCACTATTCCTCCTTTTCTTCATCACACGTTACTCACCATTACTTTCACGTACTGATATTGATTGAGCTGGTGCTTCTTACCTGGACCCCCTTTGTAACCATCTTACTTAATCAGTTTTACCACTTTACCTATGTTTATATTATAATTTTCTTTATATTATAATGCTCATACATACACTTTTGGAATAATTTGAGGCCTCCAGCTGCATACATTGTATGCATGGAAATCTATGCCTCCTAGTTGGTTAATTGATTATTCATTAATCAATAACCCTCTAACTCCTTTTACATACCATGGGAGCATTACTCATTATTTCTGGATTCTTACCACAGGTGTGGCCTGTTCCCCGACCGATCGTGTGACTTGGCGGGGGGGTAATTTTTAGTGTGACTTTTCGTAAGTCACATCATTGTACTACTGCCCTGTGTTTGGCTGCTGTGGCGGTGGAGGCGTTTTGGGACTCGTTGGGGAAGGAGAAGAAGTAGTTTTTAAAGGGATCTCCATGCAGGAGGCCTTTTTCCTTGCTGGACATACATTGTTGGGTAATTATAGTATATATATGCACCGTATATTAATTTGTATCTTGTGTATGTAAATCGTTACATGTGTACCTATGTTCTATATATATTTCTTAGCAGACTGACCCTCTGAAGAAACCCTTGGTATATGGGTTGAAACGCGTCAGTTCACCTTTCATATTGTCAACATTTTTTGTTAAATGTTGCTATGGAATTTTGTCTGCCAATGTATGTTTAGTTCATTAAGTTTGAAAGTGCTTCCTACTGGAGCTCATTTTCTTTTAAATTTTATACTATACCAATTTTGTAAAAATAAATACGTAACCTTTTTCATACTCCTTTGACTCAATTTCCTTACTTTGCTGCCTAAAAACCCCACCCTGGGGAAACACTTCTCTTTTCTATTCAATTTTAGGGGTGAGCAGCACCTTTTCTCCTCTCCTTGTGTCCTCTCTTTGCTATAAAAAATATCCTAAGCTTTAAACATCTCACTGAGCACTGTTCGATCCATCATCCGAAAATGGAAAGAGTATGGCACAACTGCAAACCTACCAAGACATGGCCATCCCCTTAAACTCACAGGTCAGGCAAGGAGAGCATTCATCAGAGAAGCTGCAAAGAAGCCCCTGGTAACTCTGGAGGAGCTGCAGAGATTCACAGCTAAAGTGGCAGAATCTGTCCATAGGACAACTATTAGTTGTGCACTCCACAAATCTGGCCTTTATAGAAGAGTGGCAAGAAGAAAAGCATTGTTGAAAGAAAGCCATCAGAAGTCCAGTTTCCGTGAAGCCATGTGGGGGATACAGCAAACCTGTGGAAGAAGATGCTCAGGTCAGATGAGACCAAAACTGAACTTTTTGGCCTAAAAACAAAATGCTACGTGAGCAGGAAAACTAACACTGCACATCACCCTGAACACACCATGAAACGTGGTGGTGGCAGCATCATATTGTGGGGATGCTTTTCTTTAGCTGGGACAGGGATGCTGGTCAGAGTTGATGGAAAGATGGATGGAGCCAAATACAGGGCAATCTTAGAAGAAACCCTGTTCAAGTCTGCTAAAGACTTGAGACTGAGGCAGAGGTACACCTTCCAGCAGGACAACGACCCTAAACATACAGCCAGAGGAATGCAATGGTTTGGATAAAGGCATATTCATGTGTTAGCATGGCCTAGTCAAAGTCCAGACCTAAATCGAATTGAGAATCTGTGGCAGGACTTGAAAATTGCTTTTAACAGACACTCTCCATCCAATCTGACAGAGCTTGAGCTATTTTGCAAAGAAGAATGGGCACAAATGTCACTCTCTAGATGTGCAAAGCTGGTAGATACATACCCAAAAAGACATGCAGCTGTAATTGCAGCAAAAGATGGTTCCACAAAGTATAGACATAGTGGAGCTGAATACAAATGCATGCCACACTTTTCACATATTTATTTGTTAAAATTTTTGAAAACCGTTTATCATTTTACTTACACTTCACAATTATGTGCCACTTTGTGTTGGTCTATCACATAAAGTCCCAATAGAATATATTTACGTTTTTGGTTGTAACATGACAAAATGTGGAAAATTTCAAGGGGTATGAATATTTTTTTCAAGGCGCTGTATATACAGTATAGACATTAAATGAAGATCAATAATGGAACTAAAGGATAGATGACAAATGTGTTATTCTTTGTATTTTACCTTTATTGTAGATTTAGCCTTATTCATGCTCCCAAAGAAGCCGAACAAACTATATCTTTCATGATGATGAAGTGGATGTAAACCTGAAATTTTTTTTTTTTTTAATTTAGACGTCTACCTGGTACAGTTGAGGATGTCAAGTCATCTGTGCCCAGTCTTGCCACGAAGAGTTAATCCTGTTCTGACCAATCCTCTTGTCATTTTTTAGTAAGATAAAAAAAACTGCACACAGATAAGTTTGTGTCACCACATCCCCCACTGCTGTGACTGACATCTGATTTCTTTATCTCATGCACGGCATGAGAGAGAGAAAGTGTTACGATTCCAGCTTCACATCCCTCCTCCTTTCTTCTCCAGCTCTCCCAGTATTGGATGCTCCACACCTCAGCATGAATGGGCATGCTGAAGTCACGGTTACAAGGGTACATAGTAGGGGAGGATGAAAAACGACACAAGTCCATCAAGTCCAACCTATGTGTGTGATTATATGTCAGTGTTACATTGTATATCCCTGTATGTTGTGGTCGTTCAGGTGCTTTATCTAATAGTTTTTTGAAACAATCGATGCTCCCAGCTGAGACCACCACCTGTGGAAGGGAATTCCACATCCTTGCCATTCTTACAGTAAAGAACCCTCTACGTAGTTTAAGGTTAAACCTCTTTTCTTCTAATTTTAATGAGTGGCCACGAGTCTTGTTAAACTCCCTTCCGCAAAAATTTTTTATCCCTATTGTGGGGTCACCAGTATGGTGTTTGTAAATTTAAATCATATCCCCTCTCAAGCGTCTCTTCTCCAGACAGAATAGGTTCAGTGCTCGCAACCTTTCCTCATAACTAATATCCTCCAGACCCTTTATTAGCTTTGTTGCCCTTCTTTGTACTCGCTCCATTTCCAGTACATCCTTCCTGAGGACTGGTGCCCAGAACTGGACAGCATACTCTAAGTGCGGCCGGACCAGAGTCTTGTAGAGCGGGAGAATTATCGTTTTATCTCTGGAGTTGATCTTCTTTTTAATGCATGCCAAAATTCTGTTTGCTTTATTAGCAGCAGCTTGGTATTGCATGGCATTGCTAAGCCTATCATTCTAGGACCCACAGGACCTTTTCCATCCTAGATATCCCCAGAGGTTCTCCCCCAGTGTATAGATTGCATTCATATTTTTACCACCCAAATGCATTCTTTTACATTTTTCTACATTAAACCTCATTTACCATGTGGTTGCCCACCCCATTATTTTGTTCAGATCTTTTTGCAAGGTTTCCAGAAGTTATTAAGAAGTTATTGCTTAGTATGGTCCGCAAATACAGAGATTGAACTGTTTACCCCATCCTCCAGGTCATTTATGAACAAATTAACCATGATTGGTCCCAGCACAGGACCCTGGGGGACCCCACTACCCACCCCTGACCATTTCGAGTACTCCCCATTTATCATCACCCTCTGAACTCGCCCTTGTAGCCAGTTCTCAATCCATGTACTCAACCTATAGTCCATGCCAATGGACCTTATTTTGTACAGTAAACGTTTATGGGGAACTGTGTCAAATGCTTTTGCAAAATCCAGATACACCACGTCTGCGGGCCTTCCTTTATCTAGATGGCAACTCACCTCCTCATAGAAGGTTAATAGATTGGTTTGGCAAGAAAGTAATTTGGTGCCTTTTCTGAGTTTTGGCTGGATGTTATTCATCATGGGGCATGATCAGTGTGACTGAAGAGAAGGAGAGAGTAGAGGTGGGTGGGGAGTCTTGTGACATTACGACTCCACCCACCAAGCTTCAGCAAAGAGACCCGCCCACTGATTCCAGAGTTTAGTGAGGCTTCTACTGCTGAAGGGGGTGACATTTGCAAGGTAGGGATACAAGCAGGAGGCTTGCATGTGTGTATATACATTAATACTGTGCCATTAGCTTATACTGGGTAAGTGGTGGTTTTACATCCAGTTTAACATAGGGTTATCATCTATAACTTTCTCACATAAATTCTGTTAATGCAGACAAAGGCGAACTGTGGACAATTCTGAATGGTGAAGCAATTAAGCAAAATGTACATTTATCAGCTAAATATCTTTTTAGCATTTTATTTTGTATCAAATAAAATCAGTTATATTATCAAAACTGTGTTGGGTACCTTTTAAAAGTCTGCATTTGGTTCTTGTTTCGAATTACTGTACACTCGGTAAGTGGTAACGCTACTATGTTATCCCACCTCCCTCTATGCCAGTAGAGGTGATTTATAAAATGATCATTTATTACACAAAGGATCCATATAGGTACACTGGAAAGCAAATGTGTAGCATCTGCTGTCAAGCTGTTACTCCAAGTGAAGTATTTAATACTGGCTCTAATACAGATCTGTGATGTCACTGTTTTCTAAGTCGATTCAAGTTATATCCTGTATTGAGCCCTGATAAAGGGGGAGTGGTGTTGCTCCCAAATTGAGTTATATGTTTAATTTTTTTTATTGTTTTTGTTACCAAGAAATAAAATGATCTTGGACTCTGTTATCAGATTTTGGTCTGGTGCTTCTTTTTGTCTTTCTATGGTTTAATCTTGAAAGTAGTTCACTTTAAGATGACCAGAATAAATATCCTCTTTGCAATGTGTACTGTGTGTGTGTGTGTGTGTGTGTGAGTTTTCCTTGATGCTTTATAGGGTTTTATTTGCCTTTATCAAAGAGGATGTTGAAATGTTTTTTTTTTTATTATTCTGTTTTTTACTTGATGGTCATAGCTATTTTTTCTAGCTGTAAATAAAAAACTTACATTATCATTTCTTTCTTTACAGCTGGTGCTTTTTGCTTGACACGATGGTTATCTACAAGTTCTCATCCACTTTTCAGCTTTCCAAAAAGAAATTTGGGACAGCCCAGTCCTTTTACCCATCCACACCTCTTGAAAATCGGTACTCTCTCCATTCATTTAAGATGATTACCATCAGGCATTTTGTTTCTTTGTTTTGTATTTAACTACAAAAGAGCTGCAGCATGTATTGTGGTTCATAAAGGTAGAAAAGTCCAAATAAAGTATGATTAAAAGTGACATAATTTTGGCCATTCAGTGTCTGTGTAAAGCCATTCCCCTAACGCACTGATAGTGATCTTTGTGGTCCCTGTCAACTTTGCCATGTTGTTGGGAACAGTGCAACCAGACTAGTGAAACTGTTGTGAAGTGGAAATCAGATTAAAATAGATTCAGGGGTAGGAAAGGTGATCAACAGAATGAGAAAAAAAGATTGTGTGTGTGTACAGTGACAAAAGTGGGTAATTTAAAGTATATGTATGTGTGTGTGTGTGTATATAGATATATATACACACACACACACACTTTAAATTACCCACTTTTGTCACCGTACACACACACACAATCTTTTTTTTCTCATTCTGTTGATCACCTTTCCTACCCATATATACCCTACACACACATATATATATATATATACACATACACACACTATATATATTATACACACACTATATATATATATATATATCGGCCGATATTTGGTGTTTTTTACTTAATGGGCATAGGCCGATTGTGCTGATAAAAAAAGCTGATATAGCTTCAGCGTGACTCACAAAAGACTTCTGTAATAGTCAATAGTAAGTCAATACAAGTTGCCTGAAAACTGTGAAGACTTCTCCCTCCTCTGGGCAGCCTGCCAAATCTGATAAAAAGAACCTGAAGGATACAATGTTTACACTTATGAATGGACTAAACTCTGTGTGTAGAAGCTCTCAGTTTAACCATTTAGCCCTCATGCACACAGGCTGTTAAAAAAACGTTATGAAAACGCCAGTATCTTTGCAGTGAATTTTTTTAACTTTTTTCAGCTTTTTTCAGCGTTTTTGCAATAGCGTTTTTTAGCGTTTTTGAGCGTTTTTCCGCGTTAGCGTTTTGAGCGTTTTTGAACGTTTTTGAACGTTTTTAAGCGTTTTTGAGCGTTTTTCAGTGTTAGAACGTTTTTACAGCTGAAAAACGTCTTTCAGAACGCACTGGTCCTGGGTTTTTTTTACAGCTTAAAAACGCTTATGCCACTTGCAGCTCAAAAACGCCTAGGTGGGCATGAAGCCATAGACTAACATAGACAGGCCTTTTTAAGCTGCAAAAAAAGCTCAAAAAAGCAGCTGTAACAACGTCCATGTGCATGAGGACTTAAAGACTAAATCTTTTCTGACATTTGTTGCTTACAAGTAAAAATCCTGTATTTTCTGCTAGAAAATCACTTAGAACCCCCAAACATTATATATATATTTTTTAGCAGAGACCCTAGGGAATAAAATAGCGGTTGTTGCAATATTTTATGTCACATGGTATTTGCGCAGCGGTCTTTCAAATGCAATTTTTTTTTTAAAAAATACACTAATAAATTAAAAAAAACTAAGCAGTAAAGTTAGCCCTTTTTTTTTCATCCAGAAGTTTTGATTACCTGTTTTTGTGTATTTAATATTTAAGAGAGGTGTTTTTTTTTTTTGTTTTTTTATCTAAATTCTACATACAAGTGAACTGATTGGAGGTTTGTTTTGTTTAATGTTTAAATGTAAAAAATTTTCTGTATCACTGAAGGTTGCTTTCACACTGGAGCGGGCATGCGTTGATGGTAAAACGCTGCTAGTTTTAGCGGCTCTTTACCATCATTTTAGCAGCGCTATTCGGCTTCTAGCGGGGCGCTTATAACCCAGCTAGCAGCCGAGGAAGGGGTTAAATGCGCCCCTGAAGCGCCGCTCCTGAAACCCTTTGCAGGCGCTTCGGCAGCGGTGCGCATTCATTTCAATGGGCAGCAGTGGTGGAGGAGCGGTATACACCGCTCCAAAGATGCTGCTTGCAGGACTTTTTTTTAACATCCTGCCAGCGCATCGCCTCAGTGTGAAAGCACTCGGGCTCTCACACTGAGACTGCAGGGGAGCTGTTTGACAGGCACTTTACAGGCGCTATTTTTAGCCCAAAAGCGCCAGAAAAACGCCCCATTGTGAAAGGGGTCTAACTGTTAGATTTTATGAGATGAAGGTAAAAAAAAAGAAGAAAAAAAAAAAATCGGCCTAATATATATCGGCCCAAAAAAAAATCGGCATCACATATCGGCCATCGGCCACCGCGATTTCTAAATATCGGCATCGGCCAGAGAAAAACCCATATCGGTCGACCTCTAATATATATATGTGTGTGTGTGTGTGTGTGTGTATATATATATATATATATATGTATGTATGTGTGTGTGTATATATGTGTATGTATGTAGAACATAGCAAAAAAACAAGCACCAAACCGCCCAGGGGGCAGTCCTACTGGCAATAACCCCCCCACTCTCTCCCAGCAGCTCAGTTTTTTTTCTGCCTAGTCTAGGAGAAGAACCTGGCTCCCTGTGGGGACCAGTGGTTCTTTGAAAATGTTTGCTTTTTTCTTCCTGTGATCTGCAATCAACAGCCGGGCTGGGTGAAAGGCTGGATAATATAGATCCTGGTAGTCTCCCCAGCCTGGCCATCGCGCGCGCGCAGATGTTAGCTCCGCGCTGGGTCTGCCTCGACAGGCCCCATTCTGGTCCGGGGCGGCCAGCGAGCTCTATGCTCCGGGGTACACATATGACCGGGTTACTGCTGTCCAAGTCACAGTGTTGCCATGGCCGACAGCGACTCCGTACTATACGGGAGAGGAAAAAGCGCTAGTGGGGGCACTTAACATGGTGGTGCGAGATACCTTAAAGATAGAGGATATGGCTGGGGCATCTGCAGATGTGTCGGTCCCTTTTGGGTCCCACAAGCCGGTCCGCACCGCTAAGGTGTTTCCCTACCTGACTTATTTTACTAAGTTTATTTACAGAGATTGGGAACGCCTGCAGCGTGCCTTTTCAGTCCCGAGGCGATTGGCGGTGTGTTACCCCTTTGAGGAGAGTTTCCTGAAAGAATGGACATCTCCTCCGGTCTTTGACCCCCCCCCTGGTATCTAGGTTAAATAAGGTGACCACTATTCTGGTGGCAGGGTCCCCCTCTTTCAAGGACCCTGCCGACAGAAGGGCTGAGGCGGTTGCCCGGTCTATGTTTACAGTGGTGGGGTCGGCGCTTCCGCCGGTGTTAGCCACGGCTCTGGTGTCACAAACACTTACTGAATAGGCTAAGTTGTTGTACAGCGAGTTGGGGAAGGAGCAGGTTTCCCCAGTCTGTGTGGAACTGGAGACCAGTTGGTGCACGGCCTTAAGAATATTTGTGATGCGGCCCTGGATACGGCCCCCTTGCTTTCTAGAGGCTCGGTATCAGCAGTAATGCTGCATCGGCTGATTTGGCTCAATTGTTGGGTCTGCGGACCAGACATCCAAGAAAGCGTTGGCGGAGTTGCCCTTCCAAGGTGGGAGGCTGTTTGGTGCCTCTCTGGATGACATTATTAAAGATATTACTGGGAGAAAGAGTACTTTGCTCCCACAGTCCAGAAAGGGGAAGGAGCCATGCCGTAGGCAGGGGCCCTCTTTTTCCGCTCCAGAAGCATTTTTTTTCGTCCGCCCGTTTCGGCGGGTAAGCATTCCCAGTCCAACAAGGTGCCAGCTGAGGGACAAAAGTGTCCCTGGTATTGCAAGTTTAACAAGCCTGCAAACAGATTAGCTACCACATGAAGGTTCACCCCGCTCGACTCTCGGGTGGGGGGTTGCCTTTGGGAGTTTGCAGACCGGTGGACTTCTCTTCTTTCCGACCAGTGGGTCTGCAAACTGGTTTTGTCAGGCTACAAGATAGTTTTTCTTGTCCGCTAAACAGGTATTTTCCCTCTAACCTTCATCTCCTTCCGTCTCGTTGGGAGGCCCTATTTGGGGCAGTACAGGACTTGCTACTGCGTGGGGTGATAGTGCCTGTACCGGCATTGAAAAAGTTTTAGGGATTCTACTCCAGTCTGTTTGTAATCCCAAAGAAGGAAGGGGTCCGTCCAGTCCTGGATCTCAAGGCCCTCAATTGTTTTGTGAAGGTTTGGATTTTCAGGATGAAATCGGTTCGTTCCGTGGTCGCTGCACTTCATCCGGGAGATTTCCTGGCGTCCTTGGACATCAAGGACGCATACTTGCATGTCCGCGTATGCGTCAGGCACCAGAGGTTCCTGCGATTTATGGTCAGGTCTTCACCAAGGTGCTGGCTCCGATTCTGGCGTTGCTGAGACAACGAGGGATCGCGATCGTGGGTTACCTGGACGATCTCCTCCTGAGAGCAGTTTCTCCCTCAGAACTGAGGGAGGATGTGGCGATCACCATGCAGACTCTTCAGGAGTTTGGCTGGGTGTTGAATCTCCAGAAGTCTGTGTTGCTGCCGACC
Source organism: Aquarana catesbeiana (assembly GCF_042186555.1). Classification (NCBI taxonomy): domain Eukaryota; kingdom Metazoa; phylum Chordata; class Amphibia; order Anura; family Ranidae; genus Aquarana; species Aquarana catesbeiana. The sequence continues at coordinate 156,257,822 of NC_133330.1, read as the reverse complement.
CTGGAGTACTTGGGTTTAATTCTGGACTCCTCAAAGACGAGAGTCTTTCTTCCTTCAAGCAAGCTGCAGACGCTCCACTCCGCGGTGCGGTTACTGATGTCCCGTAGGTGGTCGTCGCTGCGTTTTTGCATGCGAGTTCTGGGCCTCATGGTAGCCACTTTTGAGGCGGTACCGTATGCTCAGTTCCACACTCGGGTCTTGCAGAAAGAGATCCTGTCCAAATGGGACAAATCTCCAACATCCATGGATTGTCAAATCTGGGTGAGCTGTCTAGCCAGGGCTTCGCTTCTCTGGTGGCTGAGGTCCCCGGCCCTTTGGTCCGGAAAATCGTTCCTTCCTCTCCATTGGACGGTGATCACGTCAAAAGCCAGCTTGACTGGCTGGGGGGGGGATTTTGGGCATCCAGTCCACCCAAGGTCGCTGGACGCAGGAGGAATCCCGCCTGTCTGCGGGCTATCAGGTGGTGCCTCTCCACGTGGTTGCAGAGGCTGCAGGGTCGTCCGGCCAGGGTCCAGTTGGACAACGCCACGGCGGTGGCTTATATCAATCATCAGGGAGGGACAAGGAGCTTAGCAGCGGCGCTGGAGGTCTCCCACATCCTGCAGTGGGCAGAGCGGCGCGTGCTGGCTCTTTCAGCTGTGTACATTCCGGGCTCATTTGCCTACGGTGGGGCATGCCGGATGTGGATCTCCTGGCCTCTTGGCTCAATCGGAAGGTGCAGATGTTTGTGGCCAGGTCAAGGGACCCCTGGGCAGACGCGTCCAGACGCATTGGTGGCCCCATGGGGGCGTTATCGACTCGTTTATGCCTTTCCGCCTCTCAGGCTCCTAACTCGTCTGCTGGGCAGAGTGGAGGCCGAGGGAATTCCAGTGATTCTGATTTCCCCAGACTGGCCTTGACGTCCTTGGTACGCCGACATAGTACGAATGGTGGCGGATGTTCCTTGGCGGCTGCCGGTGCAGGAGGACCTTCTGTCTCAAGGTCCGATACCTCACCCTGCTTTACTGTCTCTGGCTTTAATGGCATGGCTGTTGAAAGCCGGGTGCTGAGGGACCGAGGGCTGTCGGCTTCGGGAATTTCCACAATGCTGAGGGCGTGAAAGTCGTCTTCCTGGAAGATTTATCATTGCACCTGGAAGGCCTACATCTTCCTGTGTGAGGAGGTGGAGTGGCATCCGCGTTCATATTCGGTTTCCAGGATCCTGCTGTTTCTGCAGTGGGGAGTGGATCAGAAGCTTGCATTAAGCACCATTAAGGGGCAGATATCAGCTCTGGCTATCTTTTTTCAGCGGCCCCTGGCAGCTCACTCATTGGTGCATACATTTGTTCAGGGGGTTTGGGATGTGGCCCCTCCGGTACGCCCACCACTGCCTCCATGGGATCTGAATCTGGTGCTCTTGGTGCTTCAGAAATTGGCTTTCGAGAACATTAGGGAGATCCCTCTACTGACGCTCTCTCAGAAAGTAATCTTTCTAGTGGCTACGTCTGCAAGGCGGGTCTCTGAGTTGGCGGCCTTGTTATGCAAGTCTCTCTATTTAATTCTCCACAAGGATAAGGCGGTGCTGCATCCACAGTCCTCTTTTCTTCCAAAGGTAGTTTCTGCCTTTCATCTAAATGAAGACATTGTGCTTCCATCCTTATGTCCTCGGCCGTCGCATCCCAAGGAGGTCGCCTTACATTCTCTGGATGTGGTCCGGGCTCTGCGGGTGTATCTGTCTGCTACGGCTCCTTTCCGGAGGTCGGAATCTCTGTTTGTCTCGGTGGTTGGTCCGAAGAAGGGCCTGGCGGTCTCGTCGGCCACCATTTCTCGGTGGATCAGACAGATTGTTGTTCAGGCTTATGCCATAAGGGGGCGGGCGCCTCTCTTTACCGTCACGGCACATTCTACCAGGGCAATTGGTGCTTCCTGGGCCTTCCGACATCAAGTGTCCATTTCCCAGGTGTGTAAGGCGCCTACCTGGTCGTCCGTACACACTTTCATCAAATTTTTCAAGGTCGATGTGGGCGCATCTTCGGATGCATGCTTCGGCCGCAAGGTTTTGCAGGCGGCCGTCTGAGGTTGTGGCTCCTCTGGGGAGTTCTTTTTGTTGTGGGTGGAGTTTTTTTCTGTGTTCCCACCCCTCGTTTTTGGCACTGTTTGGGGATGTCCCTAAGGTCAAGATTATAGTGCTGTGTCCGTCAATGAAGGAAAGAGAGAGTTTTTTTATACTTACCGTAAAATCCCTTTCTCTGAAGTTCCCCCTGGGCGGTGCTGTGCTTGTTTGTTTTTTTTTTTCTATGTTCTGCCTAGTCCTCTCCTAAAGGTGGCGATATAACCCTAAGGTCAAGATTATAGTGCTGTGTCCGTCAATGAACTTCAGAAAAAGGGATTTTACGGTAAGTATAAAAAATCCCATTTTCTTTCACTCAGGAATGGTGTACCTGTCATCATAGGCCTTGTTGACTCCTCTCCAAATGTAACGTTATGGTTTTGGCCATAAAGCTCAATTTTGATCTCATCACTCCAAATTACTTTGTGGCAGAAGGTTTAAGGCTTGTCTCTGTTCTGTTTGGCGTATTGTAAGAGGGATACTTTGTGGCATTTGCGTAGTAATGGCTTTCTTCTGGCGACTTGATTATGCAGCCAATATTTCTTCAAGTGCCTCCTTATTGTGCATCTTGAAACGGCCACACCACACGTTTTCAGAGAGTCCTGTATTTCACCTGAAGTTATTTGTGGGTTTTTCTTTGCATCCTGAACAATTTTCCTGGCAGAAATTTTAGTTAGTCTACCTGACCGTAGTTTGGTTTCAACAGAACCCCTCATTTTCCACTTCTTGATTAGAGTTTGAACACTGCTACTTGGCATTCTCACTTCCTTGGATATCTTTTTGTACCCCTTTCCTGTTTTATACAGTTCAACTACCATTTACCGCAGATCCTTTGACAATTCTTTTGCTTTCCCCATGACTCAGAATCCAGAAACGTCAGTGCAGCATCGGATGAAAGATGCAAGGGTCTGTCAGAAGTCCAGAAACTCGTTGACCTTTTATACACATACACTAATTACAAGCAAACAGATCACAGGTGAGGATGGTTACCTTTAGACCCCTTTCACACTGTAGGCCTTTTTCAGGCGCTTTAGCACTAAAAATAGCGCCTGTAAATCGCTTGAAAAAAGCCTTAGCTGCAATCCTAGTGTGAAAGTAGTGGCGCTTTACCGCCGATGACCGGGCGCTGGCATTGTGAAAGTGCCCTAAATAGTCATTCAAACCCCTTTGTGTCAACTTGTGTGTGATTTATCAGGCCAAAATCACCAGGGTATGTAAACTTTTTATCAGGGTCATTTGGGTAGTTTCTGTTCTCATTATGATTTAAAGAGTAAACACAGTTGACTGAAAATAAATGGCTTCAGCCAAACACTAACCATGAGTGAAAGAAATGTTTTTGTGTTATCATTCATATTCTCTGAAAAATGGCCAAGCAATCATAAATTCTGCCAGGGTATGTAACCTTATGAGCACAACTGTGTGTGTGTGTGTGTATATATATAATATATATATAATATGTGTGTATATAATAGCACACACACAGTATCTAAATATTTTATTATATCTTTTCATGTGACAACACTGAAGAAATTACACTTTGCTACAATGTAAAGGTAGTGAGTGTGCAGCTTGTATAACAGTGTATATTTGTTGTCCCCTCAAAATAACTCAACACACAGCTATTAAGCTATTAATGTCTAAACCACTGGCAACAAAAGGGAGTACACCCCTAAGTGAAAATATCCAAATTGCGCCCAAAAAGCCATTTTCCCTCCCCGATATCGTGTGACTCTTTTTAGTGTTACAAGGTCTCAGGTGTGAATGGGGAGCAGGTGTGTTAAATTTAGTGTTATCGCTCTCACTCTCTCATACTGGTCACTGTAATGGCTGTCGTCCCAGAAGGAAGCCTCTTCTAAAGATGATGAACAAGAAAGCCCATAAAAAGTTTGCTGAAGACAAGCAGTCTAAGGACATGGATTACTGGAACCATGTCCTGTAGTCTGATGAGACCAAGATAAACTTATTTGGTTCAGATGGTGTCAAGCGTGTGTCACGGCAGCCAGGTGAGTTGTACAAAGACATGTGTGTCTTGCCTACAGTCAAGCATGGTGGTGGGAGTGTCATGGTCTGGGGCTGTATGAGTGCTGCCGGCACTGGGGAGCTACAGTTCATGGAGGGAACCATGAATGCCAACATGTACTGTGACATACTGAAGCAGAGCATTATGCCCTCCCTTCGGAGACTGGGCCGCAGGGCAGTATTCCAACATGATAACGACCCCAAACACACCTCCAAGACGACCACTGCCTTGCTAAAGAAGCTGCAGATAAAGGTAATGGACTGGCCAAACATGTCTCCAGACCTGAACCCTATTGAGCATGTGTGGGGCATCCTCATACATAAGGTGGAGGAGTGCAAGGTCTCTAACATCCACCAGCTCTGTGATATCGTCATGGATGAGTGGAAGAGGACTCCAGTGGCAACCTCTGAAGCTCTGGTGGCCCAAGAGGTAGTTCTGGAAAATAATGGTGGCCACACAAAATATTGGCACTTTGGGCCCAATTTGGATATTTTTACTTAGGGGTGTACTTGCTTTTGTTGCCAGCAGTTTAGACATTATTGGCTGTGTTTTGAGTTATTTTGAGGGGGCAGTAAATTTACACTGTTAACAAGCTGTACACTCACTACTTTACATTGTAGCAAAGTGTAATTTCTTTAGTGTTGTCACATAAAAAGATATAATAAAATATTTACAAAAACTTAAGTGGTGTACTCACTTTTGTGAGATACTGTGTGTGTATATGCATACGTGTGCGCGCGTGTGTGTGTGTGTGTGTGTGTGTGTATATATATATATATATATATATATATATATATATATATATATATATATATATATATATATAATAGATTAGGGGTGCGCATCTTCACTGGCCTCATGATTCGATTACGATTATCTGGTCCATGATTTGATTTGATTCCGCGATGCATCACGATTACTGCGCACGGTTTTCATCCAAAATATTCAAGTAGTTAGAAGAACTCCATTTTTTAAATTTTATCTGTTCTTAAAAAAAAGACAACGCTCCCTGCATGTAGCAAAGTTTAAACACAGCGGACAACTTAAAGAGGAGCTCCAGACTGCCCCCAAATGACTACAGAAGATGGTAAGAGACTGCAGACATGACACAGGGGATGGTCAGAGACTGCAGACATGATACAGAAGGTCAGAGACTGGGGACATGATACAGGAGATGGTCAGAGACTGCTGACATGATGATACAGGAGATGGTCAGAGACTGCTGACATGATGATACAGGAGATGGTCAGAGACTACAGAGATGGTCAGAGACTGCAGAGATGATACAGGAGATGGTCAGAGACTGCACACATGATACAGGAGATGGTCAGAGACTGCAGACATGATGATACAGGAGATGGTCAGAGACTGCAGACATACTACAGGAGAGGGTCAGAGACTGCAGACATGACACAGGAGCTGGTCAGAGACTGCACACATGATACAGGAGCTGGTCAGAGACTGCACACATGATACAGGAGATGGTCAGAGACTGCACACATGATACAGGAGATGGTCAGAGACTGCAGACATGATACAAGAGATGGTCAGAGACTGCAGACATGATACAGGAGATGATCAGAGACTGCAGACCTGCTGGACAAGGTAAGGGAGGTGCCAGACTGTCCTATCCAAGATGACCAATACCCCGCCCCCCTCACCACTAACCCTGTCACCGTATAATACTATTATTATAGCGCTCCCCTGCCCAGTGTCACCACGGACCAATTCCCATCCTTCTCGACCAGCATCCACACAGTCCTCTACTCCCCCCCCCCCCCTCCACACACACACACACCTTTACACACTGAGCATGCAGATAGGGCAATAAAACAAAAAATGGTGTGCAGTGCTTTGAGGTGATAAATGCACAAAAGAGTCTTATTAAGTAGTGAATAAATATAGCCCTGAAATGTATAAATCTGTGATCTGATTAAAAAAAATCCTTTGTGTATTCAAAGTAATTCCAGTGCTGAGTGTGCTCTGCTGTGTTCAAATCATTCACCAGAAATCAGGAATGATTTGAACACAGCAGAGCACACTCAGCACTGGAATTACTTTGAATACACAAAAGATTTCTTTTAATCAGATCATAGATTTATATATTTCAGGGCTATATTTGTTCACTACTTAATAAGACTCTTTTGTGCATTTATCACCACAAAGCACCGCACACCATTTTTTTTTTTTATTGCCCTGTCTGCATGCTCACTGTGTAGAGGTGTGGGGCGGGGGGAGAGCAGAGGACTGTGTGGATGCTGGTCGAGAAGGATGGGAATTGGTCCGTGGTGACACTGGGCAGGGGAGCGCTATGGTAATAGTATCCTATGGTGACAGGGTATTGGTCATCTTGGATAGGACAGTCTGACACCTCCCTTACCACATCCAGTCCCCTCGGTGTCCTCCCCGTGGCCCCCTCACCTGGCTATGCCTTATCCGTCACACCTGGCTTGATATGCCGCGGCTTCGTGCTCCACAAGTCGGCCGCCGCCACTCTTAGCAGCAGCAGCTCCAGCCACCGGCGCTCCATGTCCTCACCAACGTGCACACAGCATCTCTCCTCGATGCAGGGCAGCAGGGGGATGACGTCAGTCAGGGGCAGCAAGCAGGAAAAGCTGGCATGGCTTACTCCCACGGCTCTTCGGCGGCTTTTGGCTCCGTTCGGTCACAGAGGCGGGGCATAATGCGGCGCGAGGATGACATCATCCAAACATCGATTACTCCAGTCGTAGCATCGATGCCGCATCATGTATGATGCATCAATTAATTTCAACAGCCCTAATATATATACACACACTATATTACCAAAAGTAGTGGGACACCTGCCTTTACACGCACATGAACTTTAATGGCATCCCAGTCTTATGCCCCGTACACACGGTTGGATTTTCCGACGGAAAATGTGTGATAGGACCCTGTTGTCGGAAATCACGACCGTGTGTAGGCTCCATCACACATTTTCCATCAGATTTTCCGACACAAAGCTTGAGAGCAGGCTATAAAATTTTCCGACAACAAAATCCGTTGTCGGAATTTCCGATCGTGTGTACACAAATCCGACGCACAAAGTACATGCTCAGAATAAATAAAGAGATGAAAGCTATTGGCTACTGCCTCGTTTATAGTCCCGATGTAAGTGTTTTATGTCACCGCGTTCAGAATGATCGGATTTTCCGACAACTTTGTGTGACCGTATGTATGCAAGACAAGTTTGAGCCAACATCCGTCGGAAAAAATCCTAGGATTTTGTTGTAGGAATGTCCGATCAATGTCCAACCCTGTGTATGGGGCATTAGTCCGTAGGGGTTCAATATTGAGTTGGCCCACCCTTTGCAGCTATAACAGCTTCAACTATTCTGCGAAGGCTGTCCAAGAGGTTTAGGAGTGTGTCTTTGGGAATGTTTGACCATTCTTCCATTTGTGAGGTCAAGCACTGATGGAGAGAAGGCCTGGCTCGCAGTCTCTGCTCTAATTCATCCTAAAAGGTGTGCTTATACAGCCCACTTCCTCTTACTTGTCTGGTCATTAGCCTAGGCTAATGGAATCATGCACAGCTCTCACTTTCATGAGAGTTTCCCAGCAAGGGGGAGACTGCAGAGATCCATGTGTATTCATTGAGAGAGGAGAAATGTGCTAGCAAGCATTGGTGTGAGTGTACGTGTGTTTGTCTGTGCCTCTGTGTAAATCCAGGAAGTGAACAGGCAGCAGCTTCAGCTGCCCACAGTTAAAATGGCTGCAGCCAGACTTGGTGGAGGGAGATTTCTGCAGCATATTTGGCAAGTAAAGAATCACAGTATATATAAAATAATATGCAAAGTGGTTGGAGGGAAGCTTTAGAATAGAAAATATGTTTTTATTACAAATTATGTGAGCAGACTGCAGTTCCTCTTTAAGTGCTACTTTTATGTTTAAACAAGGATTTAGAACTATTTCTTTTATGGGATTTTGAAATTTTAATTCTATGTCTTCATATATTTGCATATAGTAAAAAGTATTGATATATAGTTGATGTGTGCCTACATCCTCTTTGATTTAATTTACTGATTGTAATGCAGTTATACTGGATAAGTCACCAAAAAATACTTGTTATCCATAAGCAGGTAGTCTAACAATTTTTTTCATAGTTTCCTATATCCATACATAGTAGTATGGCAGTTTATCTATATACGCATAGTTTTCTGTATTTTGTTGCAATCTTGTTGTTTTTTATTGATAATATCTGAACAGTCCAGTGATTGGTGTTGTAGAGATATGTTATATTGTTCTGCCACTAGATGTCTCACTACTATGATACCAAGGTTATACAGTGGAACCTGGGATTGCGAGTAACGCGGTTTACGAGCGTTTCACAAAACAAGCTTTTTTTTTTTTTTAAATCCTGACTCGCTTTGAGAGCTGGCAAGACGAGCAGGATTCAAGCCGCTGGGGTGTGCAGTACCGGCACCCCCGCACCTCTGGCAACATGCGGTACTGCATAGACAAGCAGTGGCTGTGGAACGGATTATCTGAGTTTCCATTATTTCCTATGAGGAAACTGGCTTTGATATACGAGTGCTTTGGATTACAAGCATTCTTCTGGATCGAATTATGATCGTAACACAAGGTATTACTGTATAAAAAAAATTTCGGTTCTCAGTTCGTTTAAGGTGGTCAGATGAGACTAAAATTGAATTATTTGGCCTCCACACTAAACGATATGTCACGCGGAAATCCAATACAGCTCACCATCCAAACAGCACCAAAGCAAAACGAAATGTTTTCGGTTTGACATACATTTTTACCCTTTCGTTACCACCAATGCATGTCTTGCATGAGCAGCAGCAGAGGGTTTTACATACACTTTTGCACACATATTCCGAGCAGCTACATCAGCTGAGATTGCATTTAAACATCACAAACTGACTGGGGAAAATAATACTGGGAGTATGCTATAGGCCCCCTAACCTGAGGAAGGAAGGGGAGAAAGATCTCCTATCACAATTTGGATTAGCAGCAAGGATGGGAAGAGTTATAACGGGGGATTTTAATTATCCAGACATAAACTGGGTGGAGGGAACCACGCATTCATCTAAGGCTCGCCAGTTCCTAAATGTCTTGCAGGACAATTTTATGGGTCAGATGGTAGACGCACCAACTAGAAAAAAAGCGTTACCGGATCCACTGATTACCAACAATACAGACCTGATCACGGACGTGGAAATACGGGGCAATTTAGGTAACAGCGATCACAGGTCAGTTGGCTTCAGTATAAAGCACACAAATAGGAAACATAAGGGGAATATAAAGACATTGAATTTCAAAAGAGCCAACTTCCCTAAACTACAAACCTTGCTAGAAGGCATAAATTGGGATAAAATCTTAGGAACAATGAGCACAGAGGAGGGATGAGTTTGCTTTAAAAGCATATTAAATATGGGCATTAGCTAATGCATCCCATTGGGTAATAAATATAAAAGAGCGAACAAAAGTCCTGGATGGCTTAACTCCAATGTAAAAATGCATATAAAAGTAAAGGAGAAGGCCTTCCAAAAATACAAGGTTGAGGGATCATCATCAGCATTCAGGCTTAATAAAGAATGCAACAAGAAATGTAAGGGTGCAATAAGGACGGCTAAGATAGAACATGAAAGACACATAGCGGAGGAGAGCAAAAAAAATCCCAAGAAATTCTTTAAATATGTAAACAGTAAAAAAGGCAAGACAGACCATATTGGCCCCATAAATAATGAGGACATCTGGTTACAATGGATGAAGAGTTGGCGAAGGTATTGCATTTATTCTTCTCCTCAGTCTTCATGAGGGAATCGAGGGGCTTCAGTAACCAAACCTGCCGTGTTTATCCTCAGGACACATCACAGGAAGCACCTCCATGGTTAACAGAGGACAGAGTTAAAATTAGACTTGGGAAACTTAACATTAATAAATCACCGGGACCAGATGGCTCGTACCCAAGGGTACTTAGGGAACTCAGTCAAGTAATTGCCAGACCATTGTTCCCAATTTTTACTTACAGTCTACTGACTGGAATTGTACCAGCTGATTGGAGAAAAGCCACTGTAACACCAATATTTAAAAAGGGCCCAAAATACATCCCTGGGAATTACAGACCAGTTAGCCTAACATCAATAGTATGTAAACTCTTTAAGGGGATGATAAGTGACTTTTATACAAGATTTTAGTAATTAGAACGGAATCATTAGCAGTAATCGGCATGGATTCATGAAGAATCGTTCTTGCCAAACCAATCTATTAACCTTCTATGAGGAGGTGAGTTGCCATCTAGATAAAGGAAGGCCCGTAGACGTGGTATATCTGGATTTTGCAAAAGCATTATGTTCCCCATAAACCTTTACTGTACAAAATAAGGTCTGTTGGCATGGACCATAGGGTGAGTACATTGATTGAAAAGTGGCTACAAGGGCGAGTTTAGAGGGTGGTGATAAATCGGGAGTACTCAGAATGGTCAGGGGTGGGTAGTGGGGTCCCCCAGGGTTCTGTGCAGGGACCAGTCCTGTTTAATTTGTTCGTAAATGACCTGGAAGATGGGGTAAACAGTTCAATCTCTGCGGATCTTTGCAGACAATACTAAGCTAAGCAGGGCAATAACTTCTCCGCAGGATGTGGAAACCTTGCAAAAAGTTAATTTATGGAGTGGGCAACTACATGGCAAATGAGGTTCCTTGTAGAAAAATGTAAAATAATGCATTTGGGTGGCAAAAATATGAATGCAATCTATACACTGGGGGGAGAACCTCTGGAGGAATCTAGGATGGAAAAGGACCTGGGGGTCCTAGTAGATGATAGGCTCAGCAATGGCATGCAATGCCAAGCTGCTGCTAACAAAGCAAACAGAATATTGGCATGCATTAAAAAGGGGATTAAATCCAGAGATAAAACAATAATTCTCCCGCTCTACAAGACTCTGGTCCGGCCGCACCTAGAGTAAGCTGTCCGGTTCTGGGCACCAGTCCTCAGGAAGGGTGTACTGGAAATGGAGCCAGTACAAAGAAGGGCAACAAAGCTAATAAAGGGTCTGGAGGATATTAGTTATGAGGAAAGGTTGCGAGCACTGAACTTATTCTCTCTGGAGAAGAGACGCTTGAGAGGGGATATGATTTCAATATACAAATACCATACTGGTGACCCCACAATAGGGATAAAACTTTCTCGCGGAAGGGAGTTTAACCTTAAACTATGTAGAGGGTTCTTTACTGTAATGCCCCATACACACGATAGGATTTTCCGACCGAAAATGTTTCATAGGAGCTTGTTGTCGGAAATTCTGCCGGGTTGTTGACGTTCGGAAATTTCCAACCAACTTTGTGTGACCGTGTGTATGCAAGACAAGTTTGAGACAACATCCGTCGGAAAAAAAACATGGATTTTGTTGTGCGATCGCGTGTACGCGGCATAAGATCGGCAAGGATGTGTAATTCCCTTCCACAGGCGGTGGTCTCAGCGGGGGGCATTGATAGTGTCAAAAAACTATTAGATAAGCACCCGAACGATCGCAACATACAGAGATATACAATGTAATACTGACATATAATCACACACGTAGGTTGAACTTGATGGACTTTTGTCTTTATTTGACTTCACCTACTACGTAACTATGACTTTCATATGGACCCCCAGAACATGCATATTTCGTCACTTCTGTGTGTATGACCTCACTTCCAGTTTCAGTTGTCATTTTCTGTTTGGCTGTCATGAATTGTGCTCCATGTGCGTCAGTGGAGTGCATCAGGTGTCTATTAGACTTCTGATGTCTCATTAAAGCGGCGTTCTGCCTGGGTAAAAAAAATTAAAAGTCAGCAGCTACAAAATACTGCAGCTGCTGACTTTAATATATGGACACTTACCTGTCCAGGGAGCCCGTGATGTCGGCACCCGAAGCTGACCCGTCCCTCGGCTCCAGGTGCAGGCGCCGGCATCCTTACTACGGGAAACAGGAAGTGAAGCCTTAGGGCTTTACAACCTGTTTCCTACTGTGCATGTCGTCGCCGCTGGGAGAAGATAGTGATTATCGCTATCGGCTATAGCAGCCCCTAGTGATAATTGCAAGAGAATCCGGCAGGCTGGTTGTACCAAAGTTGATTGATCACCTTGGTACGGCCGGCATGTCCATTATCTCCTGTATGGCTGGCCTAAGTTCCTTAAAGCTTTTCTATATATTAAGACCAGCTCTTACAGCGGTACACCAGTACTCAGAGCAGGCCTCACTTGCATGTATGTGACAGCTTCCCACACAGAGATGTTTCCCCAGGCCCTGTTCAACTGTCAGACGCAGATTCCCAGACAGAAAGCTAAATGTAAACAGGGATACAGGTAATGTCATTAACCAAGTATGGGAAATGACTTGTCACTTGGTGGGCAGAGGCTGATAGGAAACTGAGAGGCTAGTTCCCCATCACGTCTGCTTAGCATTTGATTTAACAGTGCTTCGGATGGAATAGCAGCTATTAATCTGCCCACTTCTGTACTTTGTCAATCAAAAGTAAGGAAGATCTGAGGGGGTACTAAACTCTCTGTTCCCCATTAGGCTCTGCCCACCCCAGTACAAAACGAATTGGCCATGCACCTACCTGTGACAGGCGCATTGGCCAGGAAATGAGGAAGTGCACTGAGAAAGGAGCATCCAGTGTGTGCATGAATTGGGCTCATGCAACAACACTTTCGGTGCTGGGTCCCAACTGAATTTTTTAAAGGGGATCTATAACACTCTTTATTAGTTCCTCTGATGATGTCCACCAATCATTCAACAGTGATAATCATCTAGCATTGAATAAGCATACAGCCCAGAGAAAACCATATTCGTGTACTATATCTTTATTGTTCATACACCAAGCTGGAAACGGGAGCTAACTGTGCTGTCCTACAATCCCTTAGCTCACAGCCAGTTAACAAAATCGACAGAAATAGCGTTGTGTTTTATTCCAAAACTGAATTTACTTCTATCAATAGTTCTGTAAAATACAATACATTCAGAGAAACTTAGAATTACAATATGTATTACATGTGACACTTTGCAGTAAGTACGACATTAAATATTACTATACAGAAAGCTTATATTTAGATCCTATATCAAATACATAACAGTGCAGTCAAAGTGTAAAATGAACTTTGGGAAATAATAGACTTACAGGCATTTGTGTATCTAGAGTAGGGATGAGCTTCGAGTTCGAGTCGAACATCGGCTGTTCGCAAGTTCGACGAACAGCGAACAATTTGGGGTGTTCGCGGCAAATTCGAATGCCGCAGAAACACCCTTTAAAAGTCTATGGGAGAAATCAAAAGTGCTAATTTTAAAGGCTTATATGCATGGTATTGTCATAAAAAGTGTTTGGGGACCTGGGTCCTGCCCCAGGGGACATGGATCAATGCACAAAAAAGTTTTAAAAACGGCTGTTTTTTCGGGAGCAGTGATTTTAATAATGCTTAAAGTGAAACAATAAAAGTGTAATATTCCTTTAAATTTTGTACCTGGGGGGTGTCTATAGTATGCCTGTAAAGGGGCGCATGTTTCCTGTGTTTAGAACAGTCAGACAGCAAAATGACATTTCAAAGGAAAAAAAGTCATTTAAACCACTCACGGCTATTATTGAATTCCCGGTCAGACAATACACATAAAAGTCCATTGATAAAAACGGCATGGGAATTCCCCACAGGGGAACCCCGAACCAAAATAAAAAAAAAAATGACGTGGGGGGTCCCCCTAAATTCCATACCAGGCCCTTCAGGTCTGGTATGGGTATTAAAGGGAACCCCGGCCAAAATTAAAAAAAAAAAAAAAAAAAAAAAAAATGGCGTGGGGTCCCCCTCAAAATCTATACCAGACCCTTCAGGTCTGGTATGGATTTTAAGGGGAACCCCGCGCCAAAATTTAAAACAAAAACGGCGTGGGGTCCCCCCAAAAATCTATATCAGACCCTTATCTGAGCACGCAACCTGGCAGGCCGCAGGAAAAGAGGGGGTACGAGAGAGCGCCCCCCCCTCCTGAACCGTACCAGGCCACATGCCCTCAACATTGGGAGGGTTCTTTGGGGTAGCCCCCCAAAACACCTTGTCCCCATGTTGATGAGGACAAGGGCCTCATCCCCACAACCCTGGCCGGTGGTTGTGGGGTTCTGTGGGTGGGGGCTTATCGGAATCTGGAAGCCCCTTTTAACAAGGGGACCCCCAGATCTCAGCCCTCCCCCCTGTGTGAAATGGTAAGGGGGTAAGTACTCCTACCATTTCACTAAAAAAGTGTCAAAAATGTTAAAAATGACAAGAGACAGTTTTTGACAATTCCTTTATTTAAATGCTTCTTCTTTCTTCCTTCGGTTTCTTCCTCCATCTTCTTCTGGTTCTTCCTCCGCGGCGTCGGCGTCTTCTTCTCTTCTTCTCCTCGGGCCGCTCCACATCCATGATGGCATAGAGAGAGGCTCCTGCTATGTGACGCTTCTCTCTTCATCTTCTTCTCGGGCCGCTCTGCATCCATGATGGCATGGAGGGAGGCTCCCGCTGTGTGACGCTTCTCCTCTTCTGAGGGTTCTTAAATAATGGGGGCGGGGCCACCCGGTGACCACGCCCCCTCGACGCACGGGGACTTGATGGGACTTCCCTGTGGCATTCCCCGTGACGCCACAGGGAAGTCCCGTCAAGTCACTGTGCATCAGAGGGGGCGGGGTCACCGGGTGGCCCCGCCCCCCGTTATTTAAGAACCGTCAGAAGAGGAGAAGCGTCACACAGCGGGAGCTTCCCTCCATGCCATCATGGATGTGGAGTGGCCCGAAAGGAAGATGAAGAGAGAAGCATCACACTGCGGGAGCCTCCCTCCATGCCATCATGGATGCGGAGCGGCCTGAGGAGAAGAAGGGAAGAAGACGCCGACGCCGCGGAGGAAGATTCCGGATGAGAACACCGGAGGAAGAACCAGAAGAAGATGGAGGAAGAAACTGAAGGAAGATAGAAGATAGAAGAAAGAAGAAGCATTTAAATAAAGGAATTGTCAAAAACTGTCTCTTGTCATTTTTGACACTTTTTTAGTGAAATGGTAGGGGTACTTACCCCCTTACCATTTCACACAGGGGGGAGGGCTGAGATCTGGGGGTCCCCTTGTTAAAGGGGGCTTCCAGATTCCGATAAGCCCCCCGCCCACAGACCCCCACAACCACCGGCCAGGGTTGTGGGGATGAGGCCCTTGTCCTCATCAACATGGGGACAAGGTGTTTTGGGGGCTACCCCAAAGCACCCTCCCAATGTTGAGGGCATGTGGCCTGGTATGGTTCAGGAGGGGGGGCGTTCTCTCGCCCCCCCCTCTTTTCCTGCGGCCTGCCAGGTTGCGTGCTCGGATAAGGGTCTGGTATGGATTTTAGGGGGACCCCACGCCATTTTAAAAAAAAATTTTGGCGCGGGGTTCCCCTTAAAATCCATACCAGACCTGAAGGGCCTGGTATGGAATTTAGGGGGACCCCCCACGTCTTTTTTTTTTTTTTTTAATTTTGGTTCGGGGTTCCCCTGTGGGGAATTACCACGCCGTTTTTATCAATAACTTTTATGTGTATTGTCGGACTGGCAATTCATTAATAGCCGCAAGTAGTTTTAAATGACTTTTTTCTTTTGAAATGTCATTTTGCTGTCAGACTGTTCTAAAAATGGGAAACATGCCCCCCTTTACAGGTATACTATAGACACCCCCCAGGTACGAAATTTAAAGGGATATTACACTTTTATTGTTTCACTTTAAGCATTATTAAAATCACTGCTCCCCAAAAAATGGCCGTTTTTAAAACTTTTTTTTGCATTGATCCATGTCCCCTGGGGCAGGACCCGGGTCCCCGAACACTTTTTATGACAATAACTTGCATATAAGCCTTTAAAATTAGCACTTTTGATTATTCATGTTCGTGTCCCATAGACTTTAACAGTGTTCGCGTGTTCAAACCAATTTTTTGCCTGTTCGCAAGTTCTGGTGCGAACTGAGCAGGGGGGTGTTCGGCTCATCCCTAATCTAGAGGCAAATTTGAAGATCTTCAGTTATCTGCATCTGAACTAAAATGACTTCTGTAACTGAGGTAAAAACTTTGTTGTTCAATAAGAAACTTTATTAACAAAGGCAAGACTTTCTGTTTCTTTCCTGTGAGGAACTAAACTAGAATTGCAACAGGCAGCCACCAGGAGTCCTCAAAATGGCAATCCTATAGTAGACAGAACACTCCCCGCCTGGTATTAATATATACCACTACTATATAATCTATGAATTACTGTACTATTCAAACAGGTGACTCTATCTTTTGGACATGAACAATCAAATCAGAGACAGGCTTGAGATATACTTTAGCAATTCCTTGTTTAATGATTTTAACCTCTACTTTGCAAATTCTGCCGTCGTCGCTGGAAATGGTTTTCACGACAAGACCCACTGGCCAATCATTGCGCTTGCTTGAGGGTCTTTCAACAACACAAGATGTTCTTCAACATTTGTTTTCTCCTCTTTCCCCTTTCTTCTTGTTTTGGAGTGATGATAAATACTCTTGCCTCCAATGTTTCCAAAAGGTGTCAGCAAGGTTCTGAACTTGCTTCCACTGACACTTGTAAAGATCCTTTAAGGTGAACTCACCAGGAGGAGCTGATCTTGCACAAGTTTTTTTGAGTCAAAAGCATTGCTGGCGTAAGAACTTAGGGTCTCTCAGGTTCCGTTGAAATGGAAACCAATGGTCTAGGGTTCATTATACTGTAGCTGTAACTTCAGCCATCAGGGTAGTAAGCACATCATGTGACAGTCGAGTGTTCTTATTTTGCATCAACATTGAGTCTAGAATACGCCTAGCAATATAAATTATTCTCTCCCACACTCCTCCAATTTGAGATGCGTGGGGGGCATTGAAGGTCCAAGTGCATCCCTGACCCAGTAGGGACGTTTGGATCTCGGGATCTTTTGAGTTAATTTGTCATTCCCTGCAGGCTCCTACAAAGTTTGTCCCTTGGTCAGATCGGAATTGCATGACTGGTCCACGAAGAGACAAAAATCTTCTCAAGGCATTAAAAAAAACTTGAAGATAACATTGATTTAATCACCTGCAAATGAACCGCTTTAGTATTTTAAACAAGTGAACATAACAGCCCATCTCTTACTCTCTGCAGAGTGTTCTCTAGTATAACCAGACTTTTCATTCCAAGGCCCAAAACATCAAGCCCTACATGTGAGACTGGAAAAGCTACAGTTAGCTTGTCTGTTGGGAGATCTGACATTTTCTGTTCCTGCAGCCTTCCCCTCAACTTTCTGCAGATCACACACTTATGGACAAAACTGGTGATGAGCTTCAAGTGCGGCGTGGAGGTCGTTGACTCTGGAGTTGGGGGCGTGGTTGAAGCCGATGATATGGAACCCATCGCTCTCCGTGGCCTCATTAGCAAGATCTCTTTCTTCTCCGGGGATCCAAATCGTTCTGCAGATTCAGGTTTGCCTTGTTCATTGTCTGGCACTGCCCGTCTTTGCTGTCTTCCATCTTGTTCTCCCCAGCAACCTTCCCAGCTTCCCCTGGTACTGCAGGTTTTTTTCCTTGGCACCTCCACTGCTTCTGCATCAGCTGGATTATTATTCAGCTCCTTAAGGTTTGGTTCTATGTGGACATTAAGGTTAGGACTTGGTCTTTGCAGATCTTGGTCCACTCTTTGATCTTTGACCTCTTTAGCTCCCTCTTGAGGTTGGGCCTTTTGCTGCTCCAAGGCCCTGGCTGTTATTTTTACCACCAAGGCTTTGTTCACTTTTGCGTTAAGGTCACCCTTTTGGTTTTTGAGAAGGCTCTTGTCCTGGTTTTGCTTCTTCCCTGCCCCCTACTCTTCCTGTGCTGGCTTCTGTATATGGGTCGCCTGCTCAGCTGGCACTTTGGCTTCTTCTTTTTGCTGTGGAATGCCAACCCTCTGAACAGTGAGATGGTCCTCCTTCTTCTTAACTCCCCCGGCCTCCGGGACCTTTTTCACGATATTCAGATCATTATTGTTTTGCAGGATGGAGATTTCCTGGCCTGCTTTCATCTCAGGTGTGGGCAAGTCGACTCTCGCAGTGTCTTTTCTCTGCTCTTCCTTATGTTGATTTGGCGCTGACTCCTTATAAATAGCGAGATCTTTATCTTCTGCTCTTCCTGCTTTCATCTCCTCTTTACTCCGTAGATTTTCTGGAGCAAGGCCGTCCACCTTATCACCTTGTTGCTCCTGGTGGATCTCCATGTGCTGCTCCTTGATCACAGCCAACAGCTTCTCCTGCTGATCCAGAAGACATTTCTGCCGCACCTGTTGCTGTTTAATGACTTGTAACAAGATGGCGGTATCCAGCATCTCCGCCTTCCGTCCTTCTTCTGTTTCAAAAAAGTAGGGCAGGTTCTGCTTGGTCATGGTCAAAGATCTTCTGCATAAACCCCACAAAATCTTCTTTCATCTCAGATTTTTTTGCAAGAGAACATTGTAGAGCCAGGAATCTTTTCTGTGCTTGCTTTATATTGTTTGGCAGTCTAGGACGTGGCAAGCGAAATGGTAGGGATGCTACCCAATAATTTTCTTTATCAACAAACATCTCTTTTTCAACTACATCAAGGAACATTCTATCTTCAATAGACATATCAGATTTGTCATCATTTAAAGTTCTTCCAAACACATTATCAACTAAACTGTCTACACTGTGAGTTGCAGTTCCTAAATAGCATAGTGATGGGGTGCGTGGCTGTTGTTTTTAAGCAACAAAAAACTCTTTAACCTGCATATAGCTAGTGCAGGGGCTGAATAGAGAAGTGCGTCCACTAGGCAGCACATTTGTCTTGAAAGAGTTCACATCTACTGATCTATGAATGCCTCTTAAGCATGCTTTCCCAACTATAATCCAGCCTAAATCTAAACATTGTGCATAAGCTGTGTTGTAGGGCCCATTAATCTGCTCACGTACCTTGTGCACACTTAGGATATACCTTCATAGCAAGAGAAGTATTTGGGCATTAGGGTGAAGTTCTGGGATCTTGTCTTCTAAGGATTTCAGATGAGAGAAATGCTGTGTAACCTCAGGTGTTGGAATTTATGACCTGTCATCAGGTATCATGTCACATTCAACAAGTGTGGGAAGTTCTATGTGTATTTGCTTTTCAATAGACTGAACAGTGAAGTTGGATGCCCTACGCCCTGTTATCTTCATAATGTCTGAGCATGTTTTTAGAGTGTAGGAAAATGTTTCACCGCTAATTTTAAACATATTAAAGAACTCTGATTTGGCTAATGACCGGTTACTCTGATCATCTAACACTGCATACATTTTCACTGCACAGTCAGGTTTGTTAGAGGGATACACAGTCACTAAACAAATCTTGGAACATGATCTGGGCCTTGTCCCTTCGCGCATACCTCTGTACTCTTGGTTACAACAGTAGATGGGGTAGCTTCTTCTTTCTCCCCGCCTTACTCTTTTCCGGTTATAAGAGTCTCTGCTGTCCAGGGGGATGAACCTGGTTGCAATGCTGAGATATGCTCGTCACTGTAAGGCTTCATGTACACGGGATGTTGTTCAACCTCTCCTGAATAATTTAATTCGACAGCTAGAAACCGGCGTCTAAAAACGGCCGTTTAGCCACGTTTACATGCCGCGTTTAGTCGCGTTTGCATCTAGAAGCGTTTGAAAAAAATATATTTTTTTCTCAAAATAGCCAAAAATGAAAAACGCCTGTAAGCGAAACGTGGCTAAACGCGAGTTTGGGTTCCAAAAAAAACCCCTAAACACAACTGTATAAATGACTATAAACAACCCTGTGTACATGTACTGATAAGATAACATTGGATGAGTTCAGGAGCAGTTGAAAAAAATGCCCAACTGCTCCTAAAAGTCCTTTTACCAGCAGCAGTGTACATGAGGCCTTATATTCCCTGCATCTTATGTTAGCTTTGCAGTCTTTAGCAAAATGTTTGGATGCACAGCATCTGAAGCAGATACCATTTTCTTTCAGGTAAGCTTTACCATCAGTGTGCTTGCTTCTGAACCCATGGCACTTTGACAGTGGGTGTGGTTTATTATTAATTGGACAAGGACTGTCCGGTTCCATGGATTTCTTTTTAGGGCTGCTCACTTGTGAAGTCGAATTAGTGACTGACACCTCCGTCTTTCTGACTGACACTGATGGTCTTTTGCCGTACCTTGCTCCTGTCTTCTCTGTATTTAGTGTAACTTGGTTGCTGCATGTTGAGAATATGAAGCTTGGATCATTTCTAGCCTTTGCTTGGTTGACAATAAATCCAGTGAAGAAACTGAATG
The DNA here is from genome assembly GCF_042186555.1 of Aquarana catesbeiana. Classification (NCBI taxonomy): domain Eukaryota; kingdom Metazoa; phylum Chordata; class Amphibia; order Anura; family Ranidae; genus Aquarana; species Aquarana catesbeiana. Next base: position 156,237,440 of record NC_133330.1, on the reverse strand, counting down.
GTGGGAAAGAGACAATGAGATCTTCTTTATACTTGGAGCCTTGAGAAATCCACTTTCCTGCAGACTATATGGGAGATTTTCAATTATTGGTTTAATCCCACGATTTATGTCCAGGTATGCCAGTCCTGGCAAGTAGCCTCCTGACTTGGCTGCATCCACTTTCAACATCATGTTACTAAGTTCTTTTAACTTTTAGATTGTCTTTGTTAGAGATTCTGGGGAAATGTTCTAGTTTCCTTAACAGAGCATTTTCAATGGCTTCAGGGCTGCCACAACAGTCTTCTAATCTCTGCCATACCATTTTAACTCCAGCAATTGGATTATTAAAATGCATTGATCTTATACTCCACTCTCTCGGGGGGTTTTGACCCTCAAGCTAAATCGTAACTATTAATGGTGAGTGATCCGACACTCCCCTAGCCGCATACTCTGTACTTCTTAATAGCTGTAGCATATCCCTGTTTCTAAATGCCATATCAATCTTGATAGTGTTTTGTATGAGCTAGAAAAACATGACTACTGGTGACTCATTGGATTACGGGTTCTCCAAATATCACACATTCCCATCTCTTCCATAAATTGGTTTAGCCGTCCCTCCGTAACACTGTCAGATTGTTTCCCGGCGGGAATCTATCTTTACTTTTATCAAGGACCTTGTTAAAGTCCCCAACCACAATGATCGGTAGATCCTCCTTATCCTGCAAAAATTCTGCCAGTTTGTATAAGACCTCCGTTTTAAAAGGAGGAGGAATATACAGATTGGCAACTATATATGATTTGTTTTCTATCTGACAGTGTAGAAACAAATAACGGCCTTCAGTATCTACTTTGATATCTCGACAAATAAAACGCACCCCGGTTCTTACCAATATGCTCACCCCGTAGAATATGAGGAGTAAACCGAGTGGTACTGAAACCGGTATTTATTACAATAAAGACCTGTGTTGGTATCTCTCGTTAGGTGGGTCTCCTGTAAACAGACCATGTCCACCCTCCTTTTTTCAAGTATGGAGAGAACCGCTATTTTTTTAACCAGGTTCCCGAGCCCCCTGACATTCCAAGAGGCTAATGTGAAAGTGTTAGGTTGCATCCCAGTGGTTTCTGTAGTGTAGCTGGGGGAATAGGGGGTGATACCCTGGGGAATTATGCCCCTTTCTTAATAAGAGAACACACCGTATTATTTTGGAGTTTTCTCCCATTTCTATACTCATATATGTGTCGTTTACCACTACTCGTTCTTTAAAGAAGTGTATTATTATAAGTGTTCTTTTTGTGTTAAACCACTCCATACTTTCTTTGTGTCTTTGTGCATTGTCATTATATCCTCTTCACTCTCTTGTCTATGACATTTTATGTGAATAACAATAAAAATGTGCCTCCCACCCCCCTCCCACCCTCCTCAACCCCCACCCACCCCTACCATCTCTGCTTCCCCCCCTCTTGTACCTGCCTATTTGGGCTAACCCCTGAGGTTTTATACGTGACCAGTCCCCACTGTCCTCCTTCCACCCACTCATACTGCCCATGTGTTATGTGTTGTTTTTTTTTCTTCTTAATCCACCCCCCCCACCCCCCCACCCCCCCCCATCACCATCAAAACAATCAAAAACATTCCCACAGGTATACTGCCTGCAGCATACATTTTAACTCTACCATACAAATACCCCCCGACAACCCTCATGACCATCCCTTTTATGCTAATGGCTCAGCAGTTCTATAAGTTCTTTTGATTTTCTTCAAACCATCTTGCTGCATCGGTTGGTGTATCAAAAAAATGTGTACCCCTAGCTGCCGTTACTCGCAGGCGTGCCGGGTATAATAGGCCATATTATGTTTCTGGAGAGAGCGTTTGATTCCTACGAATTCTGCTCTCCGCTTCTGTACTTTTGGAGAATAATCTGGGTAGAATGATATCCTGATACCGTTGAATAAAATGTTCCCCATCTCTCTGGATTTTCTTAGCAAAGTTTCTTTATCCTTGTAGTTTAGGAATTTTAAAAGGATTGACCGGGGGTATCCACCGGATGGGGGTGCCCTGGCAGGAACTCGATGAGCTCGCTCAATTGCAAATGAGGAAGAAAAAGAATTTTCCCCAAATGTCTCCCTGATCCATTTTTCTAAAAAATTCAACCGGTTGAGGGCCTTCACACATTTCAGGGAATCCTACCGCTCGTACATTGCTTCTACGTGCCCTGTTTTCGAGCTTGTCCAGCTTTAAGGCCTGAAAGTCCATTAACTCTCTCATTTCTTTCATTTCCTTTTTTTAAGTGGAAAAATTCATAAGTCCATTTTGGCTGGAGTTAATGGGGGACCCAGGAGAGGTAATATTAAAACTAAAGGAATTTTGTAGCAGTAAATAAGGTCTCCGCTACCGATAGGATTGTGTGGGACACCTTTAAGGCCTTTTTAAGGGGGTTAATAATACAGCAGGTTGCAAAGATTAAAAGGAAAATAAAAATAGAAAGTGTATAAAGTGTAGCGCTAAATGTGTAAATATTATAAATGAGAAAAGTGAGCTAGGCCCAAACCATTCCTGGGGGGCCCACGAGAGAAAAAAAATAATATGGTTCAAGGTTACATATAAATGACTAAACACAATCGAAAATAAGCTAAGTGCCACACACTGTCATATAGATTGATACTATTGGACCGGTGAGAAAACAATGTGAAAAATGATATAAAAGTGAAGAAATTACAAAATGTCCATAAATGTTGAAAATTATGATCTAGATGAAATTCCACACCCGCCACCCAAAAGTCTCTGAGGGTAGGATAGTAAAAACAACGATGGAGAACTTCTGCCAAGTGGATAGATAAAACACCAGGTAAATAAGACGTCTAAATGAGTGTCGGGACCACCACCAAAGCATCGGAGGAGGCTTACCAGAACCAGGTGATTTGAGAAGACATACGTCTTACAAGTCCCAGAAAGCTTGTTTAGCCACCAAGGCTGGCAAGATGGATCCTCAGATGTCCTCAACTTCAAATGGGGGGGGGGGGGGAGGAGAGAGATAGAGATTCCGTCACAGCTTCAGCCGTCCAGACTTATTAACAGGCCAACCGGATAAAATTACATGCCATGGGAGAAATAAAGCTCACATGGCATGATATCGTTTAAAAACATAAATTTATTGAAACAATAAAAAGGAACACTCACATGTTAGGAGATCAGAATAAGCTCAAAACTGTATAACAATCGCGGTGATCGTAGGGAGTCCACCCAACATGTTTCGGCTAACGAGCCTTCATCTGGGGTGTGGAGCCCCCCTACCTCACCGCTATTTAAACTAAAAATGACCCCCACTGGGAGTGTCACAACACAGGAAGTGCCCCACTGATGTCACTTCCAGTTCAATAGATTGGTATAGAATATATATAAATTGTGAGATTCTGGTCAGTGGTATTAAGCCACTAGTGCCAGTTAATAGCATTCAAAAGTAAAAATAGTAAGACAAAAGAAACGTCTAAAATGTTCATATGGCCAGCCGACCCGGAAGTGCTCGGAATTAGACCAAGCCTCGGTGTCAGCATGGCCAGATAGGCAGACCAGAGCGCCGTCACGCTCCGCCCGCCGGGCGTGTCCAGGTAGCAGGGCCGTGCGCAATAGCGGAAGTCACAGGGGGACGTCCGCGTGCGCACCAAGCCTCGCTCTCAGTAGGCGAATCCGTAGGTCGGAGCGTCATCACGCTCCGCCCCTCGGACTCAACATCTGAAAAGTAAACAGAGCCCATCTTTGTCGAATGCTGCGCACGCGCATTCGACGCTCGGGACCCAACTACGTCACCACGCCGACAGCTCTCACACTTCCTGCAAGTAAGGAGGAGGGCCCCAATAGGCCAGAGAAGGCCGGAACTCCATCCCGGCGACCTCGTAACCCAGGCCAAGTGTCAGCAAAGGTGGAAATATTGGGAACCTGGAACACAACAAAAATTGTAAACGTCTACACGCTCAAAATAAACATAAAAATATTGGTAGAATTAAAAAATTGTGTTGGTATTTATATGGGGGCAATAGCCGCAACCATACAGTATTAAAAAGTGACACTACCAATGGGGGGCATCCCGAACAATCTATATAATGCACCATAAACAAAGGGAACTACCAATAACAGTAATACCACTAAACCAGGGAACATCCACCAAGATACACAGATATATGAAGTATTGATATAATGTCACGATATAAAATATGTTAGTGGTCAAAAAACAGCCTGGCATTAATGTAAGAATTTAATTAAAAAACATATACACCAGAAAAGAATATGTAAAAATAATATAAAAAATAAAATATAAAGATAAAATTAAGAGAGATCATGAATAGCTATGCCTGATTAATAAACGATTTGATGTCCCACTCCACGTTAATACCTTGTGGGAAGTGGCAATTCGTAAATCCAGTAAGTCTCACGACGAGAGACCCCCCTAAGGGTTGATCCACCCCGCCAGGGGGCCACATATTTGTCGATGATGAGAAACTGGGTACCTTCAGTGTTCCGATCGTGGGATTCCCTATAATGACGAGGTACAGTGTGTTTGGTACTACCCGCCTTGATAAGGTTGATGTGCTCAGAAACTCTGGTCGTAAATTACCTGATAGTTCGTCCCACATACTGTTTACCACATGGGCAGGTCAGGAGGTAAACTACCCCCGTGGTCGCACAAGTGCAAAACTGCTTGATCTTGTAGGAACTGCTTGATCTTTGTTTATGGTGCATTATATAGATTGTTCGGGATGCCCCCCATTGGTAGTGTCACTTTTTAATACTGTATGGTTGCGGCTATTGCCCCCATATAAATACCAACACAATTTTTTAATTCTACCAATATTTTTATTCTTATTTTAAACGTGTAGACGTTCACAATTTTTGTTGTGTTCCAGGTTCCCAATATTTCCACCTTTGCTGACACTTGGCCTGGGTTACGAGATCGCCGGGATGGAGTTCCGGCCTTCTCTGGCCTATTGGGGCCCTCCTCCTTACTTGCAGGAAGTGTGAGAGCTGTCGGCGTGGTGACTTAGTTGGGTCCCGAGCGTCGAATGCGCGTGCGCAGCATTCGACAAAGACGGGCTCTGTTTACATTTCAGATGTTGAGTCCGAGGGGCGGAGCGTGATGACGCTCCGACCTACGGATTCGCCTACTGAGAGCGAGGCTTGGTGCGCACGCGGACGTCCCCCTGTGACTTCCGCTATTGCGCACGGCCCTGCTACCTGGACACGCCCGGCGGGCGGAGCGTGACGGCGCTCTGGTCTGCCTATCTGGCCATGCTGACACCGAGGCTTGGTCTAATTCCGAGCACTTCCGGGTCGGCTGGCCATATGAACATTTTAGACGTTTCTTTTGTCTTACTATTTTTACTTTTGAATGCTATTAACTGGCACTAGTGGCTTAATACCACTGACCAGAATCCCACAATTTATATATATTCTATACCAATCTATTGAACCGGAAGTGACATCAGTGGGGCACTTCCTGTGTTGTGACACTCCCAGTGGGGGTCATTTTTAGTTTAAATAGCGGTGAGGTAGGGGGGCTCCACACCCCAGATGAAGGCTCGTTAGCCGAAACATGTTGGGTGGACTCCCTACGATCACCGCGATTGTTATACAGTTTTGAGCTTATTCTGATCTCCTAACATGTGAGTGTTCCTTTTTATTGTTTCAATAAATTTATGTTTTTAAACAATATCATGCCATGTGAGCTTTATTTCTCCCATGGCATGTAATTTTATCCGGTTGGCCTGTTGATAAGTCTGGACGGCTGAAGCTGTGACGGAATCTCTATCTCTCTCCTCCCCCCCCCCCCCATTTGAAGTTGCGGACATCTGAGGATCCATCTTGCCAGCCTTGGTGGCTAAACAAGCTTTCTGGGACTTGTAAGACGTATGTCTTCTCAAGTCACCTGGTTCCGGTAAGCCTCCTCCGATGCTTTGGTGGTGGTCCCGACACTCATTTAGACGTCTTATTTACCTGGTGTTTTATCTATCCACTTGGCAGAAGTTCTCCATCGTTGTTTTTACTATCCTACCCTCAGAGACTTTTGGGTGGCGGGTGTGGAATTTCATCTAGATCATAATTTTCAACATTTATGGACATTTTGTTATTTCTTCACTTTTATATCATTTTTCACATTGTTTTCTCACCGGTCCAATAGTATCAATCTATATGACAGTGTGTGGCACTTAGCTTATTTTCGATTGTGTTTAGTCATTTATATGTAACCTTGAACCATATTATTTTTATTTCTCTCGTGGGCCCCCCAGGAATGGTTTGGGCCTAGCTCACTTTTCTCATTTATAATATTTACACATTTAGCGCTACACTTTATACACTTTCTATTTTTATTTTCCTTTGTCTAAGAGGAGTGTCAGCTGCTTACTGTGTAACCATTCTCCATTATTATTGGTGCAGCGCTGTACTCATCTCCCATTGATTCCAAAGATTAAAAGGAAGTCTAGGGAATGGGAGGAGGTGATCAGGAGGGAAGTTATAGAATTTAAAAAACAATATGTAGAAGATCCAACTTCAGAAAAATAAGCTAGGTGGTTGAAAAGTCAACAAAAATATAAAAACATTGTTACTAGAAAAGTCGAGAACAAGTGCCTTTTTTCAGAGCCAATCCGCTTTCTTAGATGGAGAGGGCACAGGTCGTATGCTTGCCCGGCTGGTGAAGACCAATAACTCCCCATCAGTGATTGCAGCAATTAGGACTCCTGGAGGGAAAAATCACCTCACAGACTCCTGAAATACTGGACTCTTTTACACAGTATTATACAAACTTATACAGGTCTAGGTCAGGAGAAAAGACAAGAGAGATGGATTTCTTTTTTGAGGGGATTGAGGTACACGCTCTTTCAGAACAGGGGAAAAATGAATTAGACTCTCCTATAAAGTTAGAGGAACTATACTCTGCAGTGGCTGGGATGGCAAACTAGAAGTCCCCCGGCCCAGATGGTTTGCCCACTGAAATTTATAGGCGATATGGTGAGGTGATGCTCCCGGAAATGTTACGGATGTTAGAGGAAGTGGCTGCAGGGGGGGGATGTGCACCTCGATGTCAGAAACTACAATTGTAGTCCTACCAAAAGAGGGGAAAGACCCATTGGAGACCTCATCATCATATAGACCAATATCATTAATATGCTCGGATGCTAAAATATTGGCAAGAGTGCTCGCGGCCAGGCTGAACAAGTATATACAAAATATTATACACCCGGATTGGTATACCAATCTGGGTTTATCCCCAACGGAGCTACTAGCATTAATATAAGGCGGGTATATCTCAACCTCCAGACACCGACGCTAGGTAGGGGCTCGTGAGCTGTAGTTTCCCTGGATGCTGCTGAGGCATTTGACAGCCTGGAGTGGGACTATCTGTGGCGGGTCCTTGAGGTATTTGGGTTTGGATCTAACTTTGTCGGTTGGGTAAAAGCCCTCTGTATGGCGCCAAGAGCCAGAATAAGGATTAATAATATCCATTCTGACCCGATTCTGCTTGAATCTCTGAAAGAGGATACATGATAATCCATGTTATGGGATGGATGTTGTATATTTGCATAATCTCTGCTTTCTTGGATGCGCACACTTGTTGGCACATTGTCAGTATAGGCGTGCAATTCAGGCATATTTGGAGTGAATTGAAGATGTGGAGTTGTGCTGGAGATCGGAGCATGATTCTGAACATACTCATGAGTCCTTTGTCCTGGATCATGAGTAGCTATCTCTACACTTCAAGCGAATTCTCTTCTAAAACTGCTACTGCTGCCCTCTGACTCTGTAGCACATGCATATTAGCTTCCAACTATGCTTTCTGCTTCATAATGTTTGCCTCTTTTTCAGTATGAGAGACCTCTGCTCGCACTGCTTCTGTCTTTGCTCTTGCTCTGAGTGCTGCAGAATTCACTGACGATCTGCTGGAGTGCACAGAATTTCTGGAGCCGGAAACCTGAGATCTGGTCTCCAAAGTTAGAGGAATTACTTTAATAATCTTATCTGAATTCATGGTGATCAATTTAAAGTGGATGCTTTAACTTCAAATCTAGCTCTCTTGACTTCGTCTGTTATACGTATGCCTTTTTCTGTGCTGTCCTACTATCCCTTAGCTGACAGCCAGTTAACAAAACTGACAGAAAAGGCGGTGGGTTTTATTCCAAAACTGAATTTACTTCTATCAATAGTTCTGTAAACTGCAATACAATCATAGAAACTTAGAATTACATTATGTATTACATTAAGGCTGAAACAACTAATCGATTAATCGACAACTAATCGATAATGAAATTAATCGATTACTATTTTCATAATCAATTAATCGGCCAGTAACATAATGGGGTTAAAAAAGCTAAAATTAGCCCTATATAGTACAAAAAGAGCAAATAATCTCTACTGTAAATATTACTTTCACTGTTGCACAGTAAAAAAAAATGAATTTTTTTATTTTTTTTTTTAACTCCATTGTGTTACTAAATGTCTTAGGCCTGGTTCCCACCCATGTGGTTTTTGGTGCTTTTTGCAGAAACGCACTACAGTTCATTTAACGTTCACATCTATGCTTTTTTCAGCTGCTGTGTATTTGTAAAGGGTCAAGGACCTTTTTCAATGCAAAACAGTGCTTTTTTGGTTCAATATACTTCAGTGGAGAAGCTGCAGAAAAGCATGTAATATTACAGTTCTGTTTGAAAATCTGCAAAACAGTCTAGAAATTTTTTTTTTAATAAAATAAAATTGATCTGAGTCCAGATTCAACCTCTAATAGTATATAGAGTATATCTCTTCTGTCTGTTATTCTCAGAGAGGATTAAAGAGTTTACTCCCTAACCATATAGTTGGTTATCTATATTTACCCCTGCGTATAAAGATATTTAGGAATAAATTGCCTTTTTTAAACTTTACATATTAACTAAATTATACACCACACTTTTTTTAAGGTTATTAACCGATTAATCGAAACAATAATCAGCCAACTAATCGATTATGAAAATAATCGTTAGTTGCAGCCCTATATTACATGTGACACTTTGCAATAAGTACATTAAATATTACTATACAGCTGCCACCCCCCCACTTGAACCTGACCCCTGAATATGGTATGTATTCTTTACACGATCTGTCTTACTACTTTACTGTTCCTAATGTTGATTGGACAATGACTATGTATTATACAATGCATTGACTTGCTGTAATATACCATGTCTGTTATATAAGATGACTGCAAACTCTATTGTAATGTTATTACATCTTTCAATAAAGCACTCCTGATTGTTAAAAAATATATATATTATTATACAGAAAGCTTATACTTAAATCGTATATCAAACACATACGGTGCAGTCAAAGTGTAAAATGAACTTTGGGAAATAATAAATAGACTTACAGGCATTTGTGTATCTAGAGGCAAATTTGAAGATCTTCAGTTATCTGCATCTGAACTAAAATGGTTTCTGTAAATGAGGTTAAAACTTTGTTGTTCAATAAGAAACTTTATTAACAAAGGCAAGACTTCCTGTTTCTTTCCTGTGAGGAACTGAACTGCAGTTGCAACAGGCAACCACCAGGTGTCCTCAAAATGACAATCCTATAGTAGACAGAACAGTAACATACCTATAATCCTTAAAGTGATTGTAAAGGCTTGTTTTTTTATTTTTTTTTAAATAACAAACATATCATGCTTGCCTCCACTGTGCAGCTCGTTTTGCACAGAGTGGCCCCGATCGTCCATTTGAGATATGGGGCCCCAAAATCGGTCCAGAAAATGTCATTCTCTGCTGCAGAAAAGTGCTTGACATTTTCCAAACCGATTTTGGGGTTCCTAGCACCAAGTGGCCTCGGGATACAGGGCCCCAAAGTCGGTCAACTGTGTCCATCTGCAGCAATGTCATTTCGGGACCCTTTGGGTCCAGAGACCCCAAATTTTGGCTGCAGCCAGGGGGCATCTAGGAACCCTTAACTACCGAGTTTGAAGTTCGGGGGACCTTATATTCGGGTCGACTTATACTCGAGTATATACGGTAGTGTAGTTCTAGTTTTTTGGAATGGCAGGGGTGGGTGAGTGACAAAAATTATTGGAATGAAATATATTTTGACAGCTAAAACAATTAATGTACATGTATTTCATTTGTGCATTTACTGTAGCTATCAGATGTTTAGCTACACCTTGGTAATTTATTGTTCATAAAGTTAGTGTTTTTTCCTTGTCAAAAGAAGTTTGAGTATACAATGTTATAAAGATACATAAATATACATAAAGTAAGTTTACAAGGATCTATAAAGTAAGCTCATTGTTTTACAGTAGGGTTTATATAGGTAAATATCATGAAATTTCAAATATTTAACATTGGGTTCACGTAAACCTAAATTAAAGATATATATCATTTCCTTAGTTACTTTTGTAGGTATTTAAATGATTTATACCTACAATACATATTGTTTACAAGTAGAGTGTATATAGGTCAAATAAGTTCTGATAATGAGCTTTAATCGTAAGGTGGAGAAAAGGAAAGAGAAAGAAGAAAAAGGGTTGAAAGGTAGAGGTATGGTCCACAAGGTTGTCCCGCTCGTCAGTTTATTATTCTTTTTAGTTCTCTTTGAAGCCTTAGAATGGGTGTCTCTGTAAGTCATTTAATCTGTTACCATGGCAACAGGACAGAGTCATTGAAATTTGACAGGAACTGTTGTTTTATCCAAGGATGCCAAAGTTTTTCAAATTTTGGAATTTGATTTTGATCGATGGCTACCATCTTAGCATGGGACATTGTATTATTCATTCTGTGAATTGTTTCTGCTAGTACCAATGTAGGAGATTTCCATGCCTTGGCCACTGTTTGTTTTGCAGCCGTTATTAGTTGGATCATAAGTTTGAATTGAGAGAGTGTTAACCATTCCGGTTTTAGATTAAGTAAAGTTAAATATGGATCTGGTTGTATTATTTTTTTAAATATTTTAGATGCAATCACGAAGACTTCCTTCCAGAAGGTTTGGATTACTGGGCACGTCCACCATATGTGTAAATATGTGCCTATTTCTGGGCATCCTCGAAAACAAAGAGTTGAGGTATTAGGTGAATATTTTGCCACTCTAGCGGGTACAAGGTACCAGCGAGTTAGGACTTTATAATTTGTCTCTAGTGCCAAGATGTTGGGTGAAGATGACTTAGATGTGAGCCATATATTAGACCAGTCCGTGTCTTCTAAAGTTCGTCCCAGGTCCTCCTCCCACCTCTGAACGTAAGAGGGTCTATTAAGATTTGCTACTCCATATAATTGATTATAAAGTGATGAAATTGTACCTTTAGCAAATGGATCTTTTGTACAGATTGATTCAAAAATGGATAATTGGGATAATGGTGTATCCCCCTTTAGGAATGGTGTATAGAAATTTTTGATTTGGAGATATCTAAATATCTCAGAGTTTGGTAGATCATATTTTTCTCTAAGCGATGGGAATGAAAGGAATGATTTAGATGCTATGAAGTCATTTAGTGTCTGAATGCCTGATGTTGTCCAAGCTTTAAAAGAATTTGGGTAGATCCATGCCGGATAAAAGGCCGGATTTCTGATAAAAGAAAGGAGAGGATTGTGTGGAGATTGTAACTGATATTTGGTTTTTAGTTTATCCCAGAGAGATAAGAAGTGTTTAGTTATGGGATTATGAATTTTAAAGCGGTCTTTAGGATCAAGCCATAATAAATTTGATATTAATAGAGGGTCATTTTCTGAAGCCTCTATAAATACCCATAATGGGATTTCCTGTTTTGCATGGTATTTGGACAGACTGGCCAAATGTGCTGCTCTGTAGTAGTTAGTAAAATTAGGGTATCCCAGGCCTCCTTTATTTTTGGGAAGATGTAGTGTGTGTATAGGTATACGTGGTTTAGAAGAGCCCCATATAAACGAAGTTGCTCTTTTTTGTACTATTCTCAAAAAATAGGAAGGAATTGGAATAGGGAGGACTCTGAATAGATAAAGCAATTTGGGTAGAATAGTCATTTTGATTGCATTAATCTTCCCTATCCAGGATAAAGGAAGTTGCGACCATTGTTTTATTAGATTTGTGATCTGTCTTAATACAGGAGGATAATTGGTTGAGAATAAGTCAGAATGAGATGCTGTTAAATGAATTCCAAGATATGGGATTGATTTTTCTGCCCATGTGAATGGGAGTGCAGCCCTAGCCGGGATCAATTCCATGTTTGTGAGTGAAATATTAAGCACTATAAGGCCGGATAGGGCTGCAAATCCATCAAGAGCTGGTATTAAGTTAGGACCAGAGACCTGTGGTGATGATAGAAAAAGTAATATATCATCTGCAAATATACATAATTTGTGTGTAATACCTCCTACTTCAATGCCAGTTATAGTTTGGTTTGTTCTGATGTATTGGGCCATGGGTTCGAGTATAAGGGCAAATAATAAGGGAGATAATGGGCAACCCTGTCGGGTAGCTCTTTCGATATTAAAGGCTTCAGATTTGTATCCAGCATATTTTATATAGGCTTTGGGTTTATTATATAATGCTTTGATCCATGTTAAAAAGTGGGGTCCAAAACCCCATTTTTGTAATGAATATTGCATATATTGCCAGGATACTGTGTCAAATGCCCTCTTAATATCGAGAGATAGAAAACATAAAGGGATTTTCCGTTTTTTAGCAATATGTGCCAATAACACTGCCCTGCGTATATTATCGCCTGCCTGTCTATTTGGCATGAAGCCTACTTGATCTCTATGTATTAATTTTCCTATAATGCTATTGAGGCGTTTTGCTATTATTTTTGCTAATAATTTAATATCGAGGTTTAACAGAGAGATAGGCCGATAATTCACACAGGAAGTATCATCAGAAAGGGGTTTTGGGATCATACAAACAATTGCCATTAGTGTTTCTTGCCGAAAAGAATGTCCATCTAGAAGTTTGTTAAAAGTTTCAGTGAGAATGGGAGAGAGTATTTCTGAGAATGTTTTATAGTATAGAGCCGAGTAGCCGTCTGGGCCTGGTCTTTTGTTAAGTTTTAGGTCTTTTATGGCGTTAGCAACTTCATCTATAGTTATAGGCTCATCTAAACTGCTTTTTTGATTCTGAGATAACTCAGGTAAGGTTATTTTTGAGAAGAAGGATTCAGCTTCTGTAGGATTAAATTCATTGTTTGTCTTGTATAAAGTTGCGAGATGTGAGTGAAATGTATGGACTATTTTAACTGGATTACAAGTGTAAACATTTTTTGATAATTTCAAACGTATTGGTTTGAAAGATTTGTTAGTTGAATTTAATGCCCGAGCCAAATATGTACCTGGTTTGTTTGTATTCATGTAGAAATTGTGTTTGGAGCGTTTGAGGGATTTATCAACTGATTCAGTGAGAAATAGATCGTATTCCAATCTAGATTTTTCCAGATGAGATTTTGTACTCTGAGATGGATTATCTTGAAATGATATGTAGGCTGCATTAAAATTGAGTTCTAGTTTTTTTGCTAGATTTTTGCGTTCCCGTTTAAATAGTGCCATTTGTCTTTGTATTGTACCACGCAAGACAGGCTTATGAGCTTCCCACAGTGTTATTGGGGAGATGTCTGTTGTATTATTAATTGATATGTATTCCTTTAAAGCTTGTTCAATGGCCATCTGATGTAGTGGGTGTTTGAGCATTATGTCCGGTAAGTACCACGTTGGGTCATGCGCTTTTGGTATGGCTGAGGCTATAGTAGTGTATACTGCATTATGGTCAGACATCGGAATTATATCTGATGCAATAATTTCTGGTATCATTCCTATTGTTAGAAAAATATGATCTATTCTGGTGAAGGTTTGATGAGGGTGCGAGAAATAAGTGAATTTCTTTTTCATTGGGTTACTTTCTCTCCATGAATCTACTAGATTGTATTTGGAAAGAAGTTGAGAAAAAGGTAATCTAGAGGTTATTTTGGATGGTGTAAAAGGTGATTTATCTAGAAATGGGAGGAGGACCTGGTTCGAATCCCCACACATTATCACTGTTCCTATTTTGTGTGTATTAATCACTTGTAATATATGTGAGAGGAATGGTGTAGGTTGTTTGTTAGGAGCGTAGTAGGAAATCACCGTGATTGCTGTATCCATTATATAACCCATGAGTATCAGGTATCTACCTTCTAGGTCTTTAATTTCTGATGATAAGGTGAATGGTGTGGATCGGTGAAATGCAATTAGAGTTCCCCTTTGCTTGGTACAGGCAGAAGCCGTGTAAATTTGTTGATAAAAAGGAGAAATATATTTTGGAGTAGAATCTTTGGTGAAGTGTGTTTCTTGGAGGCATACTATGTGAGCCTTCTTGTTATGGAAAGTACGGAAGGCTTTGGTCCTTTTTTGAGGGACATTTATTCCCTGAACATTCAGGGAAAGTATATTCAGTGGTGCCATGGCAATAGATCAAATAGTTTTGACTTACTTTTTGTTATGCAGAGCTGACTGCGCAGATCAACCTGTGTGGACTGAAGAGATGAATAGATAGAAAAGAAACCAGTGAATTCTGGAGTAAAGAGTAAACAAAAAACATATGAGATTAGATGATACATTGTATAAATTATTTTTTGCAAGTAATCACAATTTACCCGTGAAAGAGAATAAATATCTCTCTCAGGGGAATAAGTGCCTTCGTCTCACTCCCACATAATATGGTTGGGAAAATGAGGAGGGCTAATGGGGGTACACGCATCTTCCGCTTACAGGAGAGAAGTGCTATGTCAAAAGACATCAAAATGATGTTTCATTAATTGGAGTGCAGAATATAGTTTTTGTTGAAATTATTTATTCCAGGGTGGTTGTATATGGTTAGTCTTGCCCTAGGCTAAATAATTCAGTTAGAAAGGTACTGTTAATAACTTTGGTATTGATGAAGATAGTTTGAATTATTTTGGGATTTTAACCCTTTTAGAGTAAACAATTACATATTTTATTCATATGTAACTGTTTAGATATGTTAACTCATAAAATTGAGGTTGTATTGCTTCAGATTAGAATAAACAAAAACATAATTCTAGGAACTAGTTAGGTAATAATATATTTGTTTTAAGAAAAGAAAGAAAAAGCTTCCATTACTTCTGGATTATTGAACATATATGTCCTAAAAAGTAATAAATCTATTGTTATCACCTGATAATATATAACTGAACAAGAATTTCCTTATTTCACTTATATATTCTAAGGCTATATGAATCAGAAGTAATAAGAAATATAACTGGAATGTAACATGATCCCATACAGTGTGTGACTATCAGAATGCAGTTACATTCAGTTATAAATATAGGTTTTTTATAGAGAACCATCTCTTAGTATAATAAATGAAGAGATATCAGGAATTAGGATGTCAGTCCATTGAATCTTCTTGGTCCATGGATGATGTGGCATAACGGCCTCTTTTGTGAGAATGATGATTCCCATTTTGTTCTGAAATTTTCTGGGTGCTGCCTGAAGGTGAAGATGACGCCATTCTTCTGCATGTGGGAGTGTTGCTGCTTGTGGGTTCTGTCAGATTTAATTTTAAAAGGGTTTGTTGTAGTTCATCTGCTGATCTGCTTCTGTAAATTGTACCTTGGTAGTTAAATCTGACTGAAAAGGGGAAGCCCCATTGATACATAATGTTGTGGCGTTGCAGTTCCATTAGTTGGGGTTTCATGGATCGTCTTTTAGTAATAGTAAGTTGGGATAGGTCAGCAAAAATTTGATAATTGTGTCCTAGAAAATTAAGTTCTTTTTTTTCTCTTGCAGCAATTAGTATTTGTTCTTTCGTTCTGTAATAATGAAATTTTGTGATTATATCACGTGGGGGTCCATCTTTCTTTTTGGCTGTGAGGGCTCTGTGTACTCTGTCCAGTTCTAAACGTTCAATAGGGATATCTGGCTTTAGTTCTTGTAATAGAGCAGTAATAGTAGATTGCAGGTCTGTCACAGTTTCAGGTATTCCCCTTATGCGCAAGTTTGAACGTCTGGCTCTATTTTCGTAATCTTCGAGCTTAGTTTGAAGTATTAAATTCTCTTTTTTTAATTGTTCCAATTCTGTTATATTTTCTTGGGTTGTAATTTCAATTTCATCCATTTTTATTTCTAAGGCTGCGGTGCGGTTTCCCAGCTCTCTTATTTCTTTGGTTAGGCTTTTTGTTATTTGGTCTGAGGTTTGTTTTAAAGCCTTATGAAGCATCTTTTCAAATTGTAATAATATTACTGGGGATACTGAGGAGGCTTGTGGAGAAGTTTGTGAGAGGATTTGTTCTGTATCTGACTCAAATGGAGAGTCTTGCTGTGACATTTTCTGTCTGTGAGAGCGCCCTGATGCTGTATCTTGTGAGGTGACTGGAGCTGCTTCAGCTGCAGTGAGTGCCTGTGAGCTCTTTGTGAGGTGATTTTTATTTCTGCCACGGTTTCCTCCCAGTACCATATTTCCTGCCCAAACTTTCACAGTTTGTTCCGTGGGGCAAAAATGTTCAAATGGATACCTTTTGAGCCTGCAGGCTCCGCTTTGTCCTTCTCTTCTCTCCTCAGCGGTGTGGAGCTCTAACAATGCATGTCTGCTCTGCTAGGCTCCGCCTCCTGCCCCTCAAGTTAGTGTTTTTTAATCTTGTCACCGAGGTGGCATTTTTAGCATCAGATTTCTAACATTGATTTTGTCATCTGTTTAAAGATTGTTATGCCTACAGTACATACAGTAGGTTGCATCTGCAGTATGCTTAAGGTTTGGTCAGCATTCCTAAGACTCATATAGTGATGCTATTTACATCACACATGACTGACAAAAATAACATTTAGACCCCGTTCACCGCATCGATGAACCGATGAACACAGGTCACCACTAGGACATACAGAAAACAATTGTTTTCTATGTATCCTATACACATCACAACACACTCTAGTGGTGTGGCACAGTGAGCTGCAATAAAATGCAGACATGCTGCATTTTATCCTAATGCACAGGACCGGATTGTATGTCGGAGGTGTCACAAAAAGAAAAAATGAAGCTGTGATATGTGCTGAAAAGCGCATCATACTGCCCTCTAGTGCTGGCCTGCTGCATCTAGAACTGACAGGTGACGCACACTAAGCCGCTGCGGTTTAGTGTGCAGTTGTCCAGGACAGTGTGAACAAGCCCTTAAATTAATATAGCTAGAACAGATTAACCCTTTTGTTGGCAGATCTTGGACTATATTTTACACTTTCTATGGAAAAAAAACATTTTTTGAGATATTTTTTCCTAGCAACAAAGAGTGCCTAGACTCCTTATACTGTGTGGCCTCCAAACACCCCATAAGACCATACTGGAAATCAATTTACCAATAAACACATATTCTACGGGACTTTTTAGGTGTCAGAATTAATCTCGTCACCTAAAAGCACGGTCATTAAAAATTCTCGTATACACATATAGATGTATAAAAGCATCACTATATAAAATGATGTGCAGGCTCTCCAGGCTAATACAGAAACAAAAACACATATACCTTAATATCATTTCCCTTTCCCAGCTATTGCTAAACTATAGATACAGTATCTCACAAAAGTGAGTACACCCCTCACATTTGTTAAATATTTTTTTTATATCTTTTCATGTGACAACACTGAAGGAATGACATTTTGCTACAATGTAAAGTAGTGAGTGTACAGTTTGTATAACAGTGTAAATTTGTTGTCCCCTCATTCAGAAGTGTTCCAGCTGGAGAGAGGGACGAGACTGGTTGCCCCCGTCTCCCCTATTGTTCGCCCTTGCAATGGAACCTCTAGCAATTATAACTAGATCAAGGCTAGACATACAGGGGTTCCAGGGCCAGTTAGAAGAGGACAGGATAGCACTGTTCACAGGTGATGTCCTGTTTTTCCTTGGGGATGCTGAAACCTCATTAAATTCAGTGATACAAATGGTTGGTGCGTTCGGACGACTTTGCGGTCTGGTCATCAATTGGGATAAGTCGGCTTTGTTACCGATTGACCCACGTGACGATCAGATACTACTGGGAACTCCCTACCTGAAAGTAGTGGCCAAGTTAAAATATCTTTGTGTTTGGATTACGAGCGATATAAATCAGTATGTTGACAATAATTTAGCCCCATTGCTATTGAAATTAAAACAAAAGGGAGACATTTGGTGCTGATTTCCCCTATCTGTTGCAGGGCGTTGTAATTTGATAAAGATGATTTGGCTACCACAGATATTATATCTGCTTCCACAGATATTATATCTGCTTCACAATTCTCCGACCTGGATAGGCCAGAAGTGGTTTAAGAAAAAAGAATCCCTTTTTAGGGAATTCATCTTGAAAAAGGGCCAATCTAGGATTAGCTTTCAAACTTTGCAATTACCGATTAAAGGAGGTGGTATGGCGATTCCGCATCCGAGATTATATTTTTTGTCATCCCAGCTGCAACACCTAGTGGGCTGTGGAACCCTAGGTGGTGGGAACTCTAATAATAGAATGATGATAATGGGGGTCCCACACAATACACTAGAGGAGGCACTAGAGGCAGACTCTTTTATTCACAGATGCCCGACGATAAAACTAGTTAGTAAAATGTGTCAGGTAACGAAGGCACTAATGGGGTACAATGGGGTAACAGAATATACCTCTTTATGGCATAACAAAAACTTGGCCAAAATAAGGGGTATTGAGAGACCCAGGGAATGAGAAAAGCAGGGCATTAGCCGTTTAATTCAGTTATATGAGGGTAACCTCATGAAGTCATTTTTAGATCTAAGATGGGAATTTAACATATCAAACAAGGCGTTCTATAAATACCTGCAGATTAGGCACACCATTCAAGTACAGTTCAGGTCTCAAAATATAGCATGGACCCAGATCCCCGTACTCCTAAAAATTATTAATTCAGCCTCAACTAAAGGTCTAATTTCCAAGTTGTATGCTAGTCTGGGCGATAGAATTATAAGTGGGTTGGGACTTTTTAAGAGTAGAGAGGGATGGGAGAGAGACGTAGGGACAATAACTATGATACAATGGGATAAGATTTTAGAACAAGGAGCCCTGGTCTCGATTTCCCCTTCACAGAAAGTTTCTCACCTGTTCCTAATTCACAGAGTCTACTATAACCCCCCAAAAAATGTTTAAACTTGGATGGAAACAAAATGATGAGTGCCCCAGGTGTAAGGCGACAGGAGACCTTATCCACATGGTGTGGAAGTGTCCAAAGCTTTTTAGATATTGGGTGGAGATAATTGTTAGGATAAATAAAATCTGTAGAAGCTCATTAGAACCTGAGGCCAATACTTGCCTATTAGGGAGCTTGGAGGAAGATAGAGTCCTGCCCGGTACCACCGTAGTAGTGTTGAGATGCCTGTTCCAAGCGAGAAAATTAATTGCACAGAAATGGCAGGCTCAAAACCCCCCCCGACTGTGGAGGATTGGATTGAAACCATTAATTCAATGGTTTGGAGCGAGAGAGTGATGTATATTAGACAAGACAACCTCAGAAAGTTTGAGAAAATGTGGAGACCTTAGCTGGAGGAGATGGGGTGTCCCGTATGAGGGGATGGGGGTGAGCTGAGGAGAATTTTCTCTCGCTCACCACCATGCCCCGGCTCCGCCTTTTTCTCTTTTCTGTGGTCTCTTGCCTATATCTTTTATCTGTCCATGGAGAGGATTTCCTCTTTCTCTTTGGCTATATAGACAGACAATAGACACGAAGACATGTATAGATGATTGGGTGATGTGTGGTAGGGGGGTGGGATCAGGTCGGGAAGGGGGGAGGGAGAGGGAATATAGAATAACAATAATGTTCTCGCATTATGCGATATTATATGTTAACTCATGATGTTGTATGCTTTTAATTTTTGCAATATGAAAAACAAAAAAGAATAAAAAAAAAATAAAAAATACAAGATGTACACGCACTACTTTACATTGTAGCAAAGTGTCATCTCTTCAGTGTTGTCACATGAAAAGATATAATATTTACAAAAATGAGAGGGGTGTATTCACTTCTGTGAGATACTGTATATTCAATAAGAACTGCTCTTAAGTGGACGGTGGTAGCCTCTTGACACATTTCTCAGGTAAACTACAATCTGCTTCCCCAAAAGACCTATGAATAGAATATCTAGGGATAACATCAAAAATACACAACTAAAGCGTAGATAATCAGAAAAGGGTTGTATAATACGGCCTGCAACACACCCACTCAGCGCCAGATCAATCCCTAAGGTTTTATGTGCAGTAAATAAACTGAAAATAAAAACTCTAAAATATGATACTCAAAATATTAAAAAGGTAATGAGCAGCTGTTTAAAAAGAAAAATAGCATATACACAGTAGTATTAAAATCAAACAGTCAGATCACTGGATCATTAAAACACTAAAAACAGCGCTAAAATTGAAAATGATCAAAAATATCAGAACTTGTGGCCAAAGTCACAGTGGAAAGTCTCTATGTAGTAGGTGATAGTGAGGACAGTTCAAAGGCTTTTTACAGGTGTAGAATCACTGATGTCCTAGCGTGCACCTTTCACCAGAGAGCAAATAAACGTATTCCACCTCGTGATGCACACTACCCCAGGGGGTCAAACTCACCAGAAGCATCTATTAGGAAAGCACTGAGTAAATGTGTTCATCATCCACTTAACTACTGAGTCTTCATCATCAGCAAGGTCCACTGGCAAAGGGGCTCCAAATATACCATAAAACACAAGAATGACAGCAAATAGCGTAATCCTGTTTATTTATGTTAAAATCCCTTATATATCCCTTAGATGTGTTATCGCCTGGACACTACAGGGGACATAAAATGGCTGCAAATCATTCCTGCCTCACAAGGGCTATAGTCCTATAACATCCATGGAATAAATAAATCCAGCACTTAAAGTTAATTAAAAACGACACCATTCCTAGCACTAATTTAAACTGTGTCCATGGGGAATTCTATTTCAAGTTGTAAGCAAGTTCAAGCACCACACTTTGGGAATTCTCATTCTTAGGAGCAGTCCCTAAAAAAAATATGTAGGCCTCAACAGTGTCAGGAATAACAGGGAGCATGGGAAAACAGGGAACATAGATTAATTTCCAGTCAAAACAAATTTGACAGAATTTTTCTTTCTACTTTCTCGTGATGAAGTTGAAGATACTTTCTGATTGCTTTCTAATCCGTCTCTTATGGACTTTCTGATCACTTTCTTATACACCTCTTACGGTGATGCCCTAAACTTTAAAGCTACTGGTCTGACATTATAGCCACTGTTTGTTAATAATGTGATGGGTATCTCCTGGAATAGCGACATCTTCATTTAGGGGTGTACTCACTTTTTTTGACAGAGGTTTACACATTAAAGGCTGGGTGTTGAGCTATTTTGAGGGGACCGCAAATTGACACTGTTATACAAGCTGTACACTCACTACTTTACATTGTAGCAAAGTGTCATTTCTTCAGGCTCGGTTCACACAGGGGCAACACGATTTCAGCGCGACTTTGTATGGCGACTTCAACGCGACTTCAGCGCGACTTCAGCGCGACTTTAAGCAAATTACAACGCGACTTTCCAGTCGCCTCCAGGACAGGCGACTTTGGCTGTGGCCAATCACAGGATAATCAGCTCTCTGGGAGGGAGGGGTTTGCCTGGGCAAACTAAATTTTTTCCCTGCAAAGTCGCTTGACTGTAGAGAGAGATCCGACTTGGAGGCGACTTCCATTGATTTCTATGGTACAGGTCGCCTACCAAGTCGGATCCAAGTAGTACAGGGAGTACGCTCTGAAGTCGGAGCGACTTCAGTAGTGTCTATTAAGACGCTCCCATTCACTGTAATGTGAATCTCTTTCTGGGGCGACTTGGGGCGACTTGAGGGCTTACAAGTCGGATCCCAAGTCGTCCTAGTGTGAACCGAGCCTCAGTGTTGTCACATGAAAAGATATAATAAAATATTTACAAAAATTCCATCTCTTGGAATAGCGACCCTATTGCCTGTATTTTGGGGAGCTTTCCTTCTTTGGATAAGTTTAAATCCCAGTCTTTAGGTCACGGTTTGTTGCACGCAGACGCCTAGCTATCAACTGGGTCTTTGCGTCACCACCTACTATGACAGAATGGTTACAAAAACTTAATAGGTGCATACTGTTTGAGCAACACTCTTCTCTTCTGCGGAATGCAACATGAAAATTTCACCGTATGAAAACGTTTAAAGAAAGCATCAGAAGGCATGTTTAGAAGATAGATATCTGTTGCTATTTGGTAGCAAGATGCCTCAAACAAATGCCAACAACAAATTTATTTACACAGTATACATGCTGTTATCAGGAGGTACAAAACATTTTGAGCAAATACTGGTATTTTCTATCCAAGGACCCAACATTACAACATACCTGTTTTATACATATATAAGAAATAATCGGCAAATAGCTTTAGGCGATCCAGAGCTATTTGTGATTCAAATTGGAAGGTGAGTGCAATCCTAATAGGTTCAGAGGCACCTTTTGTTGCAGTGCTTGTTCCCAATGCAGGTGGAACAGTAAGGGTGAGATGGTCACTCTACCAGATTGGTCAACGTGGAGTGATATATAGGATGTCTTGCTGATGTGGGGCTTTCTACAGCAGCAAAACTAAGCATCAATCTAGAAAGCAGATCTACGACCATCTGTATGCAATAGAAAGTGATCGGGTTTTGACTCTCTTTTGCAGGCACATTGGTTTGAAACATAACTTTGATCCATCAGCAATCATCTTTATGACAATACATCATATATGCCCTAACCTTAGGGAAGGGGATTTTTCTATTACAGAGGAAAGCACATTAGACTTACTGATTCTGGCCTTAATGATTCTCTGCTATATAAACCCTTCTTGAAGGAAGGATTTTTGTAAAACTGGAATTTTTCAAGTCAAACTGTTTTTTTTACCATAATACATTCCCTGCATTAAGGTAAAAAATGCTTCACCAACTGTTCCCCCTCCCCCAAACCTTAAACACTTACCTGCCTCCTCTCACCACTCCAGCCCTTCCCCAACTGCAGCACCGCTCTCCTCTCTTCCTGGTCGCAGAGGAGACACTAAGGGCAGCAAAGCCATAGGCTTCTGCTGCTATCAATCAAATTTCCGTGAGGAGGGAGTGGGGACGTGACTTACCAGCGCTGTGTGTGTCTATGGATGCACACAGACCTGCTTGGGAGCGCCCCCACATGAGTGCCTCCATAGCCCGAGGCATCTAAAGCAGGGAGAAGCGGACAGCACTGGTGGGGGACTTCCAGAAGAGGAGGTAAGGAAACCTCTTTCTGCAACAGAACAGGTAAGTATAACCTCTTTTTTTATTTCAAATAAAAAAGAAAAATAGCCTTTAACATCACTTTAATATGCTATCCATTGGGGCTGAAACAACTAATCGACATAATCGATCATGAAAATAGTTCTTAACTATTTTCATTATTGATTAGTTGGTCAGACAATTACAGAATGCATTATTTGTTTACATATCAGAAAATATAGTGCAGTACACATACAGCTCAGCACACTGTCCATACATGTCAGTAAGTGAGCAATGCCTCATGGGGCAAGTAGTCCTGTTTTTTTTTTACCTTGCTATAGGGGCACTCTATACTATACTTTGCAGCTTGCAATAGGGGTACTCTGAAGGCAGGAGGAGCCAAAAGTGCTGGCTGGGGGACCATAGTAGTGGAAGATGGGGGCTGCTCTGTGCAAAACCTTTGCACAGAGCAGTAAAGTATGACATGTTTTGTTATTTAAAAAAAAAAATCCTATTTTTACAATCAGTGTCGGGCCATTCATTAGAAGCACACGGGTGCCCCCCCCCCATCCATGCGTCCATCCCCCCAATCTACATGGAGGGCGCTGGATGCATGGATTCCATTGGGGGGTGTTTTTTTTGAAGCACGAGATTAGAGCCAGTGGCTCTAACAGGCTTTAAAAAAGGGTGGGCTCGGGGAGCAGAGCACTGCGCTCTGAGCTTACCCAGTTGTGTGACAATAGCGAATGAAAATTTGCTATTTTCACACTGAATGTCCTCCCCGCCAATCAGGAAGCGGGTTGTGAGACCCGTTTGCCGATTGGCCGAAAGGAGAAGCCATCCTATTGGCCTATGAGGAGGATGGAGGAGGAGGACGAGGGAGGAGACGTACAGCCGAGGAGAATGAGGGGGGATGCCGCCGCCTCCACCTGTCAGGACAGGGTGAGTGAGCTGGCAACCGGGGGGGTGAGTATGGTGTGGTCTGGAGCGACGGGGGTTCCGTGGAAAAGTCCATCTGCCACCCCCCCCCTGACCAATGGAGTCCAGCCGCCAGGGTTTATAAGCACTTTAAGGGCTCTGTGTAAGGAAGATAAGCATCTGAACCCAGAGAAGCTGGGGGATGATAGACTGGAGGTAATATAAGGCATTACAATTCAATGTAAAGTAAAAGTTTACCAGTATGTAGTAGTGTGGTCACACTTGCAGCGGTCACATCACTGGCCTCCACCGGGCTTATGTGATGTGATGACATTATCTTGCACACTGGTGTGTGATATGTGATGAGATCTCCCACTGCCTGAGCTGATGACGGAAAGACAGTGCAGGAGAGGATATAAATACAGCTAATGGCGGCCCTGGATTATCTTCTTCAAGTCACCTGCCTCTGCACAGCTATATGCAAAGGCCTCAGATCATTATTTTTGTCCGCTTGGGTAATGTTCTCTTACGCATTATATACAGTTGTGCTCATAAGTTTACATACCCTGGCAAAATTTATGATTTCTTGGCCATTTTTCAGAGAATATGAATGATAGCACAAAACCTTTCTTTCACTCATGGTTAGTGTTTGGCTGAAGCCATTTATTATCAATCAACTGTGTTTACTCTTTTTAAATCATAATGGCAACAGAAACTACCCAAATGACCCTGATCAAAAGTTTACCATACCCTGGTGATTTTAGCCTGATAACATGCACACAAGTTAACACAAAGGGGTTTGAATGGCTATTAAATGTAACCATCCTCACCTGTGAACTGAAAAAAAAACAGGAAAGAAAGAGGCATGGCGAGTTTTTTAAAGTTATCATTTTATGTCTTTTTTTTTTTTTTTTTTTTTTTTTTTTTTACGTACAAGCACCAGTGCAGTACATCTGCATAATATAATGGATGTGGCGATGATTAGGGACACTGAATGGTGACAGTACGAAAAAAAAAATATATAAAAAAAAATTGTTCACTTTTTTTATTATATATTTTTTTTTTTATTTATGGTTTTTTTCCCACAAACTTTGACCAGAGCAATATAATGTTACCACAGTAACATTGTACTACTCTGAGGAAGTGATCAGTGTATATATTTTACACTTTGTTTGCATAAAGCAGTGAGTTACTACAGTACAGTGCAGTGTGATTGGTCCAGTCTGTACCATGTGATCACACTGACCAATCACAGATAGCAACACAATTGTATACAATGGATGGCTTGAAAGGAATCCATCCATTATTTACAACGGTCATGTGACCTGCTGTATTTGGTTACAGCGGTCTCATGATACAGGTGGACGCAGCCTGTGACAGATTGCCCCACTGCACTGTCCGATACGGGAGGATGTCATATGACATCCACCTGGATTAATGAAAGGTTCCCGCTGTCATCTTGCCAAAGGCCGGACGGGAACCAGTTAAAATACACCTTCTTCGTATCTCTGTTACTATACCTAAATGATCTAATTTTGAATAGGTGGTTTATCAAATGCTAATTTTCAGGAAAAAATACACTTTAATGAATTTTACTTCCCACAAGCACAACATAATACCCATTTTTTGGGTAAATTGTAAAGGATGATGTTATGCTGAGTAAATAGATAGCTAACATGTCACACTTTAAAATTGCACACATGGAATGGTGACAAACTAGGGTACATTAAATTATCCATAGAGGCCTGAGGCCCGGAGGTATTTATTTATTTATTTTTTACATAGAATTTTATTGAGGCAAAACAATTACGTAAAGGATAGAGAAATGGGAGGCCCAGAAGGCCATAACATGCAACATAGGAAGTAAACCTGACACATGCATATTGTAAGCATTCCCATAAAAAATGTTCATTACAGCACATCAAAAATCGGAACAGTTTGTGTGCCAAGAGGTACTTGCGAAATAACTAGGTAAGTGACAAACGTTACCCACACAGTTGTAAAACTAACGCTCCACCATGAGGAGGGGGTTAACTGAGAGAATAGTGTCCTGTAGTGAGTCGGGATCCTGATGGACAAGGCCATGTTCAGGCAAAAGGATAATGCAACATGAAGTGGTTTGGCGGAGTACATGTTGAAGGGGAGAGGAAGAAAATATATAACCGCCAAGCTTCGCGGGAGGGATCAGTTGGCTAAAAAAGGGGGGGATTGGTAGCAAGAGAGGGTGGTGAGAAACTCAGAAGATAGTAGCTTGGGAACAGACGTCATGAAGGCGGTAAGAGAAGGGAAGGAAGGGTTGGGGGGAAAATTAGAGTAAGAAAGGCTGGGGAAAAAGGAAAATAAAATAAGGGGTGAGAAGGGAGAGAGGGAGGCAAGGAAGAGATTGGGGGGCAGAACAGTGGAACTGACTAAATTGGGGCTGTAGGGCCAGGGGGAGAGATGAGAGGGGGGAAGAAGAAGGGCACCTTATGTAAGATGCATCAATAACCTGATAACCTTGTGCTGCTTCTCCTCCCTCCCCCCTATAGGAGTGCTGTTATTAATGCTCAGAGAAACTCAGTAGTGGTAGGTGGGTAGTCTAATATCCTTGGAGCCGAGTGATCTTTGTTAAGGAGTCCGTCACTAATGCCGCGTATACACGAGCGGACTCTTTCGACCGGACTGGTCCGACGGACTTTCGACGGACTTTCGACGGACTTCCAACGGACTTTCCGAATTAACGGGCTTGCCTACACACGATCACACCAAAGTCCGATGGATTCGTACGTGATGACGTACGACCGGACTAAAATAAGGAAGTTGATAGCCATTAGCCCTAGCCCTGGCGTCTGTTTTAGTCCGTCCGGAATATCATACAGACGAGCGGATTTTTCGACCAGACTTGAGTCCATCGGAAAGATTTGAAACATGTTTTATTTCTAGGTCCGTCTGACTTCTGGGAAAAAAAAAGTCCGCTGGACCAAGTCTGCCAGAAAGTCCACTCGTGTGTATGTGGCATAAGGGTCTCCCATAAGTCTGCGGTATTCTGATGTGGTTTGGAAGCAGGTCCAACAAGCCCATGTATTTGTAAATCTGGAGGGCTTGTCCTGTGTCACTGCGATGAGTTTCTCCATATCCGCTATTTTGTGGAGACAAGAAAGCGAGTCACGGGATGTATGTTTAAAGATAATACTTGAAAAATAGTTTCGTATCAGCACAGAGTGGTACTGTGGATACGGTACACTGGTAGTTAATGCCACGTCCCGATAAGTTTAGATAATTGAAAAGAATTTGTAACTGATAGACTTTGTAGGCATAACAAGGGTAGACTACAAAGTCCATCAGTTACAAATTCTTTTCAATGTTTAAAGATAACACACAGAGGATGAAGCGCAATGCAAAGGGGTGACAGGTGAGAAGGAAGTCAAGGTGATGTCTGGCCAGGTGTGCTGACCCTTTTTGGAAACTATTGGAATTTAAAAGCGGGCAGCGTGCTGTGGAATTCTGCCAAGCTCCTGGAGTGGCTTATCTTTAACATGCTGTATTGATCTCTTTATTACTGTACAAGGGATCAATGTGATCTGGTAAGAGGCTATTGAGTGCGTGCAATGGAAGGCACAAGGTGATCATTTATTCATTTAAAGGTTTATTCACTTCCTTCGATGTATGGTTGGAGTTTTCTTTATTGGGACATTCAATGTATGGACTCACTATTTGAAAAATGTTTGATAAATGATTTATGACTATTGGACACTTTGATTGCACAATCTATGGTGTTTTGGTTTTATTTGTATTTGCACATGTGTTAAGGTTACTTTGCTGTGTGGATGCGCATGTATTATATACGTATATACATTTTTTTTTACCATCTAGTATTCGGATGTTTAGTAGGTGTAACTCCGGGCACATGGTTTTACACTAAGCGCAACATTTTTTTATATTTATGTATCACAAGTGACGAACAACATCCCTTGTGATAGCATGGGCAGTGCTCTCAGGCCTATTTGAAAGCCACAGCCTGTATTCCTAATACTGAGTCCATCTTTTTTCCTGCCTTTGGGCCTTTGTAATAGAGATATTTGGATGGGAAGAAAGGAATGCTCCAAATATCTCCTGCAGCACAGAGCGGCTCACAGCAGGGGTCCGGTGCATCCCTGTTCCCCGTTTCAGGTCCGATTTCAGTCCGAATTTTTGGCTGAATTTGGACCTGAAATAGACCAGAAGACACACAGGTCTCCTGTGCAGTTCGCTCCAGAGTCCCCCTGGAGATGTGTGACCCAGCTTCATAGAGAGCCAGTAACAATCTCCTGACATGGGAATTGAATGCAGGGAAACCCGCATCCAATTTGCAATAGTGTGAACCCAGCCTTACTGAAGTGAAATCAGAGTCGTAGCAGCCCAGTCCCCCAAAAGGTAGTCACATATCATATATCACGAGTTATTTACAGAACCACCTAATACAGGCTATACTTAAACCAATTAGTCCAGCGTGGTCCCTAGTTCAAATTAACCACTTTGGTTCTTTGTAGAAGGCACCCTGCTTCCAGAGGACTGCTGGAGGCCACTATGAGTAGCTCCTCATAAGAATAAATAGGGCCCTGAAGCACATGCACAGGATGGAAAGGACACTGTGTGGACATTTTGAAAAGAAAGGTTGTGCAACTCTGGGCATGGCCACTCAGTGTAGAGATAAATATTGGACCCGGTAGGCTCCACTCAAGCGGTTGGAGGCATACCGTAAGGGGCAAATCATACAAAGTGGACAGTTGCCCTTAAAAATTTTCCAAGTAAAGATATTGCCCATTCAAGTTGGCAGTGCCCTATCATAACTTCCTTCCATATTATTTAATTACAGTTTTCTCTGTAAAGTGATGCAGAATTCCAACATTTTTACATGATGATAATATCATCGGGACCAGATGGCTTGCACCCGAGGGTATTTAGGGAACTCAGTCAAGTAATTGCCAGACCGTTGTTCCTAATTTTTACTGACAGTCTCCTGACTGGAATGGTACCAGTGAATGGAGAACAGCCAATGTAGCACCAATATTTAAAAAGGGCCCAAAATACATCCCTGGGAATTACAGACCAGCTAGCCTAACATCAATAGTATGCAACTCTTGGAGGGGATGATAAGGGACTATAGACATGATTTTAGTAATAAGAACAGTATCATTAGCAGTAATCAGCATGGAATCATGAAGAATTGTTCTTGCTAAACCAATCTATTAAGCTTCTATGAGGAGGTGAGTTGCCACCTAAATAAAGGAAGGCCCGTAGACGCGGTGTATCTGGATTTTGCAAAAGCATTTGACACCGTTCCCCATAAATGTTTACTGTACAAAATAAGGTCCGTTGGCATGGACCATAGGGTGAGTACATGGATTGAAAAGTGGCTACAAGGGCGAGTTCAGAGGGTGGTGATAAATTGGGAGTACTCGGAAATGTCAGGGGTGGGTAGTGGGGTCCCCCAGGGTTCTGTTCTGGGACCAATCCTATTGAATTTGTTCATAAATGACTTGGAGGATGGGGTAAACAATTCAATCTCTGTATTTGCGGACTATACTAAGCTAAGAAAGGCTATAACTTCTCCACAGGATGTGGAAGCCTTGCAAAAAGATCTGAACAAATCAATGGGGTGGGCAACTACATGGCAAATGAGGTTTAAAATGTAAAACAATGCATTTGGGTGGCAAAAATGTGAATGCAATCTATACGCTGGGGGGAGAACCTCTGGGGGAATCTAGGATGGAAAAGGACCTGGGGATCCTAGTAGATGATAGGCTCAGCAACGGCATGCAATGCCAAGCTGCTGCTAACAAAGCAAACAGAATATTGGCATGCATTTAAAAGGGGATCAACTCCAGATATAAAACGATAATTCTTCCGCTCTACAAGGCTCTGGTCCGGACACACCTAGAGTATGCTGTCCGGTTCTGGGCACCAGTCCTCAGGAAGGATGTACTGGAAATGGAGCGAGTACAAAGAAGGGCAACAAAGCTAATAAAGGATCTGGAGGATGTTAGTTATGAGGAAAGGTTACGAGAACTGAACTTATTCCCTTTGGAGAAGAGACGCTTGAGAGGGGATATGATTTCAATTTACAAATACCATACTGGTGACCCCACAATAGGGATAAAACTTTTTGCGGAAGGGAGTGTAACAAGACATGTGGCCACTCAATAAAATTAGAGGAAAAGTGGTTTACATTAAACTACATAGAGGGTTCTTTACTGTAAGAGCGGCAAGGATGTGGAATTCCCTTCCACAGGTGGTGGTCTCAGCGGGGAGCATCGATAGTTTCAAAAAACTATTAGATAATGAACGACTGCAACATACAGGGATATACAATGTAATACTGACATATAATCACACACATAGGTTGGACTTGATGGACTAGTGTCTTTTTTTCAACCTCACCTACTATGTAACTATGAGTGCAAGCCATAGTTGTATCTTTTAGGTCGCAAAATATTTTATATATTTATATTTTGTAATAGGTGAGAACATGTAAGGCTGTATAAAATGTATTTACTAGTACCTGATGCTAACAGATTAGTTATTGTTTTCTTTCTTTATAGGGGAGGTCACACCTGGACTGACACAAACAGAATATGCCTTACGTCGTAACAAATTGATGGCTCTTATCCAGAAAGAATCTGAAATCCTTGGTGGATTAACAGAGCATGCTGTTATTGTTTTGGCAAATCCAACACTATACATGACAAGTGATATTCCCTTTCCATTTCATCAGCACAATGATTTCCTCTACTTGTGTGGGTTTCTAGAGCCAGAGAGTATCCTACTTTTGCAGACTAAGCCAGGACATGCATTACCATCTCATACAGCCACATTATATGTGCCACGCAGAGACCCTGGCCGTGAATTATGGGACGGTCCTCGATCTGGAGTTGATGGAGCAGTTGCACTGACTGGGGTAGACCAGGCTTTCCCGTTAGAAGACTTTAAACATGTAACACATAAGCTGCTTGGTATGTTGACCCTTTATTTGAAATGAAATTTACAGTGTGTATACCAATAATTAATTTTGATGTTTTTTTGCTTTAATATCTCTCAGTATTTGAATGAAACTATTTTTTTCCTAAACTATATAAGTCATTTAAATTAAATGATGAAATAGTGCTGCGTTACTGTATAAATAACTGAAGTTGACAGTATTTCTACCACAATGCATGAAAGCAAAAACCTTCATATGCAGTATTATAAATCTTGAAGACATACAGTTTGTGAAAAAATATATTGTGAAAACAAACAGTCTCTCTTTAAGATCCATGGCCAATAGCAATCAACTTTGATCTTCTGTGACAATAAATCCCTGCACCCAATAATGTGCTCATATAAATACACTTAATGCCACCTCTGTGCTTTCAGAACTCTCACTTCCAGAACGGCAATAACGCTCACATACCTGTGAAAGATGTGCCTAAAATAGTTGCTGGTATTTTAAAGAGAAATATGTGAATTTTTTTTTTTTTTTTAATCAATCATACTTTACCTAGGTGGATGCAATATCAGTCTGATGCTGCTTCTGTCAGCCGCTGGCTCTAAGTTTGAGAACCGAGCAATCAAACATCGACGATCGCTCAGTTCTCAGTGCTCCCTGAGCAGAGAGCTGGTGACTGTGGGCTGTGGAGGGGGCGGGAGTCACTGCTCAGCCTCTCAGTGGCTTGCTGAGAGGCTGAGCCGAGTGCCCGTCCAGGCATGCGAATCCCGACCATATGGTTGTGATCTTTCCCGAGCCTTGTCCGGCTCTGTGACATCAGCCAGCAGTGGGCTTTAGCCCGCTATCTGCTGAAAACGGGTCACAGGAGTGCAAAACGGTCTGCACTCCTGTAATCCACAGGAGAAGTACAGCCAAACGAGCTTTGGCTGTACTTCTCCTTTTAAAGTGATTCTAAAGTTTCGTTTTTATTTCTATAGAAATAACAAACATGTTATACTTACCTGTCCTGTGCAGTGGTTTTGCACAGAGCAGCCCCGATCCTCCCCTTCTCGGGTTCCTCTTCTGTGCTCCTGGCCCCTCCCTCCTGTCAAGTGCCCCCACAGCAAGCAGCTTGCTATGGGGGCACCTGAGCCAAGTCCCAGCTCCCTGTGTCCAATCAGACTCGGAGCCGCGGCCCAGCCCCTCCCCTCTCTCTCCTGATTGGCTAGATGACTTTGACAGCAGGAGGGAGAGTCTCAGACGGCCGAGACATTTGTGGACATCGCTGGACAGAGACGGGGCTCAGGTAAGTATGTGGGGGGCTGCTGCACACAGAAGGTTTTTTGTCTTAATGCATAGAATGCATTAGGATAAAAAAAACCTTCTGACTTTACAACTCCTTTAAGCAGTACCTGACTATTTGAATGAAGGTCTTCTGTAAGACTTTGTTGACATGTGCAAGACATCTGGGCTGCATGAAAAACAGAGATGTAAAGGGACCGCACTTTACATTTCCTGGAATCACTGCTATTTCCCCCAGGGGGTCCCTAGTGAACAGGCGGTCTGGTGGTGTCCAGTCCAAGGCATGGAGAGACCCTGATGGTTTATACACATGCAAGTTATTGCCATTCTGGAGGTGAGAGTTACATTATTGGGTGCAGGGATTTATTACCATGGAAGATCAAAGTGGCTTGCTACTGGTCCTTAAAGTGGTAGTAAACTCTGTACTACCAGTGCGCATGCGCGCAGCGCCGAGGTCGGACATGTACTGACTTGGCTCTGCACACCTCCGGCCAAAAAACTCCTAACAGAGCGATAATGGACGAGCAGACCGCCACCCGACCGATATCCCAGAGCCCGGGAGCAGACGATGCAGCGGAGAGGGCCGGGAAGCTCGCACAACAGCCGCAAACCTCAGCAGCAACTTAGGACAACCCGCGCTTCTAAGGCCCAGCAGCAGCCGGGGAAGGGAGACACAGCACGTGGCGGCGCTTCGGCACAGTGGCGGACCTAGCAATCCACAACGCAGCAAGGAGGGGGACATACAGAAGGACACAATCCTCAAGCCCATCACCAGAACTGGGTGACTCAGCAGCCGAAGCATACAGCATCAGAGAAGGTTAGTCCCCAGACATAGCAGCGGCCCCCCCAGCCTAAGATGGTGCCTGACATGGGAGACTTATCATGTGAGGGAGGCCAGACACAGCAGAAGGAGCCAAACTACCCAGCAATCACCTTCCTAGCTGAAGTGCACAGAGACCCCTTCTCATCCCAATCCCAGGAAGTACCTCCATCCCCACAGAGTGAACACCCACAGATGTCCCCCTTGTCGGGGTCTTCGGACAGACCCCTATTATTTACTGACTCCCCAGGCACCTCCACAGTTAGGCAAATGGCTGAAATTGCTGAAATAGCCATGAGCCAAAACAGTGGGACTTTTTCACAACCACCTGCCCCTGCAACTGGGTATTCAGGAGACACAGTTCTCCTCGCTAGATTCTCAGCACTCCTGCAACAGGAACTAAAGCATGCTCCATCATCACCACGGGTATGAAAGATGACTTTCAGAATATAGGGGAGAGATTGGACACAATCGAGTCCAAAATGGATGGGACAGTAAAGCGGGTGAACCCAAACTCCAAAATGATCACATCCCTGCAGGACCAACTAGACCAAGCAAACGCAAAAATTAAAGACTTGGAAAACACGTCTAGGAGGTATAACTTCCGCGTGCGGGGCCTCCCAGAATCAGAACTAGACCTGGAAGAATCGATCCATGACTTAATGAAACATCCGATACCGGACATCTCTCCTCACCAGTTGGAATTGGATAGGGTGCATCGGGCCTTGACAGCCCCTAGACCGGATGGCCTACCACGCGATGTGATAGTTAAGCCTCACTTTTACCGTGTCAAAGAAAAGATTATGCTAGAGGCCAGAAACCACGGGGACATAACTATCTCAGGACACTCGATCCAGATTTTTGCGGACATAGCCCAGATAATGATTCAGAAGAGGAGAGCATTGAAGCCGCTTCTCAATCAACTCATCAACCGACAGATTAAATACCAGTGGTTGTTTCCATTCCGACTGTCATTTTCTTACAAAGGCAAATCCCATTCCTTCACTACCTTCCAGTCCAGTGAATCTATACTCCGGGACTTGGGTCTTCTATCATCAGAACCACAAGGGACCAGCGCCCAGATCGACGAGAGCCGACCTATTTCCCCCTTGTGGTCTCAACAGGGAAGATCCAGAGCTAGGAAATCTCCGTCAGTCACCTGAATCCTACCCAAGAAGCAGCTCTAAAATTCGGTTCTTGAAACCGAGCCCCTTATAGCTGGTCAATGACCAACCTTTGAAAACCCAGATACACATATCTGACTGTTCCTGCTGTTGCCATTCCTGCTCTACACAGACTTAAAAGTAGACACTGTTATAGGTTATAAGTTATAATGCCTATGTTCCCCAGGAGGGAATTCTGCTCCCGCCAGCGGAATTACCCCCTTTTCCCCCCTTCCCCCCTCCCCCTTTTTTTTATCCTTTCTTGTCTCTTATGTTCTAAGTTTTCCTAAATACTTTTAAGAGGAGAGGGGGAGGACGACATTGCCTGTTGACCGCTTCGTTTTTTTTTCTCTTTCCAACCTTACGGCGGGTGGATCCCCTTCCTAAAGAGAAAGAAAAATGGTGCCGGAGGTGAACCACATGCCACTAGGAGTGAACTTGTCTCCACTGTAAGAGGGGAGACAACTTCACAACAATCACACAGGGGCTTGGTACCCCTGCAGCCAAACTGCAATGCAGTGTGCAGGTGCCTTTTTGGTGCCCTTTTTTTTTTTTTCAATTAATTTCTTTTTTCTTCTTCTTTCATACCTTTTTAGTATTTTTTTTATTACTTACGGGTTTTACCTGATATTACAACAAAAAACAATGCTATATTATATGTGCTCATATATCTCTAACTCTGTCTTTTTTCCTCCCCTTTACCCCTCCTATTCCCTGGATGCGCTCCTGCACCACGTAAAGGTCCGAGATGATGATCCTAAAGACTTCCGGACAGACCTTTTGCAACGTCCAAAACGTGAGTACAGCCTCCCGAACCACCATGACCTGTAGAAATCAACCTACCTACACTATACTGACGCACAACACACAGGGCCTGAATTCCCCAATTAAACGGACTAAGGCTTTCCAGCAATATCACAAAATGGGGGCAGACATCCTGTTTTTACAGGAAACACTTTTCACAAACTTCAGCCCCAAAGCATCTGAACGCAAAATATCCGACGGTTTATTTGTCTAATGGACCGGATAAAAAGAGAGGAGTAGCTATATTCATTGCTAAACGGGTTCCCTTTACTCCCACTAATGTGATAAGGGATAGAGGGGGCCGCTACATTATGGTCGCCGGTAAGATTAATGATAGTGTGGTCACCTTTCTTTCTTACTACGCTCCCAATGTAGGACAGGTAAACTTTTTCTATGTAATGCTTGAAGTTATAATGCCCCACTTAGTGGTTCATGTGATGCTAGGTGGAGACAGCAACACCTCTCTCGATCAAATTCTAGATAAGTCTGACCCCCGCAAGACATCCTTGAAACATGCCCCTAAACAAAGCAGTACCTTAGCGCATTTACTCCACAGTTACGATCTGATAGATCTTTGGAGGGATGCCCATCCCACAGAACGTGACTACACATTCTACTCACATGTACATAAAACATACTCGCGCATCGACCACCTGTTTACACTGTCCCCTTTGCTCTCATACATATCATCGACTAAAATAGTACCCATTTCATGGTCGGACCATTCTGCAGTCCAAGTCGGCCTAACAGATCTATGGTCTAAGTCAAGACAGCCTTCTTGGCGATTGAATGAATCCTTATTAAGTGATCCTATATTTGCCAAGGAAGTTGAAACAGCCATACAATATTTTCAAGAAAACACCTCCTTGACCTCTTCCCCAGTGATAGTTTGGGCAGCCCATAAGGCTACCATACGTGGCAAATTAATACAGCTAGCTACCAAGGTCAAGAGGGAACGAACACAAACAATTCAACAAGAAGAAGAAGAGCTACATCGACTCACACGCGAACAAAAATCTAACCCACATACGGATCTTAGGAACCAGATTGATATAGCAAGAACAGCGTTAAACCTGAGCCTCACTACCAAAGCAGAAAAATATGTTAGATGGGCTAAACACCGCTATTACACAATGGGAGATAAACCCAATAGACTATTAGCGAGAAAACTCAGCCCCAGGCCTTATAACCCGGTGCTCCCTAAACTGAGACTGCAGACTGGACAAGTGACACAAAACCCTCAACTTATACTTCAGGAATTCTATACATTCTATTCTAAACTTTATGACTCCCCTAAGGACTTTAACGCAACTAAAGTAGAATTCCTGAGGGACATACCACTCCCAACACTGTCTAATGACCACGCAGAGGCGATGGAGGCAGAGTTCACGGTGAACGAGGTAGCGGCAGCTATTAAATCCCTGAACCCGTCGATGTAACCGGGTCCAGACGGATTCTCAGGCCACTATTACCGCAAATACACAGAAATTCTGGCTCCTCATCTTTGCTCTTTCTATAATTCACTAAGAAAGGGGTCCCCGTTATAACTCCGTGTATACAGGGCCTTCATACATGTTATCCCTAAACCAAACAAAGACCATGGAGACTGTGCGAACTACCGCCCCATATCGTTGATCAACGTCGACCTCAAAATACTGACAAAGATATTAACTATTCGCATGAACTCGTTCATATCGAAATATATTCACCCAGGACCAGACGGGATTCTTTCCACATAGACAAGCCCCAGACCAAACTAGACACATCATTGACATAATTTCTGCTTTGAACTCAGGTTGGGACGGAGAGGGCCGGAGAGGAGCATTATTGGTCTCATTAGACCTACACAAAGCATTTGATTCCCTATCCTGGGACTATCTTTTCTTTATTTTAGGAAAACATAGGTCTGGATCTCACTTCCTAACCAAACTTAAAACAATCTATAGTGACCCTACAGCAAATCTTATAGTTAAGGGCTATCAATCTCATAACCTAAATACACTCAGAGGGACCAGGCAGGGATGTCCCCTGTCTCCCCTATTATTTATTTTAGCCTTGGAGCCACTGGCCATCAAAATTCGTGATTATCAGGACATATTGGGAGTGAGATGTGGCGATCGTGAACACAAATGTGCAATTTTCGCGGATGATATCCTGTTGCTCCTCTCCTCCCCGGTCACCTCCTTGCCTAATCTACAGGTAGTATTGAGACACTTCACAGAATTTTCGGGACTCAAAGTAAATCACTCTAAAACTCAGGCGCTTAACGTCTCTCTACAAACACACATAGTTCAAGCCTTGCAACAATCCTACCCATTTAAATGGCAGAAGGAGACAATGCCATACTTAGGCATCTTCCTTACTCCCACCCTTACAACTCTGTACAAACATAATTATCCCCCACTATTTAGGAAAATACTAGAGGACCTCAAAAAATGGTCGAATAATCCCCCGTCATGGTTTGGAAGGCTGTGCTCAATTAAAATGACCGTCTTGCCGAAAGTACTATATCTGTTTAGGACTCTTCCAATAGCAATAGTAAGGAAAGACTTACAGAAATTCCAGACGAGGTTGCTAGACTATGTGTGGGGACACAGGAGACCTAGGGTGAATAGGCGAACATTATATACACCAAAGCTGAGAGGGGGCCTGGGTATGCCCGATTTACTTAAATACTTTCAAGCAGCACAAATGTCCCAATTAATCAAATTCCACACAAAACAGCCTAGACCGCTCTGCATGTCAATTGAATCCTCTCTGTACCCTGATAGAGAGATTAGCCACTTCATGTGGATGAAGGCGAAGGACAGGCCAGTAATGATGTGCCCGAGCTTGTCATTCTCCTTGGACTTGTGAGATAGATTGCTGACAACCCATAAGTTTAAGTCCCAACACACCCCCTTAGCCCCTCTATTCGGAAATGCACTGTTCACCCCGGGTCTCCATCCCCACAACTTCTCGTGGTGGACCAACAAAGGTTTAATGCGTATAGCAGATTTTTGTGATCATAAAGGTGCTTTATCGAAATCAACCTTACATGAGAAATATAACTTTCCAAATTTCGCTATACTCAGATAACACATTTTTGGCGACACTGAATCGCACCTCCGATCTTACTACATTCACCCCAATGGAAAACCTCTGTAGGAATTTTGATAAGCACACTGGTCATATATCACAGATATATAACATTTTGACTTTGTCTACCCAAAAATTGTTCTAATTGTTCTATATGCATAAATGGGAGCAAGACTTGGCCACAGATCTAGATACGGAAGAATGGAGCAAAAAAATACAGAACGCATTTAAATCGCTTATTAATACCTCTTTGATAGAGGCAAATTATAAAGTATTGATGTGATGGTACATGGTCCCAGAAAGGATGGCAACCTTTGTTCCAGGGGCGTCCCCCCGGTGCTTCAGAGGGTGTAATACAGACGGCACTATGTTCCACACTTGGTGGACGTGTCCCAAAGTGAGGAGATTTTGGATACGTACG